>NC_137642.1:28145077-28170077 GCF_963383615.2 Lipophrys pholis
TCGTTAACTGGTTTATTGAAATGCCAGCGCTCCACTGCCCCCTGGTGTTCTGACAAGGTGCAGCGCGTACTGTGCAGTGGAAACAAGGCTTTAGTTACTTTAATGACCAATTACTCTGTGGATTTACTTTATTTACTTGTTACTCTGCGTAGTTACCTTGTTGAAAACGGAGCTGTAGATGACGTACCGGATGTGGCTGGGACCTTCCTCCTGACACATCAGGTATTTCTGCTCCTTTTTAATGTACTCGTGTAGAGAGTGAAGAAAAACCTGGTCGCTGTCAGAGACCAGACGTTCCTCCTCTGAGGTCAAACTGTTGCTCTTTATTTTCTCCCCCATCCTCTTTTATTATCACTAATATAATATATTCTATCTATCCGACTCGGACCTCCGTGTTTTCTTTCCTCCTCGTGTGGATACCTCTGTCTCCATGGTTACCGCGAAAGGCCGTCTGGGAAATGTAGTTTGTAACTTATTTAACAAGCAATTTTTCCTTTGAACGTTTTAATTTGATATTGTCCTTTTAAAAATAGAAGTTTGCACGTTTTTTTTTTCTTTTTTTTTTTTTTTACATTATCCAATTAGCTAATTTAAAAAGCGATTGAGACCGCGAAATTGTTTCCATAACGACGCATGCGCAACAAAAATAGTACAAATGCTGTAAATAAAACAATTCAGGAAATGAAAATAATGTAGAAACAATCCCAGAGTGAGATAGAAAGATATAACGGTGTTACATTTTGATCAGGCACCAGGGCGGCCGCCCAAGCCCCTGAGACAGCGGGCTGAAAACCCCGTGTCTCCTCCGGAAAGCCCTCTTCTCAGGATCCGCCATTAGAGCTGTGGGCTGGTGAGAACCGCTCCGATAAATTCTCTTTTTTTACCCATAAATACCTCCCTAAAACTCGCCGAGCGGCGGTAATTCCACCCGGAGCAGAGTCTAACTTGCACCCCGAACGTTTCTCCGCAGGTGGATCCGACGCCAGGATGCAGATTTTCGTGAAAACCCTCACGGGGAAAACCATAACCCTCGAGGTGTGTGAATGAGCGGCGAGACGTTCAGGGTCCGCAGGAAACCAGATTATTCCATTTAAGTTACAACTTGGAAGACATCGAGTCGCTTTTACTGCGTTAAAAAAAAATCCTACTGACGTGGCGTGGAAATTTTAAATGTTTAATGGGAGAAGGATGGTAGTTCAGACTGCAGCTAGGCGGCTAAGTCGCTAGGCCGACCAGCCGCGCCGTAAACACGTGTGTCTCTGAACGCCTCATGTCTGATTAAATTGTTCCTTATCTATGGCTCGTGTGGATTAAAGTTGTTTTTATTTTCCGAGGTGGATTAAAGCTGTTTGTCTTTCAGGTTGAGCCTTCAGACACTATCGAGAATGTCAAGGCTAAGATCCAGGACAAAGAGGGTGAGTTTGATGGTTAACTCTGTTCTGATGGGGAATTAGTGGCTTTAACGTTCCTGCACTTATACTTTTATACTCGAGTAAAGTTCTACTTTAGATGGATTGATAACTTTATTCTCATGCTGTCAATTGACGCCAGAGATGCACTGTTGAACGAAGTCTGTATGCGGGGTCAACGTTAAAACGCAAAGTACCCGGGATAATATGCTTATAGATCTCTGAGCTATAATAAACTGCCTAAAATGCAGTGCAAGAATAAATAAGTAAACAGAACACAGTATTTCCAGTCATTAACAGGACGGATGGCAGTGGGAGAGTTCTGGTTTTACTTGAACTACATTTGAATGGAGGCACAAGACTTTACCTCTACGCACACTAACCTCTCCTGAAGGTTAATTTGACGGCCACGTTCTCCTTAAACATCTCTAGAACATCTGCTGACTCTTAAATCTTAGATTTCTCCTTAAACCAGAAATGGGCTCATCAGAAATTTGAACGTCCTGGATGCTCTCTACCCTCAACCAGGAAGTTCAACGGTCTGATTTGGTCTGTTGCAGGAATCCCTCCGGACCAGCAGAGGCTGATCTTCGCCGGAAAGCAGCTGGAGGACGGACGCACGCTGTCCGACTACAACATCCAGAAGGTGAGTGTCCCAGAGGGGCTGGGTGGCGGAGCGATAAGACCTGTGTCTGATCCCCTGTCCTACTCTGTAGGAGTCCACCCTCCACTTGGTGCTGAGGCTGCGCGGGGGTGCCAAGAAGAGGAAGAAGAAGTCGTACACCACCCCCAAGAAGAACAAGCACAAGAGGAAGAAGGTCAAGCTCGCTGTGCTCAAGTACTACAAGGTACGAGGGATCGAACCGCACGTCCTTCAAATATGAAAACCTTTAAACTGAGAAGACTGAATGTCCAAACTTTACCCCCCCAGGTGGACGAGAACGGTAAGATCCACCGACTGAGGCGCGAGTGTCCGGCTGACGAGTGCGGCGCCGGCGTCTTCATGGCGAGTCACTTCGACCGGCACTACTGCGGGAAGTGCTGCCTCACGTACTGCTTCAACAAGCCTGAGGACAAGTAGACAATAAAAACTGAAGTCCCAACTGCCGTCTGTCTCTGTCTTTCTGTTAGAGGTCAAAGGTCAACAAAGCCAGCTTGTTGATCTGTTCATGTTGTCTATAAACTACAAGTAACTTTTGGTTTGGCATCGGTTTAGTTTATTCTGGTGAACTTTTCTTGAATTAAAATCTGGAGCTCAATCAATGAATGTCTTGTTGGGTTGGTAGAGTTTCTCTTATCACTGAAGGTTAAAATGATCAATATGTGGAAATCTAACGTGGCACTGAAGAGCAGCAGGCTGAAACAGCTGGGGTCAAGATCTCAGGTAATTCTCATTAAAACAGGTAAAAGTAGAGAAAACCTGGTGTATAAATCTGCTGGAGTTTAATTTTCTGAAATCAACCGGTAGGTGTAACTGCTGGTCGAAAGTCTGGGACAAAGCCCCAGGGTGTAAGTCTGAAAAAATTTAAAAATAAAAGGGCAAAAGTCTGTAAAAATATGATTGGGGGGGGTCTAGTAAACAAAGTTTACATTAAAACGAGTGCATTAACAGTGACGCCTGTCATCGAGGTTAGCAGTACCAGCAGCGGCCACCAGGTGGCACCGTGAACCCTCGGCAAATCATAACACGGTGAACGAGGACGGAGCAGTGACGTCATTGTTGGGGTATTTTCAAGATGGCGCCGGACTGTGGCCGGAGCGCCGCCGCTGAGAGCTGCTGAACTCTGCGGGGATTCGTCCACCTCCGCCCGGCGGCCAGCAGAACCGGACACCGCGGCGGGGCGGGGCGAGCAGCGTCTCTTTATCCGGGCCCGCAGAGATGGAGGTGCTGCCGCTGCCGGGGCGGCTGAGGTAGCGCTGGAGCGGGCTAATATGGTCGCCCCTTCCTCCCCGAACAAGAGAGCCTGCTGCAGCCGCTGCTGCGGAGGAGGAGCCCGGCACAACTAGGAATCCACGCCCGGGGCCGAGGCTCGCCAGGGGGACTGAGCGCTTATGGAGGCCGCGGAGGAGAACGGAGGGTCGGTTACCGTCGACCTGAACGAGAACGAAGAGGAAGCGGGAGGAGGAGCCGCACTCAAAGCCCGGAGCCGGGCGCTGCTGGCCGGTGTCGGCGGCCCGGCCCGGAGGCGCGGGGAAGCCGGTTCCGTGGAGCCGGAGCTCCACGGCGGCCTGAACGGCTTCACCGAGCCGGTGGGGCTGGAACTAGGGGGGCTGGATCTAGGAGGACCGGGTCGGGGTTCGGGGGCGATACAGGGGGCTCCCCGGGATTCCTACAGCGCTGCCCCGGGAGAGGAGGCTGCAGGCGGCGGGCGTGCCGGGAACCCGCAGCTGGGTTGTGGGGGCTCCCAGGCGGCCCTCCCGGACGCCAACATGCCTAACGGGGTCGTGGACAGTCCCGAGCGCGATCCGGGCGGTTTCTATCACCCCTCTGCCCCGGACCACAAACTGTCGGGCTGTGAGGAAGTGAAAATAGCAAACGGTGGTTTGCACATCAGGGCCTCATGTGACTCTCTAGGGGAGGATGCTGGGTGTCCAGGGGGGGATGCTGGGTGGCCAGGGGGGGATGCTGGGTGTTCAGGGGGGAATGCTGGGTGTCCAGAGGAGGATGCTGGGTGTCCAGGGGGAGATGCTGGGTGTCCAGAGGAGGATGCTGGGTGTCCAGGGGGAGATGCTGGGTGTCCAGAGGAGGATGCCGGGTGTCCAGGGGGAGATGCTGGGCGTCTAGAAGAGGATGCTGGGTGTCCAGGGGGAGATGCTGGGTGTCCAAGGGGGGATGCTGGGTGTCCAGAGGAGGATGCTGGGCGTCCAGAGGAGGATGCTGGGCGTCTAGAAGGGGATGCTGGGTGTCCAGGGTGGGATGTTGGATTTCCAGGTATGGATGCTGGGTGTCCAGGGGGGGACATCAAGCTCCTTGTCTCCATTGGTCCCTCTACAGAGGACCCCCTCACCTGGGGATCAAGTGCCAATCCCCCCTCACCCTGCCTGTCAACCCACTCTGACCCCGCCAGCGACAGCCCGCTGTCTGAGCTCGACACCCGGGAGGACGAGGAAGACGACGAGGACGGAGACTTGAGAGACCTGAGTTTACCCGTCAGGCCGCAGAGTCTGAGGACTAACCCCAACCTGACGGTGTCCCTGAGCTGCGACGCCACCCCGCTATCCCCGGATGAGGACGGGGGCTTTTACTTCGGGGTGGCCGGGTACGAGGAGGACATCCGGGTCATGCTGGAGGTGGGTCGTAGGCAGAGCGCCCCGGACAACCTACCCGACCTGAGCGACCAGGCGGACGACTCGGACCCCAAACTGATGCCAAAGAGGTTCGGCATCGCGGATTTCTTCACCAGGTAACGGCCGAGCTTCACCGCCAGGAGTGTCGGTACAAATGATCCTCTGATTTCACAGGTTTGAAGATTCATTCTGCCTCTAATGGAAACGATCTGGGGGAGAACTGATCTATGTCTGAGTCAGAGAACCCAGAGGTACTAAATGAAAACAAAAGGGTGATTCAGCGAGAACACAGAAAGGGAATAAACAGAATAAACAGAATAAACAGAAACGACCTCAGTGAAAGTCAGAAAGATGCAAAGCGACTGTTTAACATGCAGAATGACCACATTGAGAGGCGACGCTACAAAAACAAACCGACGCACCACAAAACATGGAAACGACTTCATAAAGATGCAAATATGTGGAAAACCACCAGTTTGTGAAGTAACGAGTCAAAAGGGAAAGAAATGAGCAGGTTCCTATGAGCGAACTGGACTATTGATGGGTTCAGTCGTCTCTCAGTCGGCAGGTCCGAGTCTCTGTACCGGAGCAGGTTGAGTTCACAGCTGTTCTCCAGGTGTCAGGAGCAGAACGGAGTGTCTTTGTGATTAACACCCAGAGTTTCGAACTTTTCTTTCTTTCAAAAAAAGGAAGCTTATCGTCTCGTCCTGCACTCTGAGGACAAAATAAAGTTGCACTATCGACCATATTTGACGTCTGCAGTTATTATTATAAGTATTATTATTATTTAAGTGCATTGAGAGAAAAAATTGAATTGAAACTCAAGTTTTCTATAAAAATCATCTATATTTTGTCCAAATGGCCCAGCCCGATGAGATGGTAATATGGAAGCTGTGAGGCCTAGAGGTCCGAGAGGAGGACTTGGGATCAGAAGTTTGCAGGTCCGATCCCGACTGTGGATCCCTGAGAGCGACCTTTGACCCCATCAGCTCCCTCGAGTGGACGGGACGGGACGGGCCACGTGGAAAAGGAATCCCTTCGAGGGCTTTAATAAAGTATATCTAGATGGGTCGACGTGCTAAGATGTCAGGTGGTTCTGTTCGGACTGTCGGGTCCAAAACTAGCTGGAGGGAACAGACGCTTCGGTGGACGATATTCTTGTTTCCGTGAAACATTCTGCAAGTTAAAAAAGTGTTGTTGCCCCCCCCCCCCCTCCGTTATTAAACGGGATTACCGACTAGAGAGCAGCTGGACTCGCTCTCTGTCGGGATCGACGCCGTCTGGCAGGTGCAGGAGGGATTTTCTGAGGTTTTGGCCCGGAACTGCAGCAGCTGGAGACGGAGGGAGGGAGGGAGGGAGAGAGAGGGAGGGAGGGAGAGAGAGCGAGAGAGAGAGACAGAGCGAGAGAGAGACAGACAGACAGAGAGAGAGAGAGAGAGACAGAGCGAGAGAGAGAGACAGAGAGAGAGAGAGAGAGACAGAGCGAGATAGAGAGACAGAGCGAGAGAGAGAGACAGACAGAGAGAGAGAGAGAGACAGAGAGAGAGACAGAGCGAGAGAGAGAGACAGAGCGAGAGAGAGACAGACAGAGAGAGAGAGACAGAGCGAGAGAGAGAGACAGAGAGAGAGAGAGAGAGAGAGACAGAGAGAGAGCAAGAGAGAGAGAGAGAGACAGACAGAGAGAGAGCAAGAGACAGAGAGAGAGAGACAGAGAGAGAGACAGACAGAGAGAGAGCAAGAGACAGAGAGAGAGACAGACAGAGAGAGGGAGAGACAGACAGACAGACAGAGAGAGAGAGAGCGAGAGACAGAGAGAGAGA
This sequence comes from Lipophrys pholis, assembly GCF_963383615.2. NCBI lineage: Eukaryota > Metazoa > Chordata > Actinopteri > Blenniiformes > Blenniidae > Lipophrys > Lipophrys pholis. Next base: position 28,151,595 of record NC_137642.1, read on the forward strand.
GAGAGGCCCTGCTGGAAAAAGTCCACGCCGGCTGTTCCTGCTCTTGTCGCGGTTCTAGCAGGTTCTAGCAGGTTCCAGCAGGTTCTAGCAGGTTCTAGCAGGTTCCAGCAGGTTCTAGCAGGTTCCAGCAGGTCAGAGAGTCTCAGCAGGAACCTGGAAGCTTCACTGGAGATCAGATCATGAAACGATACGAGAGCTACAACCTGCTCATGGTGACGTCTGATTACAGCCTGAAACTTTACTTTCATTCACTCTCTTGTTCTTTCTGGATTTGTTCACTGTTAGTTAAGTTAACTGTCCCAGTAAAGAGGTTCTTCACACTTCAGTGAAGCTTCCAGGAGACCTCGACCGAGACGGAGACCCTTTGGGATCTCCGTCTCTCAGTGATTTATGGGAAATGTAAAAAGTTGTGACAACAGTGATGTTTTATTATGAAAATAGGTTATTTAAAGTCTGGAAAGACATCTATGATATACTTTTTATAAAAGGAAACTCTTCTGTCCAGAGGACCAACCAAACCAGAACAGTCCAACCTGCAGGTTCCTCAATCCTTCACAATAAAGTCCAGAAGTTTCCAGACAAACCATCAAACTGTTGATGGTTCCTGACTGACGCCATCTTGGGAAACCTGAGTGTGACGAGGAATCTCCTCCAGGAAGGTTTTGACGACGTAAAAGAGACGAACGTCAACAACTAACCTGGATCCTAAATATAGGAAATAAATATAATTCTTCCGTCACACTCGCCCATTTTTAAACTCTTGTAGTGTCTCGGAGTCGTTTCCACGAAAACGACTGAAAGACACTGAGAAGTCTTTTTGGAAACAACAGGTCACTGCGGCCATAGTAACTAGTAGTTCTGCACATGCTCAGTAGAGCCAATCAGAATAAAGTGTCCTCTGTGGTGTCCTGACTCCCAGTGAACTCCCTGGACTTGGTAGTTTTATTTTGACAGTCACTGTAATAATGTTTAGAGCTGTGTGTGTGTGTGTGTGTGTGTGTGTGTGTGTGTGTGTGTGTGTGTGTGTGTGTGTGTGTGTGTGTGTGTGTGTGTGTGTGTGTGTGTGTGTGTGTGTGTGTGTGTGTGTGTGTGTGTGCTTTCAGTACTATAACTAACAGCAGCAACAGTTTTCAGTGTTTCTGCCGTTGCCCTGGTAACGGACATCTTTTGATTGACATTTATAAAACGTTACTGGTGAGAGAACAGTTTAGTTCCATCTTAATTCTCCCCGGAGCTTCTTATGGCTTCTGGAGTCAGTTTGAACTGATTGTTGTTGAACAAAATGCTGAAGGCGGCCGTGAAGAGAGAAGCTCTTCTACGATCAGGACAGTCGACATTTCCTCTGCTCAGTTTTCACGTGATCTTCGCTCGTCTTCCTCCATCTGTTGTTTTCTCCTGGACAAACTGCTGCAGCGGCACAAACCGAGGCGCCTCACGTCTCCCCGCTGCTGCTTCTTCCTCAATCTGGTCCGGGAAGCTGGAAGTGAAACTGTCATCTGAAGCTTTGACTTGCTTCTCCGTCTCGTTTGTTCAGGAGCCTGTTTGCCAGGAAAGCCAAAGAGCCCCGAGCCGCGGCCCACAATGCAGCGGGATGGCGGCTGTTTGGGAAGACGGCGATCAGAGATGGCGAGCAGGCGAAAGAGCCAGCGTCCCCGGTGACATCACAGGTGTGTTCTCGGAAGGCGTGTGTGTGTGTGTGTGTGTGTGTGTGTGTGTGTGCGCGCGTGCGTTGCTAAGCAACGTCTGCAGCCAAGGAGGCAGATGAACAACCCCCCAAATGAACAGGCTTCACTGTTTATTTACCCCCCCAACAGTTATTCTGCCAGCAACACACACACACACACACACACACACACACACACACACACACACACACACACACACACACACACACACACACACACACACACACACACACACACACACACACACACGTTACATGTGGCGCCCCCTGCTGGTCAGACACACTGATCAGAGCCGGTGAAAGACTGCTGTTGTCTCTGCAGCCGGCAGCTGTCCTGCTATCAAATGATCATTGTGCAGAGTAAACACACACACACACACACACACACACACACACACACACACACACACACACACACACACACACACACACACACACACACACACACACACACACACACACACACAGAGCTTTGTGCTGATCAACGCCTGCTTTGTGTTTAGAAACAAACTGCTCCCTCAGTCTCCTCAGCCTTAAGTTTGCTCTCATTACCTACATACTAACATGCTCCATGTGTTTTATTTTTAAATATGTAACCTGGAAGAGTTCTTTTTGGTTTCACACTCCATGTTTGTAGTCCAGTAGCTGTGTCCTATCCTCCATGTTTGTAGTCCTGACGGTGCATTCTATCCTCCATGTTTGTAGTCCTGACGGTGCGTTCTATCCTCCATGTTTGTAGTCCTGACGCTGCGTTCTATCCTCCATGTTTGTAGTCCTGACGCTGCGTTCTATCCTCCATGTTTGTAGTCCTGACGGTGCGTTCTATCCTCCATGTTTGTAGTCCTGACGCTGCGTTCTATCCTCCATGTTTGTAGTCCTGACGCTGCGTTCTATCCTCCATGTTTGTAGTCCTGACGGTGCGTTCTATCCTCCATGTTTGTAGTCCTGACGCTGCGTTCTATCCTCTATGCTCCTCTAGCAGTGATATTCTGACAGTTTTTAATTTCAATAGTTTCCAGGCTGTGATTTGACGAACCGCAGCAGAAAGTGTCTTCCAGATGAGACCCACCCCCCCACACTGCTCCCGTCTCTGTTCAGTCTCCACAGCCGGAGCCGGAGACGGACCCCTCGTGTCCACAGCGCCCCCCGGCTGCAGGGAGGAGGAAGAACCTGGAGTTCGAGCCCCTGTCCACCACAGCGCTCATCCTGGAGGACCGGCCGTCGTGAGTAACACACGCGACGTGATGCACTGCTGAAACTCGTTAACAAGCTAATGCTAACGAGTTAACAAGCTAACGCTATGCTAATGCTAAGAGTCCATCCTGACAGGAGGACCGGAGTCCCGCTGGACCTTCCTCCGTCTCAGCCTCTGTTTGTCCCCCAGGAATCTCCCCGCCAAGTCCGTGGAGGAAACGCAGAGACACAAGCTGGAGTACGAGGAGATGGTGGCTGGCGCCAAGAGGAGAGGTACGTGGCCCCGCCGTACTCGTACGGCTTCACCTCTGGAGTGTGAAGATCTGCAGCAGGTTGAGATGTTCTGCCATGTTCCTCCGTCTGCTCAGAGCTGAAAGAAGCTCAGAGGAAGAAGAGACAGATGAAGGAGAGACATCGGCAGGAGGACATCATCTCCAACGCCATGGTGATCTGGAATACCGAGATCCTCCCACACTGGGACTCCATGTACGTCTGAACCACTGGGTTGACCTCTGACCTCTGACCTCTGAGACCAGCTTCAGCTTTGGCCTGGTTTTCAACTCTGTGTGTGTGTGTGTGTGTGTGTGTGTGTGTGTGTGTGTGTGTGTGTGTGTGTGTGTGTGTGTGTGTGTGTGTGTAGGAAGAGCACGAGGCGTGTGCGTGACCTGTGGTGGCAGGGTCTTCCTCCCAGTGTCAGAGGAAGAGTTTGGAGTCTCGCCATCGGTAACGAGCTCAACATCACCGCAGGTACCACCGCCACCGCCGAGGAGCCGACCAATCAGAGTCGTCCGTGTCCTCTGTGACCTCCTGACCTCCGTCGTGTGTTTCAGAGCTGTACGAGATCTTCCTCTCCCGGGCCAAAGAGAAGTGGAGGAGCTACAGCGAGACCAGCTCCGTCAACGACAGCGAGTCCGGTACAGAGACCCCCCCCCCCCCCATCCCTCCCCAGGACAACATGCTTCCGCTGTCCTCACGGTGGCGCTCATGTTGTTGTTGTTCTTGTTGTTTGTCGTCAGATGGAGGAGCGTCTCTGGCAGACAGAGAGTCCAGTCTGGACCTCATCAAACTGGACATTTCCAGAACTTTCCCCTCACTCTTCATCTTCCAGAAGGTAACGCTGCTCCTCCTCCTCCTCGTCTCACTCTGCCCTCCTCCTTCTCTCACTCTGCCCTCCTCCTCCTCCTCTCCTCCTCTCACTCTGCCCTGTTCCTCCTCCTCTCACTCTGCCCTCCTCCTCCTCCTCCCACTGCCCTCCTCCTCTTCCTCCTCATCTCACTCTGCCCTCCTCCTCCTCCTCTTCCTCTCCTCCTCTCACTGCCCTCCTCCTCTCCTCCTCTCACGCTGCCCTCCTCCTCCTCTCCTCCTCTCACTCTGCCCTCCTCCTCCTCCTCCTCTCCTCCTCTCACTCTGCCCTCCTCCTCCTCCTCCTCTCCTCCTCTCACTCTGCCCTCCTCCTCCTCCTCCTCTCCTCCTCTCACTCTGCCCTGTTCCTCCTTCTCTCACTCTGCCCTCCTCCTCCTCCTCCTCCTCTCACTCTGCCCTGTTCCTCCTCCTCTCACTCTGCCCTCCTCCTCTTCCTCCTCCTCTCACTCTGCCTTCCTCCTCCTCCTCTCACTGCCCTCCTCTCACTCTGCCCCCCCCCCCCCCCCCCACAGGGAGGACCGTACCACGACCTCCTCCACAGCGTGTTGGGAGCGTACACCTGCTACAGACCAGACATCGGCTACGTGAGTTTTTAACCCGTCGCTCTATTGAAAGTTACTTTAGTGAAGTAACTTTATTAAGGTTCCTTTAGTAAAGTTACTTTACACTGGTGGAAGAAACGGAGAGTGACCAAAGTGCTGGTGTGTCTCAGGTGCAGGGCATGTCCTTCATCGCTGCCGTCCTCATCCTCAACCTGGAGGAGGCCGAAGCCTTCATCACGTTCGCTAACCTGCTGAACAAACCCTGTCAGATGGCGTTTTTCAGAGTCGACCACGAGCTGGTAGTGAGACCTTTCTGCTCCTCGCTCACTCCTCTCTCACATCACTATTCTCTCACATCACTCCTCACTCACATCACTATTCTCTCACATCACTCCTCTCACTCACATTACTATTCTCTCACTCACATCACTCCTCACTCACATCACTCCTCACTCACATCACTCCTCTCTCACATCACTCCTCTCACATCACTATTCTCTCACTCACATCACTCCTCTCTCACATCACTCCTCTCTCACATCACTCCTCTCACTCACATCACTCCTCTCACTCACATCACTCCTCTCTCACATCACTCCTCTCACATCACTATTCTCTCACATCACTCCTCTCACTCACATCACTCCTCTCACATCACTCCTCACTCACATCACTATTCTCTCACATCACTCCTCTCACTCACATTACTATTCTCTCACTCACATCACTCCTCACTCACATCACTCCTCACTCACATCACTCCTCTCACATCACTATTCTCTCACTCACATCACTCCTCTCTCACATCACTCCTCTCTCACATCACTCCTCTCTCACATCACTCCTCTCTCACATCACTCCTCTCACATCACTATTCTCTCACATCACTCCTCTCTCACATCACTCCTCTCACTCACATCACTCCTCTCACTCACATTACTCCTCTCTCACATCACTCCTCACTCACATCACTCCTCTCTCACATCACTCCTCACTCACATCACTATTCTCTCACTCACATCACTCCTGTCTCACTCCTCAGATGTTGAAGTATTTCGCTGCCTTTGAGATTTTCTTCGAGGAGAATCTTCCTCGTCTCTTCAGCCACTTCCAGACCAACAACTTGACCCCTGACCTCTACCTGATCGACTGGTGAGTGAAGGCAGCCCCCCCCCCCCTCCTCCGCCCCCCCACAGTGTGTATTACCTGACAGTGTGTTTGTGTGTTTCAGGATCTTCACCCTGTACAGTAAGTCTCTGCCGCTGGACGTGGCGTGCCGGGTGTGGGACGTCTTCTGCCGGGACGGCGAGGAGAGCCTGTTCCGGACGGGACTGGGCGTCCTGCGTCTCTTCCAGGACGTCCTGCTGCAGATGGACTTCATCCACATCGCCCAGTTCCTCACGCGGCTGCCCGACGACCTGCAGGCGCACACGCTCTTCAACGCCATGGCCAACACCCACATGATCAGCAGGAACCGCCGCTGGGCTCAGGTCGGCTTCCAGAGCGGCGCAACACACACTCACATCCAGTTCTAGAGCGGCACAACACACACACATCCATTTAACAACTTTCACTCTATTTTTGACCGAAAACCAGAGAAAAAAAAACATAAAAACTTTTTATCACTTTGATCTGAAACCAGATTTAGGTTAAATTATTTATAATCTAAATCCAGAGCAGTCCTGGTGAATTCAGTCAATAAGATTAAAAAACTGTTTAAGTTGAACTAATAAAACTAAATAACATTTGTTTAAAAGTGTACAAATGTAGTATTAAATCTATTACATTAACTTTCAGACTATATAATCCTGGTGAATTTAATCTAAAATAAGATTTAAAAAACGGGCGTCAGTCTGTCGGTTCCAGAACGCAGCCGGCTGATTGTGTTTCACGCCCCCTTGTGGCTGCAGGTGTTTACTGCGCTGATGAAGGACGGCTGCAGAGAGGCGGAGAAGAGCAGCAGCAGCCCGGCGCTCAGGAGCTAGCGCTCGGGAGCTAGCGCTCGGGAACTAGCGCTCGGGAACTAGCGCTCGGGAACTAGCGCTCGGGAACTAGCGCTCGCTCCGGTCGGCGGTGCAAAAAGGAGCTTCTACATGAACTCATGACCTTTAACCTTTAACCTTCGTATCGGCAGTTTTTTTTTTTTTTCTTTTTTCTTAATGTCTGCTGGTGGATAAACTCCCAACGTTCAAACACGTCGAGAAAAGTTCTGGTCTGGTGGTTCTAACCTGAGAACCAGGACCCTGTGGGGGGGGTGGGTGGGGGGGGTCCTGGTCAGGTCAGATCAGATCAGGTCAAAGGTCAATAGTTGACGTGTTGAATTATCCTCAAGTTTACTGGACTGAGGAAGGGCCAGAGCAATAACAGCCCCGTGGGGGTGGGTGGGGGTGGGGGGGGTTGGGGGTGGGTGGGGTGGGGGGGATCATCAGTGTTAGACTCATTTCATAATGTGATCCGGCTCTGGTCGGTCCTGATCCTCCGGAGCAGTGAAGAAGGAGCAGTATTGAAATATCTACACTCCCTCTCAGCACTTTATACACACACACACACACACACACACACACACACACACACACACACACACACACACACACACACACACACACACACAGCAGTAAACTCATCACGGTGGAAGGTAACCGACGTTTGTTTTCATCACCTGAAACTCGGTTTAAAGTCGAATTCTTCGTCTCATTTCGATAAACACTCCACCTTCGTGTTTTTCTTTTTCTTTCACCGGTTCACCACTAGATGGCGCTAAAGCTCACACTCTGATCATTTTCCATGTTTTGACATTAACACACAAACATGTAGGAATTCAAATCCAGATTATTTTCCTCCTGAGTTTTGTTGTTTTCTTGGTGCAGACTCACCACTAGGTGGCAGTAACGCCTCACACACTCGATGTCTTTGATTTATATCAAACAAAATGAAGAATTTTCTTCTTTTTGTTTTTACAAAGTGTGCTGCACTCTTCCGACGCGCCACCAGATGGCACTAAATCCTTAAACACTAGAGTTTTAAATATTTTAAGTGCATTTTGATTCATCAGAAAAGACAAATGGACTTGTTGCAGTTCTCTTCCTCACCACTAGATGACACTAGATTTATAAAAACACTCTAGATTAATAAAAACACTGTTAAAGTAACTTCTAACCAAATAAACCAGAAAATAAAAATGTGACCCATGGGTTCAGTGTTTGCTGTGGTGCAGTCCTCCATCTCGCCACTAGGTGGCTTTTATTTTGTTTTTTCTGTTTCAGGTGTAAAAACAAACTGAAGTTTTCCCGGTGAGTTTCTCTGCGTCTCGTCACTTTTTCACTAAAAACTAAAACCTCGCGAACGTTTAACTGAGGAAGTGTTTCTGGAATCAACTCCACCAAAATGTGAATCGAAGCACAGAGAGAGAGAGGGGGGGGGGGGGGGGGGGAGAGGGGGGGAGGGGGGAGAGATGGGGGAGAGAGAGAGAGAGAGGGGGGGGAGAGAGAGAGGGGGGAGAGAGAGAGGGGGGGGAGGGGAGAGATGGGGGAGGGGGAGAGATGGGGGAGGGGGGGGAGAGAGGGGGAGAGAGAGAGGGGGAGAGAGAGAGGGGTGGGAGGGGAGAGATGGGGGAGGGGGAGAGATGGGGGGGGGAGAGAGAGAGAGAGAGGGGGGGAGAGAGGGGAGAGATGGGAGAGGGGGGGGGAGAGGAGAGAGAGAGAGAGGGGGGGAGAGATGGGAGAGAGGGGGGGAGAGAGAGAGAGAGGGGAGGAGAGAGAGAGAGGGGGGTAGAGATGGGAGAGAGGGGGGGGAGAGAGAGAGGGGGGAGAGAGAGGGGGGGAGGGGAGAGATGGGGGAGGGGGGGGAGAGAGAGAGGGGGGGAGAGAGGGGGAGAGAGAGAGGGGGAGAGAGAGGGGGGGGGAGGGGAGAGATGGGGGAGGGGGAGAGATGGGGGGGGGAGAGAGAGAGAGAGGGGGGGAGAGAGGGGGAGAGAGAGAGGGGGAGAGAGAGAGGGGGGGGAGGGGAGAGATGGGGGAGGGGGAGAGATGGGGGGGGAGAGAGAGAGAGAGGGGGGGGAGAGAGGGGAGAGATGGGAGAGGGGGGGAGAGGAGAGAGAGAGAGAGGGGGGGAGAGATGGGAGAGAGGGGGGGGGGGGGAGAAGTTCATCAACCTGTGGAAGACGTTAAACTGAAGCACTTTTCTTTTCCAACAGGAACTTAATGTACTCGAGGAAGTAAAGTTCCTCCAGGTTTTACTTTGTTAAACTTTAATCTGATTCAGCTCCGGAACTTTTAGTGTGAAAACCGACTTTCATCACGTCTGTGAGACTTTTTAAAAAATGTCTGTTTCTTCACCTCATGTGCCAAAAACGCTTCCGGAGCCGTTTCAGCTAAATTCCTCATTTCACCTGGAACCAGAAGTATTAGACCCAAATATACACACTGTGTACTATTACAGGTTTTTGGGTTTAAAATGTCGGAAAGACGTGAAAATGGTGCGAAGCAAAAGTTGGAATTATTCCAGTTTCAGACTCAAAGTGAATGAAAAATAATCCAAATAATTCCCTGTAATCCAGCAGAGCCACTTTGGGTGCTCGGACCCCAGTTAAGACAGGACAGAGGACAGGACAGAGGACAGGACAGAGGGCAGAGGACAGGACTGAGGACAGAGGACAGGACAGAGGACAGGACAGAGGGCAGAGGACAGGACAGAGGACAGGACTGAGGTCAGAGGTCAGGACTGAGGACAGGACTGAGGACATGACAGAGGGCAGAGGACAGGACAGAGGACAGGACTGAGGTCAGGACTGAGGACAGGACTGAGGACATGACAGAGGACTGAGGACAGGACAGAGGACATGACAGAGGACTGAGGACAGAACCCTGAGGGACACCTACAGTCATTTCTATTGTTTTTGAATCTCATAATGTGTCGTGTATTTTCTCTTTCTGTCTTTGAAACATGAATTCATTTACGTTGAAAATCCACTAGATCATCTTAAGCCCCGCCCCCCCGCCCCCCGACCCGCTCCCCCCCCGATATTTGAAGACTTTAGCTGCTCCTGCTGATTATTAATGCTCGTTGGGTTAAACTGAATCTGCAGGAACATGTGAGGAACCCAGGATTGAACCCTGAGGAACTCCAGGTACTTTGACTTTTAACACTAATTACTTTTCTATTTACTTTATCAAATATTTCAGGTTTTCTCACTTTATTTCACAACAACTACTTTCTGAAAACTCCTTTAATGTTTAGAAGTTTTTACTACGAATCTGATTAAAGACTAAAGAAACCTGAAATCCACAGAATGAAAGAAGTACTTCTATTGTTTAGTATTTCAGCTCCAATAAACCTCTGAATCAGAAAAGTAAAGGGACCCAGAGGAACCCTGGGGAACCCAGAGGAACCCTGAGGAACCCTGGGGAACCCTGAGGAACCCTGAGGAACCCTGGGGAACCCTGGGGAACCCTGAGGAACACCATCCCTAATCACCGATCTTGTTTTGGGGATTTTATTTGTGAAGTTTTCTATAAATGATTCTGGTTCAGTAAATCATGAGAAAACTTTTTAAATGAGGAAGATTTGATGTTTGATTTTTGATCTTCTCTCGGTACTTTTCAGCCGCTCGTGTCTCACAAGTACACAAGTACACAAGTACAGTTCAAAGTGAATCACTTCAGGAAGTAAAACTATTGAGGTGGAAAATTTAGATTTTTTAGGTTTTTGGGTTTCTTCAGGTCTCAGTTTGTCCCTGGAGCGATTCCCTGCTTCAATCTGGTTTCAAACCTGCTTCAATCTGGTTTCAAACCTGCTTCAATCTGGTTTCAAACCTGCTTCAATCTGGTTTCAATCTGGTTTCAATCCGGTTTCAATCTGGCTTCAATCCTGCTTCAATCTGGTTTCAATCCTGCTTCAATCTGGTTTCAAACCTGCTTCAATCTGGTTTCAATCCGGTTTCAATCTGGTTTCAATCTGGCTTCAATCCTGCTTCAATCTGGTTCAATCCTGCTTCAATCTGGTTTCAATCCGGTTTCAATCTGGTTTCAACCCTGCTTCAATCTGGTTTCAATCCGGTTTCAATCCTGCTTCAATCCTGCTTCAATCCTGTTTTCCGTTGATCACATTCCTTTACTCTTGATTTTGAGTCGGTGTTTCGGTTTTATTCTGAGTATTTTACTCTGAAACTTCTATGGATATTTGACAGGAAGTTTGTGTAGAAAGTAAAAGCTGGTCGGACTCCAGACGTGTTGAATAATTAACGGCTCCTTTAATTCACTTTTCTTTTCTACTTTTGTTCACTGAATTTGTTTTCTTGTTGAATTTTGCTGTCCAGTTTGTTCCATATTGCCTTACAGGGGATGTAAATAAACTGTAAAAACAAAAACAAACAAAAGTTCCTTCTTTTCATATAACGGCCACTACTTCAACGTGTAAATAAAACTGTGTGAAAACTCAACGTCTTGCTTTGTGGAAATGTATTAAGAAATTAAAATACATTTAAAAAGTAGAAAAAGTATCATCTGATCAAAATATAAAGTTTTATTACTAAAGCTCACTTTTCTTCCCATATTATTATATTATTGATAAATTTAACATGTTTATTGAAATAAACATTTTAATCTGATTTTATTTATAGTATTGCACTTAATTCAAATTTATATACATTTTTACATTTATTTTATTTACCTCGATTTTTTAATGAGATTTTATCTCTTGTTTTTTAACTTGATATTTTTCTGGATGTGGTTAAAAAAATAATAATTTGGATTTTAATTTAATCTTAGCGATGATTTTTTTATTTTTCTTACATTGTTTTAGTTGTTTCTCTTCATCTTATTTTACTCTAATTGCATTTTATTACATTTTTATGTGGTTTGATCTGTTTTGTTCACTGATTTTAATAACTTATTCTGTTCACCTTCATTTCATTGTAATTGTTATAACTTTTCTAAGTTCATTAATAATAATTAATATTTTCAACAGTCACGTCAAAACAAAAGGAAATCGAAAAACGTTTTTTTAAAGAATAATCTGAATCCTAATCTGAATGTAACTTGTTGTGAAGTTTGATTTGTGGCCACCAGGGGGCGACAGAGGAGGACTGAAAAACTGGTGGAACTGAAGCTGGTGAAAAGGTGAAATGTCCAGAGATGAAAAGGAAAAGTTTAGTTGAAGAAGGACGAAGATTCTAGTTCCTCAGGAAAACTGAAGGAAAGTGTTTTTAACAGTTTTTAGGAAATTGAGAATCAAGTTGAATAGAACCGAGTAGAACCCAATAGAACCGAGTAGAACCCAATAGAACCGAGTAGAACCCAATAGAACTGAAGAGAAGAAGAAGGTAGATAGAATGAAACAGAATTCAACATTAAGACTAGAAGGAATTCCTCCCAATAGAATTCTTAGAATAAAAAGCAGCGAGAGGAATGAAGTCTTTATGTTTCTACCCACAGACTCTCACTGTAGTGACCCCCGCCTCTGAAGCTTCCTGCAGCTCGGGTTCGAACCGGGGCTCCTCCGGGGGGGTCGGGCCGGGTCACCCGGGCTACGCCGCCCGCTGTGCGTCTCTCAGGTATTTCCTCAGCCGGCGGCGGGAGGTGGCGGTCTGGAGGTCTGGAGGCCTTCCTGTGGAGGGAGGAAGGAGCCCTGAGCCCCCGGGGGCCCCCGGGGCAGCATGGCAGGGGACCGGGGGGGGCCGAGGTCAGGGCAGCGGGGGGGGATGGGGGGGGGGGGGGGGCTGCAGCAAGAAGCCAAATACACTAAACTAACTCTGAACTGGGCCCGGAACACGTCACATGACCCGTTTCAAATAAAGACTGAGTCTAACACCAGCTCAAAACTAAGTCTAAGACTAAATCCAACCTAGTCTGAAACTAGACTGAAACTAGTCTGAAAACTAGTCTTAAACTAGTCTTAAACTAGACTGAAACTAGACTGAAACTAGACAAACTAGTCTGAAAACTAGTCTGAAACTAGTCTGAAAACTAGACTTAAACTAGACTGAAACTAGACTTAAACTAGACTTAAACTAGTCTGAAACCAGACTGAAACTAGTCTGAAACTAGTCTGAAACTAGACTGAAACTAGACTGAAACTAGTCTGAAACTAGTCTGAAAACCAGACTGAAACTAGACTAAAAACTAGACTTAAACTAGACTGAAACGAGACTGAAAACTAGACTTAAACTAGTCTGAAACTAGACTGAAACTAGTCTGAAAACTAGACTGAAATTAGACTTAAACTAGTCTGAAACTAGACTTAAACTAGACTTAAACTAGACTTAAACTAGACTGAAACTAGTCTGAAACTAGTCAGAAACTAGTCTGAAACTAGACTTAAACTAGTCTGAAACTAGTCTGAAACTAGACTTAAACTAGACTGAAACTAGACTTAAACTAGACTGAAACTAGTCTGAAACTAGTCAGAAACTAGTCTGAAAACCAGACTGAAACTAGTCTGAAACTAGACTGAAACTAGTCTGAAAACTAGACTTAAACTAGTCTGAAACTAGACTGAAACTAGTCTGAAAACTAGACTTAAACTAGTCTGAAACTAGACTGAAACTAGTCTGAAAACTAGACTTAAACTAGTCTGAAACTAGACTGAAACTAGTCTGAAAACTAGACTGAAACTAGACTTAAACTAGTCTGAAACTAGTCTGAAACTAGACTGAAACTAGACTTAAACTAGTCTGAAACTAGTCAGAAACTAGTCTGAAACTAGACTGAAACTAGTCTGAAACTAGACTGAAACTAGTCTGAAACTAGTCTGAAACTAGTCTGAAACTAGACTGAAACTAGTCTGAAATTCAGGAACCAGGAACTCATCAAAGAATCGTCCTTAACTAAAGACTGAGTTTAAAACCAGCTCAGTTTAGTCAGTTTAGAACAAAAACTAGTCATTTTCTCTTTCTGTGACCAGAGATGATGATGATGATGATGATGATGAGGATGTGGAGGAGGAGGAGGAGGAGGCTATTGGTCAACACTGTTTCCTGTCCTCCGGGATGTCTGAAGCTCTGAGACGACTGAATCACTCATCTCTCCTCCTGCTCTCTTTCATCCCCCCCCCCCCCTCCTCCTCCTCCTCCTCCTCCTCCTCCTCCTCCTCCTCCTCCTCCTCCTCCCTTCATTCCATCATCATGACCTGGTTGGTTTCACTCGTTCACCGCAGCAGGAGCTCGTCCTCCTCGACCTGCTGGCTGAATGACGCTCAGGGAGACGGTGGAGGGAGGAAGTGAAGTCTACAAACTAGTACTAGTCTACAATCATCCCAATACTGGTCTACTAGTCTACAATCATCCCAATACTGGTCTACTAGTCTACAATCATCCCAATACTGGTCTACTAGTCTACAATCATCCCAATACTGGTCTACTAGTCTACAATCATCCCAATACTGGTCTACTAGTCTACAATCAGCCCAATACTGGTCTAATAGTCTACAATCAGCCCAATACTGGTCTAATAGTCTACAATCATCCAGATACTGGTCTAATGGTCTACAATCATCCAGATACTGGTCTAATAGTCTACAATCATCCCAATACTGGTCTACTAGTCTACAATCATCCCAATACTGGTCTACTAGTCTACAATCATCCCAATACTGGTCTAATGGTCTACAATCATCCCAATACTGGTCTAATAGTCTACAATCATCCCAATACTGGTCTAATAGTCTACAATCATCCCAATACTGGTCTAATAGTCTACAATCATCCCAATACTGGTCTAATGGTCTACAATCAGGCCAATCGCCCCCCCCCCCCCCCCTCTAGGTACCTCCGGCCGGGTCGAGGGGAAAGCCGCTCGGCGCTGAGCTGCAATTAGACGTTGTTTCTGTGGGGGTATATTCAGGTTGGTGGGGTGGGGTGGGGGGGGGTGGTGGGAGTGGGGGGTGGGGGTGGGGGTGGTGGGAGTGGGGGGGTGGGGGGTGGTGGGAGTGGGGGGGTGGGGGTGGGGGTGGTGGGAGTGGGGGGGGTGGGGGTGGTGGGAGTGGGGGGTGGGGGGTGGGGGTGGTGGGAGTGGGGGGGTCACGTTGTGCCTTTTGTCGGAGCATTAATGAGATTTTTAATAAAACAAAAAATGCCTCCTTTCTTATTGTAATGACCTAATGAGTGAGCCCGGGTGGCGCCGCGCCATGTCGGTGGGAAAGTCCCGCCCCCCCACCACCCCCCCCAACCTCAGAAACCTCAGAGCAGCCCCGTGCTTTCCGGACTCCCTCCTCCAATGTTTGTATTCAGAGCCAGGAACCAAACCAAAGTTTAATGACCACAAAACGCGGCGGCCATGGCGCCCGGCGACACAAAGAGCGCCAACATAGAGCTCATTGAGGTTATCTCCGAGGGCCCACTGGTCAATTGGGTCATTGATTTGGATTGTTTGACAGACCGAGGCTGCAGGAGCAGGCAAAGTTCAAAAATCCCCCCGGGTGGAATCGAGAAGTTTGTCACAGAATCTGTTGGAAGGAGCTGTCAGGAGCGATTAGGGGGCCCGGCGGCGTCCGGCCATCAAACGGGGTCCGGCCATCAAACGGGGTCCGGCCATCAAACGGGGTCCGGCCCAACGCTGCGCATTTAATTACAATTTGCATGTCTTTGTTCCCGACCCTTCAGCACGCATGATCTGATTACAAGGGTGAACAGTTAGCACCGGGGGAACCGGGGGGAACCAAAAAAACCAGGGGGAATCAAAAGAAACGGGGGGAACCGAAAGAACTGGGGGGAATCAAAAGAACCAGGGGGACCAGAGACCTGCCGGACATCAGCCAGAACTTCCTGCTCCTTCGGTTTAAAACATCTCAGATGATAATGAGCTTCAGGTGCAGCAACATGTCGACCCACCTCCCGCCGCCCCGCTGCATTGTGGGAGTCCGGGGGGTGGGGGGGGTGTGGGGGGTGTGGGGGGGGGGTTACTGGCTCATTAACTGGGAGGCGCAGCGACCTCTGACCCCAATGATGCAGGGTGACAGGACAGACGGGACGAGGCGATTGGCCAGCAGCTTCAGCGGTTGAACGTGCCGCCGCTGGTGTTCGGGGTGGAAAAGGCCACCGCTCGTCTTCATCACGCCGTCGTCTTCCTCGTCTTCACTCCCAACTTTCACTTCTTTTCTCTCCTTCGGGCAAAAAGACGTTTTACTGTGAAAGACAACGGACGTCCTCATTTTGATTCTCTATTTGAAATGTTTCTTTTTATGTTTTAGTCTATTTTTACTTTTAATTGATGAGTTTGATGACTTTTTAAATATTTATTGACATTTTGGAGAATTTCTATTCAAACCACCTTATTTCTATTCATACGTCAAAATGATAGATGTTTACCAACTATCTAGGATATGGGTCCAATTCAGTAAATATACTTTATACATCAATATTATGTTTTAGATCTTTTTTTTTTGGGCTGAGGTGGTGGTGGGGGTTTGGGGGTGGTGGTGGGTTAGTTGGGGGTGGTGGTGTTGGGTTGGTTGGGGGTGGTGGGGGGGTTTGAGGGTGGTGTTGGGTTGGTTGGGGTGGTGGGGGGGGTTTGGGTGTGGTGGTGTTGGGTTGGTTGGGGTAGGTTTGGGGTGGTGGTGTTGGGTTGGTTTTGGGGTGGTGGTGGATTGGTTGGGGGTGGTGGGGGTTATTTGAGGGTGG
The DNA here is from genome assembly GCF_963383615.2 of Lipophrys pholis. Lineage (NCBI taxonomy): Eukaryota > Metazoa > Chordata > Actinopteri > Blenniiformes > Blenniidae > Lipophrys > Lipophrys pholis. The sequence goes on from NC_137642.1 coordinate 28,167,769, forward strand.
TGGTGGGTTGGTTGGGGGTGGTGTTGGGTTGGTTGGGGTGGTGGTGGATTGGTTGGGGGTGGTGGGGGTTATTTGAGGGTGGTGGTGGGTTGGTTTGGAGGTGGTGGGGGGGTTGGTTGGGGGGTTTGGGGTGGTGGTGTTGGGTTGGTTTTGGGGTGGTGTTGGGTTGGTTGGGGGTGGTGGTGGATTGGTTGGGGGTGGGAAGGGTTTTGGGGGTGGTGGTGGGTTGGTTGGGGGGGGTTTGGAGGTGGTGGTGTTGGGTTGGTTGGGGGTGGTGGTGGATTGGTTGGGGGATTTGGGGGTGGTGGTGGATTGGTTGGGGGTGGTGGGGGGGGTTGAGGGTGGTGTTGGGTTGGTTGGGGGTGGTGGTGGATTGGTTGGGGGTGGGAAGGGTTTTGGGGGTGGTGGTGGGTTGGTTGGGGGATTTGGGGGTGGTGGTGTTGGGTTGGTTGGGGGTGGTGGTGGATTGGTTGGGGGTGGTGGGGGGGGGTTGAGGGTGGTGTTGGGTTGGTTGGGGGTGGTGGTGGATTGGTTGGGGGTGGGAAGGGTTTTGGGGGTGGTGGTGTTGGGTTGGTTGGGGGGGTTTGGGGGTGGTGGTGTTGGGTTGGTTGGGGGAGGGGGGGGGGGGGTTGGGGGTGGTGGTGTTGGGTTGGTTGGGGGGTGGTGGTGGTGGTGGTGATGGGGGGGTTGGCTGCCCCCAGCCTGGCCCTGGCCGTGGATGTGAACAGTGTGGAGACGCCGCGGCTGATTAGGCCATGTCCTGCTGCTGTCATTAGGACACAGTGGAGACACTCAGCTTAATGGGGGAGACACATCGCAGCTAATTGCCTCAATTTGGATGAAGGCCTGTGACAGCTCGCTGGTGAGGAAGGGCACACACAAGGTCAATTGTCCTGCGCCTGAATGCTAAACTCATTTCTGATGTGTTATGATTGAGCGAGTAACGCTAATGAACAAGGAAGGGTCATTATTTCAGGGTTCAGGGAGGACAGACACCGCGGTCCAGCACCAGGAGGACGTCTTCCGCCTGGACGCACCCAGAGGAACCACAGGAATCATATCATTTCAACGTTCGTCATTCCAACGTCAGCCCCGTCATCTGGAAGATGACCTATTCCCAGGAGGAGGAGGAGAGGGGGAGAGGAGGAGGAGAGGAGGAGAGGAGGAGGAGAGGAGGAGAGGAGAGGAGGAGAAGAGGGGGAGAGGAGAGGAGGAGAAGAGGGGGAGAGGGGGAGGAGGAGGAGGAGAGGAGTAGGAGAGGGGGAGTAGGAGGAGAGGAGGAGGAGAGGAGAGGAGGAGAGGGGGAGAGGAGAGGAGGAGAAGAGGGGGAGAGGGGGAGGAGGAGAAGGAGAGGAGGAGGAGAGGGGGAGGAGAGGGCGAGGAGATAGGAGGAGAGGGGGAGGAGGAGGAGGAGAGGAGAGGAGGAGGAGAGGAGGAGAGGGGGAGGAGGAGGAGGAGGAGGAGGAGGAGAGGAGTAGGAGAGGGGGAGAGGAGGAGGAGAGGGGGAGGAGATGAGGAGGAGGAGAGGAGAGGAGGAGGAGAGGGGGAGAGGGGGAGGAGGAGGAGGAGAGGAGGAGGAGAGGGGGAGAGGGGGAGGAGGAGAAGGAGAGGGGGAGGAGAGGGAGAAGGAGAGGAGGAGGAGAGGGGGAGGAGAGGGCGAGGAGGAGGAGAGGGGGAGGATGAGGAGGAGAGGAGGAGAGGGGGAGGAGGAGAGGAGGAGGAGAGGAGGAGGAGAGGAGTAGGAGAGGGGGAGTAGGAGGAGAGGAGGAGGAGAGGGGGAGAGGAGGAGGAGAGGGGGAGGAGGAGGAGAGGAGGAGGAGAGGAGTAGGAGAGGGGGAGTAGGAGGAGAGGAGGAGGAGAGGGGGAGAGGAGGAGGAGAGGGGGAGGAGGAGGAGAGGAGAGGAGAGGAGGAGAGGAGGAGGAGAGGGGGAGGAGGAGGAGGAGAGGAGAGGAGGAGGAGAAGAGGATGAGAGGGGGAGGGGGAGGAGGAGGAGGAGAAGAGGAGGAGGAGAGGAGGAGGAGGAGAGGAGGAGGAGGAGAGGGGGAGGTGGAAGAGAGGAGGAGGGGGAGGAGGAGAGGGGGAGGAGGAGAGGAAGAGGAGGAGAGGAATAGGAGGAGGAGAGGGGGAGGAGGAGGAGGAGAGGAGGAGGAGGAGAGGAGGAGGAGAGGAATAGGAGGAGGAGAGGGGGAGGAGGAGAGGAGGAGGAGGATGAGAGGGGGAGGAGGAGGAGAGGCATTTCTGTTCTGAGGGGAAACCTAGAGAAAGTGTGAATGAAGAGAGGAGGAAGATGCTCTATGGATGTTAGTGA
>NC_137642.1:28175077-28177577 GCF_963383615.2 Lipophrys pholis
CTCTACTGAGCATGTGCAGAACTACCCCGGTGACCAGGAGCAATAGCAGTGTTTCCAGGAAGTCTGGTTTACGCCCGTCGACATGGAGGCGGAGCTTGAGCGTCGCTGTCATCGACTTCCGAGCACCGTTGTCATGGAAACAGACCCTGGAAACACAACGGAAGTTTACCGTTTTCACTTGAAACTTATCAAGTAGTTCTTTGTGGCTCGGTTGGTTGAGCCGGCGTTTTTAAATCTGGAGGTTGGAGGTTCAGTTCCCAACTCCACCTGTCTGCCTGTCAAAAGAGTCCTTGAGCAAGACACCGAACCCCCAACTGCTCCCAGTGGAGGCACGAGGTGTCCGGCATGGCGTGTGAGTGTGATTAGGATGTAAAGCGCTGTGGTTCTGTTCAGGTCCACTTCCCACTGAGCTGCTGGTTGTTTGTCTCTGTGAATACAGGTCACAATACAGATCCTGATGGAGTGAGCTCTACTTATTATTTCTGTAGAACCTCACAGTGAGCGTTGACCCTCCTCCTCGTTGGATTCTTAAAGACCACAAAGTTCTGTCACCCTGCCGGACCTGGAGGAGAACCGCTCACAAGCTTCTAGATCCTGGAAAGTGTTTTTAACCTGTTTGTTAATGACATATACCCCGGCTTACTGGTGCGGAACAGAGAACCAATCAGGAGCTGTGTGTGTGTGTGTGTGTGTGTGTGTGTGTGTGTGTGTGTGTGTGTGTGTGTGTGTGTGTGTGTGTGTGTGTGTGTGTGTGTGTGTGTGTGTGTGTGTGTGTGTGTGTGTGTGTTGGCGGGCTGTTCCTATTAGGCGGCGCTGCGTGGGCTCTGACCTCTCACACACTTCATGAGTTCATTTAATGAAGCCTCACAGGAACAGCCTGGTCCAGAGCTCCGGCCGGGTTCCACAGAGTGAGAGGCTGGAACCAGGAGTGTGACGAGCCTGTAGGACGGCGACACCTCCACCAGAACCCCGACACTACCGGTCAAATAATATCAGAACATGGTTCTGCTTCTGAGCCGTGCATCTGGAGAACATCTGTGGCTCTCCTCCTCACATGTGGAGAACATCTGTGGTTCTCCTCCTCACATCTGGAGAACATCGGTGGCTCTCCTCACATGTGGAGAACGTCTGTGGTCTCCTCCTCACATGTGGAGAACATCTGTGGTTCTCCTCACATGTGGAGAACATCTGTGGCTCTCCTCACATGTGGAGAACATCTGTGGTTCTCCTCCTCACATGTGGAGAACAGCTGTGGTTCTCCTCCTCACATCTGGAGAACATCGGTGGCTCTCCTCACATGTGGAGAACGTCTGTGGTTCTCCTCCTCACATCTGGAGAAAATCTGAACTCCTCCCCCAGGAGCTCCTGAGAGTTTAAGTTGGAGGGAAGAAGCTTTACGTCATCGACTCACAAAGCGCTGACTCGGCGCCTCCTGCAATTTAATCCAACCTTCCAGATTCTTCTGGAAGTCAAGATCGTGGACGTGAGGGAGAAGAGAAGAAGATTCCAGCGTCTTCAGGCCATCAAGTCTGTGGGAACCGGGTTCTTTCATGGATAATTGCACCATAAAGCCGATAGCAATTTACACAATTACAACAAATGTGGTAATTACTCCAGTCAGCAGTGATTTACGGAGCGATTATATTCATGTTGTCACGGCGTTGTGGTGAACGGCTGAACCTCAGACTGATGAGTGAGGGACGCCACGGTTTCACCTCGGGCCGACCATGGAGTTCCTCACTCAGAGATGAACAAGGAAGCCTCCCGCTGTGAGGACGGCGCTCCGCCGGGCTGCAGCCGGAAGGGTTAACCAGAAACACGCCGTCGTGACACGACAGGAACGTTCCGCCGACGCCAGCGGTGATTTACGGCGCTGGGAGGGCGGGAGGCCGATCACTGCAGCAGATTACCGCCAAGAAAAGAAAGAACCCAGTTGCACAACCACTGAATCCCACAAATGAGCGATAATAGCGGCTCGGCGTTGGAGCGGAGATGTTCAGCCGTGAGCTTGATTTATGGACCCGGGAACCCGAGTTCACAGGAAATAGAACCATAGTGGAACGAGACCCGAGAACAGGGACGGGGGGGGGGGGGGGGGGGGGGGGGGGGGGATTCAGGACTTCGGAGTCGTTAGAATGGCTGTAAAGAATAAACAGCTACAGGTTCCTGTGGCTTTGAGTTCTAACCGGCAAGCATCCTTCCTGGTTAGCATTAGCATTAGCATTAGCATTTAATGCAGTGCGACGGCGCAGGTTTGTTAATCACATGACGAGTCCACATTTCACAGCCGATCCAGCAGGACGACTAAATACCACATTTAAAAATGTAAAAATGCTGAATAATCGTCTCCAGAAATATCGTATATAAATCTCTTCATTGGGCTAAATCATCTTGTACTCACATTTAAAGTTGTGTTTATCTCTAAATGCTTGACACTGCCCCCTAGAGCTCAGACGAGGCACTGCTCCGGCCCCCGCGCTGCGGCTGTGTGAGTATCTGG
>NC_137642.1:28182577-28267184 GCF_963383615.2 Lipophrys pholis
ATGTTTCTGTTACGTTGCTCAATGTTTCTGTTACGTTGCTAAATGTTTCTGTTACGTTGCTCAATGATGTCTCTGTTACGTTGCTCAATGTTTCTGTTACGTTGCTCAATGTTTCTGTTACGTTGCTAAATGTTTCTGTTACGTTGCTAAATGTTTCTGTCACGTTGCTCAATGATGTCTCTGTTACGTTGCTCAATGTTTCTGTTTCGTTGCTCAATGTTTCTGTTACGTTGCTCAATGTTTCTGTTACGTTGCTCAATGTTTCTGTTACGTTGCTCAATGATGTTTCTGTTACGTTGCTCAATGTTTCTGTTACGTTGCTCAATGTTGTTTCTGTTACGTTGCTCAATGTTTCTGTTACGTTGCTCAATGTTGTTTCTGTTACGTTGCTCAATGTTTCTGTTACGTTGCTCAATGTTTCTGTTACGTTGCTCAATGTTTCTGTTACGTTGCTCAATGTTGTTTCTGTTACGTTGCTCAATGTTTCTGTTACGTTGCTCAATGTTTCTGTTACGTTGCTCAATGTTGTTTCTGTTACGTTGCTCAATGTTTCTGTTACGTTGCTCAATGATGTTTCTGTTACGTTGCTCAATGTTTCTGTTACGTTGCTCAATGATGTTTCTGTTACGTTGCTCAATGATGTTTCTGTTACGTTGCTCAATGTTTCTGTTACGTTGCTCAATGATGTTTCTGTTACGTTGCTCAATGATGTTTCTGTTACGTTGCTCAATGTTGTTTCTGTTACGTTGCTCAATGTTTCTGTTACGTTGCTCAATGATGTTTCTGTTACGTTGCTCAATGATGTTTCTGTTACGTTGCTCAATGTTTCTGTTACGTTGCTCAATGTTGTTTCTGTTACGTTGCTCAATGTTTCTGTTACGTTGCTCAATGTTGTTTCTGTTACGTTGCTCAATGTTTCTGTTACGTTGCTCAATGTTTCTGTTACGTTGCTCAATGATGTTTCTGTTACGTTGCTCAATGTTTCTGTTACGTTGCTCAATGATGTTTCTGTTACGTTGCTCAATGTTTCTGTTACGTTGCTCAATGTTTCTGTTTCGTTGCTCAATGTTTCTGTTTCGTTGCTCAATGTTTCTGTTTCGTTGCTCAATGGTTTTACAGACTCTTTATATTTAAAGCATTTAAAGCCGTTTCTGACAGTTTTAAATGTGACGTTCTAAGTACTTTTTCACTGTTTCCAGGTAAAATTCCAGGTACCTTCTGACTGTTTCCAGGCTGTTTCCAGGCTGGTGTCTGTCTCCAGAACTGAACCTGCTCAGGCTGCGTTCAGGATTTGTCCCGAGGGGAAGCAGCTCTACATTTGTTGCTCAGAACGTCACTAACATGCGTCGGTGTGTTGAAAGATAAAAAACCTCCACCGGGTTCAGTTTCCTGCGGCGTGACGGTGGGAAGTCCTGGAGTTTAGGTCTGGATCGTCCAGCTCTGCTCGTCTTGGTCTGACAGTGGACGGAGGAAAGGTGGAGTAGTGACCAGCTGGACGGAGGAGAAGACGGCGGCTCAGTCAGACTGCTGGAGCTCCACTGTTTACACAACAAACGCCTCCATTAGCAACAGCAGGCTAAGTACTGAGCAGTGTGTGTGTGTGTGTGTGTGTGTGTGTGTGTGTGTGTGTGTGTGTGTGTGTGTGTGTGTGTGTGTGTGTGTGTGTGTGTGTGTGTGTGTGTGTGAGTGAGTGGAGCGCGCTAATGTAACTCTGACTTGTGGTGAAAACTAATTAGTAACTAATTACTGTAATCAAACTGGAACTTGGGTCACAGTCGCTGTAGTTTAAGTAGGTAGTTTATTTTAATCGATGGTGAAGACACAGCCGCCGTCCCGCTGTTAGCTGAAGACGACTCGAAAGACTGAAAGACGTTAGCATTAGCTGGTAGCCACAGTGCCTGAGGAGCATTAGCCTGTAGCCACAGTGCTGAATTAGCATTAGCCTGTAGCTACAGTGCTTGGTTAGCTTTAGCCTGTAGCCACAGTGCTTGATTAGCTTTAGCCTGTAGCCACAGTGCTTGATTAGCTTTAGCCTGTAGCCACAGTGGTTCATTAGCCAAATGTTTGTTTGCAGTTTTCAAAACTTTTTTCTCCCTCAGTTGCCTCGATGTTTATAATTTGCCTAAAGTCACGTGAGATTGTTAATCTGGATGAAGACATGTAGCAATGTGGTTAGCATTAGCAGTTAGCTTTCCTTTCTACAAGCTGCTTATTGGTAGTTTATCTTCCTTCCAACCGATGTAACTTCAGCTAACATCAGATTATAGAGCATCTTCCTCCTCTAACATCAGATTATAGAGCGTCTTCCTCCTCTAACATCAGATTACAGAGCATCTTCCTCCTCTAACATCAGATTATAGAGCATCTTCCTCCTCTACCAGTACAATAATTCAGCTATGACACCATTATAAACACAATTTTACGAACCTTAATTTCACCAAGTAAGTAGTTAAATTGTTATCTGTAGTAACTAGTAATAGAAATACTTTATCAATCCCAGAGGGAAATTTACTTTTTAAGTTCCACTACCAGCTTGGTCTGAACAGCGGTTCTGATGGTTCCTAAGCGTTTTCACGATGTGAGAATATTTCAGTTGAGACGAACGACGATGGATCGACGACCAGATTAATCAGGAAAACTTTACGTAACGACCGGAGAATCTTTAAGGTTTTTAGTGAAACGTTCTGGTGGAAGAACCAAAACATCCACCTCCTCGTCTGGCTGCTTCTTACCTCTGAGTAACCCCCCCCCCCACACACACACACACACACACACACACACACACACACACACTCTAATGACACTAATTACCAGCGATTACTGGACAGCTCTGCCTCTGCAGCCTCCAGCTGTTTGCAGCCTGTCGGCTGAGAACTCACTGAACATTAACCGCCGTAACCCCGGCGCTCTCGCCGCCGTCACCCCGGCGCTCTCGCCGCCGTCACCCCGGCGCTCTCGCCGCCGTAACCCCGGCGCTCTCGCCGCCGTAACCCCGGCGCTCTCACCGCCGCGCTCTCGCCGCCGTAACCCCGGCGCTCTCACACCTGCCTCTTCCTCCCGGGACTCACACGTTTCAGGAGAGTTTCCTGAAGCACCCACACTTCGGGGAACGGCTCTGAACACGTCAGGGAACGTTCTTAGGGAACATGAAGTTCTACAATCTGGATTCGTTGTTGTTAAACCTGTTTTGGTTGGGCCCAGTGTTATCCGTAGCGAGCTGGATCGGCGCCATAGAACCAGAATAACCTCCCAAGGTTTTCTTTATGCAGATGATGAAAATATTTCCACAAAACCAAAACATTACTACTGAAAATGACTAAAATCATAACGATGCAATCTGCTGGAACCATGCTTTGAAATTGAAAGTGGCGGTTCCGTTTCTACGGAGCATTTTCCAAAAGTTGCGTTTTCCAAAAGTTGCATTTTCCAAAAGTTGCGTTTTCCTGTTTCAATAGCGATGGAATGTTTTCGAAAAGTTGCATTTTCAGGTCTTTTCTTTTGCGGTGGGGATTATACGGGATGAAGATGTTTGTTTCACAACAACAACAACAACAACAAATGATCCCAGAAATTGACGACAATCTCATCACGAAGCCAATTTTACTGAAACGTTCTGGGGTGAGATCCGGTGAAATGTCCAGAAGACGTGTCCCGCAGCTGTTGCATTCTGGGAGTTTTTACAGACCTGCCCCCGACCGCGCAGCTTTGAGGCTGTTTGCTAGCAGCCTCACCTCGTTCCGCGTCGCGACGCGTAAGAAGCCAACATTTTCTTTGAAGTCGCTGGTTTGGCCGGGCCGGAGCCTCTCGGGGGCCCGGTTCTGGCCCGCGGGCCTCATGTTTGACTCCCCCCGATCGCGGCCGGTTTCCTTTAAGCTCATTTACGTAACGACGATCAAGCGTCTTTGGTTCTTCTGCTCGCAGGTGAAAAGCAGCAGACCACACAGCGGCTTCACCTGCAGGCGTCACTCCTCATCAGAAGGCTCTAATCCCATCGGAGCTGCTCTCATTATCAGATCAGCTTCACACACACACACACACACACACACACACACACACACACACACACACACACACACACACACACACACACACACACACACACACACACACACACACACACACACACACACACACACACACACACACACACACACACTATGTGGATATTTGAGCTTTATTGAAGGATTCAGCTTTATCCAGATGCTTGTTCTCTCCAGAACTCCAGTTTGTTGTGGGCGGAGCTCCTCCGTCACCCTGAGCAGCGACACTACTTCTGTTAGCAAAGTAACTAATTACTCTTAACTAGAACAGTGACACACAGGTAGAGGGTTTTATGACTACTTACCATTTGTTATTTTCTTTAAATTATAATAAGGAAGATTCTCTGCTAACTGTTAGCATTAGCATTAGCATTAGCTATTGTGTCCAGTGAAGAGAAGCTATGCTAGTATTTTACTAAACCGCTGTTTCCTGGAAGAGCCTCGTTAATCCTGAGCTATGGCCCCGCCCACACCAGCCCACACCGTCTGTTTTCTTCCTGTCGCTCTTAAATAATGTCGTTGTTATGACCACGGCCCTAAACGGACGTCCTTTAGGTGGCGCCGTAACTCTGCCACAGAAATACAGATAAAACAAAGAAGACCCAGAGACGCGTTCGCCTGCATCCACAGTAAAGGTGATTAGCATTCGCCTGCATCCACAGTAAAGGTGATTAGCATTCGGAGGGACGGCGAGGCTGCCGCTGCCCGACGTACCATAAACACAGTCTGGACTCACTGCTGGACCACCGAGGACACAAAGTCCTGAACCGAGAAGGAAGCGGCTCACTTCTGTTTCCGCCAGATGAAACTCTCTCAGCGGCCCCCCGAGCTCACGTTAGCGTGGCGCAGCCGCCAGCCGCACGGTTGACTGGAGGCCTGAAGCCGCCACGCCGCTGGGATCTAATCCTGTTAAGGAGGAAAGAGACAATTACTCTGCTTCGCCATGGTTCAGCGCTCAGATCCGCTCCCGCCGAGCGCGCCGAGCAAAAACAGTCACCTCTACCGCCAAACGACCGCAGGAGAGCGCGCTGTACAAACACGCTCTGCGCCGGGCTCTCCATGCGCCGGGCTCTCCATGCGCCGGGCTCTCCATGCGCCGGGCTCGCCATGCTCCGGGCTCTCCATGCGCCGGGCTCGGCGCCGCCGGCCCTTAACGTCTGCCTTTCACTGGATCTCACTCTGGGCCTGAACGTCACACGTCCTCACTGCGGAGGATTTATACAACCAGGAGACCTCCGTCTGGCTACTCATCCATCCATCCATCCATCCAACCATGAGACCTTCATCCATCCATCATCCATCATCCATCATCCATCCATCCATCCATCCATCCATCCATCCATCCATCCAACTAACAATGAGACCTTCATCCATCCATCCATCCATCCATCCATCCATCCATCCAACTAACCATGAGACCTTCATCCATCCATCATCCATCATCCATCCAACAATGAGACCTTCATCCATCCATCCATCCATCCATCCATCCAACCATGAGACCTTCATCCATCCATCATCCATCATCCATCATCCATCCATCCATCCATCCATCCAACTAACAATGAGACCTTCATCCATCCATCCATCCATCCATCCATCCATCCATCCAACTAACCATGAGACCTTCATCCATCCATCATCCATCATCCATCCATCCATCCATCCATCCAACTAACAATGAGACCTTCATCCATCCATCCATCCATCCATCCATCCATCCATCCAACTAACCATGAGACCTTCATCCATCCATCATCCATCATCCATCCAACAATGAGACCTTCATCCATCCATCCATCCATCCATCCAACCATGAGACCTTCATCCATCCATCATCCATCATCCATCATCCATCATCCATCCATCCATCCAACTAACAATGAGACCTTCATCCATCCATCCATCCATCCATCCATCCATCCATCCATCCATCCATCCATCCAACTAACCATGAGACCTTCATCCATCCATCATCCATCATCCATCATCCAACCAACCATGAGACCTTCATCCATCCATCCATCCATCCATCATCCATCCATCCATCCATCCATCCAACAGTCCTTCTGCTCATGCTCAGTAGATGGACAATAACAAACATGGCGGCCTCCAGAGTGTCGCGACTACCGACCATATTCTGGTTTTATACACACACACACACACACACACACACACACACACACACACACACACACACACACACACACACACACACACACACACACACACACACACACACACACACACACACACACACACACACACACACACACAACCAGGGAGTTTGAGTGTGTCACTGTGGAGACAGACAGTAGGCGGAGCTCAAACACAGAAACGTGTCGCAGCACCGGGTTTGATTCCCGATGATCCCGATGATCCTCAACCCGCCTTCAAAGCCTCGCCGCCCTCGCGTCTGTCTGCAGGAGCTTTGTCCCGCCGCCTCGTCTCCTCCACGCCCGCCCATGTACCGCGGCGTCGCCGCCACGCCCCTGGAGGGCGCCGGGGAGCTTCAACGGGGAGTCGGGGGCTGGGGAGAGGTAGGGGGCATGGGGCTGCCTTTTCCCAATCCTAACTCTTTCAATATGAACATTAAAACCAAACTTTCCAGAACAGACTGGAGTCAAACTAAAGCGATAAAACCGACGGATTCAATATGACGAGTTTGTTTCAATAAGAGTCGATAAGAAACATGAGAAATAAATATAAGCGTCACAAATAACTGGTATCTGTCCGCACTGACATCGAGAGGCCGGAGATCCAAACCTCTGAACTGAGCGTGTTCCTGTGTATGTGTGTGAACTAGTAGGAATGAAAAATGAGTGCGGGTGTTGGGGGGGGGGGGGGGGATTGAGGGGTGGGGGGAGGGGGTGGGGTGGGGTGGCACCCTGGTGCACATTGTTTAGATGATTGACAGCTGCATGAACCCGGCTGGCAGTGAAGTACCAGCTGTGAGACCACGCCCCCACCCCCCCTAAATTGACAACCTGTCAATCACCCTCTGCTCTGTGTTTTCGGGGGGGTGGGGGGGGGGGTTGCAGCATCCTGCGACCTCCTCACTCGCTCCAGGATGGATGGCGCTGCCGCTAGCTCGATGCTAAAGCGATTAGCCGGTGGTAGTCATATTTCTGCTGCTCGTCCCCGAGCGGATCATTAATCACAGTGGGGGTGGGGGGGGTGGGGGGGTTAGGGGGTGGGGGAGGGATGGGGGGATACCTGTCACACTGTCCAACAAGATCACCCACTTCAACTTCTGCCCTTCTGCTTTCTCCTCTTTCTCTGCTCTTTTTGTTTTCTCAGCCCCCCCTCAACTCCTCCACCCCCCACCTCCTCCTCCACCCCCCTCACCTCCTCCTGCTCACTTCAGATGAAAAGAAATGAAAGGAAGACAGAAGCTCAGGGGGAAGGAAGGAATGCATTGAGCGAACGCTCCAGTTAGGGTTCGGGTATCTGTGGCCTCGTGGGAGCTGCAAGCGTCAGTGAGAGAGGAGGAGGAGGAGGAGGAGGAGGAGGAGGAGGAGGACGAGGAGATGGAGGAGGAGGAGGAGATGGAGGAGATGGAGGAGGAGGAGGAGGAGTAGGAGTAGGAGGAGGAGATGGAGGAGAAGGAGGAGAAGATGGAGGAGATGGAGGAGGAGGAGATGGAGGAGGAAATGGAGGAGGAGGAGGAGGAGTAGGAGGAGATGGAGGAGGAGGAGGAGATGGAGGAGGAAATGGAGGAGGAGGAGGAGGAGTAGGAGAAGGAGGAGGAGTAGGAGGACGAGAAGACGACGAAGGAGAAGAGGTAGAGGAACCTGATAGTTGACCTCGGTCACATGAGTGTTGAGTGAAGCTGGTGACCCCATCAGACCTGCTGGACCCCCCCATATAGTACAGCCCCCCCCCTCCATTTCTCCATTTGTTGTTCTGCTGGCTCGGCTGGATCTTTGTTCCTCTTTCAGTTTAAACTGATTTAAATCTGTTTTACTTTAAATATCAACGTCTGGCTAAACCTTTAGTATTTATATGGTACATCTTTTATAGTACAGCCTCTCCTATATATTATTATTGTGATTAACATAAATCATAATAATAATAATAATAATAATACTTATTATTATTATTATTATTATTATTATTATATTATTATTATTATTATCACTATTTCAGGATTTAATTTTAAATATTTTGGTGGAAAAAATAACAATAGCAATATTTGGAATATTGTCAAAAATTTAGGAACTTAATATTTGTTATATTTGCTTAAATGTCATAAAAGAATCTATAAATAAATGAATGAATCTGAGGAATCTGATGAAACCGTCAGAGAGAGGGTGGCAGGGGTGGGGGGTCAGACCTAGACCCGGGGTTTAGACCTGGACCCGGGGTTTAGACCTGGACCCGGGGGTTAGACCTGGACCCGGGGGTCAGACCTAGACCCGGGGGTCAGACCTAGACCCGGAGGTTTAGACCTGGACCCGGAGTTTAGACCTGGACCCGGGGGTTAGACCTGGACCTGGGGGTCAGACCTGGACCCGGAGTTTAGACCTGGACCCGGGGTTTAGACCTGGACCCGGAGTTTAGACCTGGACCTGGAGTTTAGACCTGGACCCGGGGTTTAGACCTGGACCTGGGGGTTAGACCTGGACCTGGGGTTAGACCTGGACCCGGGATCAGACCTGGACCCGGGATCAGACCTGGACCCGGGTTCAGACCTGGGGAGAGTGATGTCTTGGTGGAGTCAGAGGGCGAGAGCTGATCAGGCCGCAGGCAGCAGATTCCTTTCAGGCCTGTGACCTTTGACCTGGCGGCGTCTCGTCAGCAGTTCTAAATGACCTCCAGAGGTTTTTGTCCCGGTTCTTCCTCTTTTGTCCCTCCAGGACCTCCTGGGCCTCCAGGACCTCCTGGTACCAACCAGAGGATCCATATCAACCATTGGTCACATAACCTTAACCTGTCTGAAGTCACAGTGAGCAGATGGACCTGTAACAGATGGAACAGTAACAGGTGGAACTGTAACAAATGGAACTGTAACAGGTGGAACTGTAACAGGTGGAACTGTAACAGATGGAACAGTAACAGGTGGAACTGTAACAAATGGAACTGTAACAGATGGAACAGTAACAGATGGAACTGTAACAGATGGAAGAGTAACAGATGGAACTGTAACAAATGGAACAGTAACAGGTGGAACTGTAACAAATGGAACTGTAACAGGTGGAACTGTAACAGATGGAACAGTAACAGATGGAACTGTAACAAATGGAACTGTAACAGGTGGAACTGTAACAGATGGAACAGTAACAGATGGAACAGTAACAGGTGGAACTGTAACAGGTGGAACTGTAACAGATGGAACAGTAACAGATGGAACAGTAACAGGTGGAACTGTAACAAATGGAACTGTAACAGGTGGAACATTAACAGGTGGAACTGTAACAGATGGAACAGTAACAGGTGGAACTGTAACAAATGGAACTGTAACAGGTGGAACTGTAACAGATGGAACAGTAACAGATGGAACAGTAACAGGTGGAACTGTAACAAATGGAACGGTAACAGATGGAACAGTAACAGGTGGAACTGTAACAAATGGAACTGTAACAGGTGGAACTGTAACAGATGGAACAGTAACAGATGGAACAGTAACAGGTGGAACTGTAACAGGTGGAACTGTAACAGATGGAACAGTAACAGATGGAACAGTAACAGGTGGAACTGTAACAGGTGGAACTGTAACAGATGGAACAGTAACAGATGGAACAGTAACAGGTGGAACTGTAACAGGTGGAACTGTAACAGGTGGAACTGTCACAGATGGAAATGTAACAGGTGGAACAGTAACAGATGGAACTGTAACAAATGGAACTGTAACAGGTGGAACTGTAACAGATGGAACTGTAACAAATGGAACTGTAACAAATGGAACTGTAACAGGTGGAACTGTCACAGATGGAAATGTAACAGGTGGAACTGTAACAGATGGAACTGTAACAAATGGAACTGTAACAGGTGGAACTGTCACAGATGGAACTGTAACAAATGGAACTGTAACAGGTGGAACTGTAACAGGTGGAACTGTAACAAATGGAACTGTAACAAATGGAACTGTAACAGGTGGAACTGTCACAGATGGAACTGTAACAAATGGAACTGTAACAGGTGGAACTGTAACAGGTGGAACTGTAACAGATGGAACTGTAACAGATGGAACTGTAACAAATGGAACTGTAACAGATGGAACTGTAACAGATGGAACTGTAACAAATGGAACTGTAACAGGTGGAACTGTCACAGATGGAACTGTAACAAATGGAACTGTAACAAATGGAACTGTAACAGGTGGAACTGTCACAGATGGAACTGTAACAAATGGAACTGTAACAGGTGGAACTGTAACAGGTGGAACTGTAACAAATGGAACTGTAACAAATGGAACTGTAACAGGTGGAACTGTAACAGGTGGAACTGTAACAGATGGAACTGTAACAGATGGAACTGTAACAAATGGAACTGTAACAGATGGAACTGTAACAGATGGAACTGTAACAAATGGAACTGTAACAGGTGGAACTGTCACAGATGGAACTGTAACAAATGGAACTGTAACAAATGGAACTGTAACAGGTGGAACTGTCACAGATGGAACTGCAACAAATGGAACTGTAACAGGTGGAACTGTAACAAATGGAACTGTAACAAATGGAACTGTAACAGGTGGAACTGTAACAGGTGGAACTGTAACAGATGGAACTGTAACAGATGGAACTGTAACAAATGGAACTGTAACAGATGGAACTGTAACAGATGGAACTGTAACAAATGGAACTGTAACAGGTGGAACTGTCACAGATGGAACTGTAACAAATGGAACTGTAACAGGTGGAACTGTAACAAATGGAACTGTAACAAATGGAACTGTAACAGGTGGAACTGTCACAGATGGAACTGTAACAAATGGAACTGTAACAGATGGAACTGTAACAGGTGGAACTGTAACAGATGGAACTGTAACAGATGGAACTGTAACAAATGGAACTGTAACAGGTGGAACTGTCACAGATGGAACTGTAACAAATGGAACTGTAACAGGTGGAACTGTAACAAATGGAACTGTAACAAATGGAACTGTAACAGGTGGAACTGTCACAGATGGAACTGTAACAAATGGAACTGTAACAGGTGGAACTGTAACAGGTGGAACTGTAACAGATGGAACTGTAACAGATGGAACTGTAACAAATGGAACTGTAACAGATGGAACTGTAACAGATGGAACTGTAACAAATGGAACTTGAGCCTCCCAACACAAGGAAAACTGACCAGACAGCCTGAACAAAGATGCCACATTAAACAAACTGTTACCGTACCGTCTGGACTTCACCGTACCGTCTGGACTTCACCGTACCGTGTGGACTTTATCGAGAATCAGAACCTATAATTCTCCAGTCTAGATAGACGATGTGTTGATCATCTTAGTAGCAGCTTTCTGTGGTCATACAGGGACATCTAGTGGTCACAGGTGGGATCTACCACGTTCTGATTTATAAGTCGCATGACGAGTCAAACCAAAAAACAACAACAAAAAAAAAGTGACTTATAATCCAGAAAATACGGTAATCATCATTATGAGAATGAGATCAGCTTTACCCGGTCCAGGGTCTGGGGGGGCGGAGCCAATCAATAAACAGGCTCACCTGGACAGGCGACATTGTAAGAATTAAAAATGGTCTAAAAAGACTTTTGCTGTGGTTCGCACTGGATGGATGGATGGATGGATGGATGGATGGATGGATGAACAGTTTCAAAGATGAACGAATGAACCCGTCGACGGTTTGTCAGCAACTAAAGCAGAAGTGAAATGAAGGTTTAAAGACCTGAGAACGAATCGTCTTCCAACTAATCTAAAGTTGGAACAGAGGTGTGTGTGTGTGTGTGTGTGTGTGTGTGTGTGTGTGTGTGTGTGTGTGTGTGTGTGTGTGTGTGTGTGTGTGTGATCTAATGCCTGTTTTA
Organism: Lipophrys pholis; assembly: GCF_963383615.2. Taxonomy (NCBI): domain Eukaryota; kingdom Metazoa; phylum Chordata; class Actinopteri; order Blenniiformes; family Blenniidae; genus Lipophrys; species Lipophrys pholis. The sequence continues at coordinate 28,194,610 of NC_137642.1, forward strand.
ACCGACTCTGACAGACGATCCGTCACTTGGACGGTAACGTGGTTACGGCCGAGCCGAGCCAGAGGTGACCGATCTCAAATATTGGATTTAATACAGGCTTTTATCTGGACACACACACACACACACACACACACACACACACACACACACACACACACACACACACACACACACACACACACACACACACACACACACACACACACACACACACACACACACAACTCATCTACACAAAGTGGCAGTTGAAAAAACAAATTGAAAGTTAAAATAAAACAAAATAGAAGAATCACAGTAAAACATGTAGAGCTACACTCGGTAGAGCGCAGACCGTCACCAACACCACGTTTGTTTGCGGAACTGAGTTCGCATTGCTAGCATGATAGCCGTTAGCTCATATGAATGCTCCCTGTGTGAAACACTGAGCGTCTCCATGGCAACAGACGCTGATGTCCTTTATCCCCTCCGTGGGGTGCCTCTCGCATCCACTTTATTTTTTCACAGTTTTTTGGGATTTGTTCGGAAACGTTTTCCCAAATCTAGTTTCCTGAAGTCTAATGGCTTGGTCCCTGATGATGACAAATCCTTCATAAAGATGCTCATGCCATTTGGGTGAATAGTTTTTGCCAAAAATTGGTCAAATACATTCATACCAATATATAAATATATAAGTAAATAAATAAATCCTACGTTGGTGGCAAAACTTTTGTTGGCGAGCTACACTCGGTAGAGCGCAGACCTTCACCAATGCCACGTTTGTGGTTAGCATTGCGAGCACGTTAGCTGTTAGCTCATATCGATGCTAACCGAGTAGATCAGATAGCTACGTCAGTGTGTGAAACGTGACCCGTCGTTATGGAAACAGCCCAGCTACCACGTTACGGAGAGGCCGCAAGGCATTCTGGGAGATGTATTCGTGCTGATATTACTACTACATCTGCAGGGCGATGAGATTTTTTTCGCATATTTGCAGTTTTTTAGGATTTATTCAGAAGCGGTTAGCAGCTAACGTCCCAAAATCTGATCTATTGGTCCTTTGATGACGACGAAGCATCATGGAAGATTTCATGCAATTCGGGCGACTAGTTTTTGCGAAAAGTTGGTAAAATACAAACAAATCAATCAATCAATCAATCAATCAATCAATAAACAGATGAAAACAAAACCTTCTCGGGAAACTTGGCTGGAGAAGAGACGGGTGGGTTAGAGCAGCTGGGAGCTGGGAGCTGGGAGCAGGGAGCTGGGAGCTGGGAGCTGGGAGCAGCGAGCTGGGAGCTGGGAGCTGGGAGCTGGGAGCAGCGAGCTGGGAGGTGGGAGCTGGGAGCAGCGAGCTGGGAGGTGGGAGCTGGGAGGTGGGAGCTGGGAGGTGGGAGCTGGGAGGTGGGAGCTGGGAGGTGGGAGCTGGGAGGTGGGAGCAGGGAGCAGGGAGCAGCGAGCTGGGAGCTGGGAGCAGCGAGCTGGGAGGTGGGAGCTGGGAGCAGCGAGCTGGGAGCAGCGAGCTGGGAGGTGGGAGCTGGGAGCAGCGAGCTGGGAGGTGGGAGCTGGGAGGTGGGAGCTGGGAGCTGGGAGCAGGGAGCTGGGAGGTGGGAGCTGGGAGGTGGGAGCTGGTAGCTGGGAGCAGCGAGCTGGGAGCTGGGAGCTGGGAGCTGGGAGCAGGGAGCAGCGAGCTGGGAGCTGGGAGCTGGGAGCTGGGAGCAGCGAGCTGGGAGGTGGGAGCTGGGAGCAGCGAGCTGGGAGGTGGGAGCTGGGAGGTGGGAGCTGGTAGCAGCGAGCTGGGAGCTGGGAGCAGCGAGCTGGGAGCTGGGAGCTGGGAGCTGGGAGCTGGGAGCAGCGAGCTGGGAGCTGGGAGCTGGGAGCTGGGAGCAGGGAGCAGGGAGCAGCGAGCTGGGAGCTGGGAGCTGGGAGCTGGGAGCTGGGAGCTGGGAGCTGGGAGCTGGGAGCTGGGAGCTGGGAGCTGGGAGCTGGGAGCTGGGAGCTGGGAGCTGGGAGCTGGGAGCAGCGCCTGCAGCTAACCTCCCTGATGGGAGAGTTGTTTCCTCCCTGCAGGTCGTGGGCCGTCGCTCTCCAGCGTCTTAATGGATTCCAGCTGACGTAGACACTCACTCCTCCTCCATCCATCACCTTGACAAACTCCACTAAATGAGTCTCTTTCTCATTAAATCAGCTTCTATTCTGCCGCCAAACTTCCTTCCTCCTCTGTTCTTACCGAGCAGCTCCCAGCCTGCATCCAATACAAAGACCCCCCCCAGAGACCCCCCCAGAGACCCCCCCCACCACCACCACCCCACCACCACACTCACAGCTTGGCTCATCAGTTTGTGTCAGTCGAAGCTCCGCCCCCACCGCTACAGTTAATCCAACTATCCCATTAAAGTATTGATAAGGCATCAGGCCGCCGGGAGACTCGAACCTCGGCTGGTTTAAGAAAGAAGAAGAATCTTCTCGTGTTTCCTCCGTCGGGAAACAAAACTTCTTTTGAGAAATGATCCGACCGTCAGCATGTAAACGGACAAAAACACGATTTTGTGGAAAGACCCCGGGCTCCCCGGAAACAGGAAAAACCACTTTTCAAAAACTCTATGTTGCCGTGGAAACAAGGAAAACAACTTTTCGAAAATGTTCCGTCGTCGTTGGAAATTGAACTCCTGGTCACCACGTTGGTGGTAACTGTAGTGGTGCACATGCTCAGTAGAGCCAATCAGAACAATGCTGACGGTTGTTTCTTTTCACATTCATTTAAAAATTCACTAATTTTGATATAATAAAAATTTAAACTGTGAATAATTGAGTCTTAAAATTCTCTAATAAAGAGAGAAAGAGTTTGATACTAAAACTCAACCTGGACGTGTTAATGCATTTATTTTGGAAAAACTCTGTTCCACAGAGTTACACGTGTAAATAAGTTTTTTTTAAATAAGATTTGAGGTGAAATATTACTTTGTTTTTCACAGTTACTGTTTAAAGCACCAACCACACTGGTTGGCTTACGTTTAGTTTTTAAAGTTTGAGGAGATAAAAAACAATAATCAGATAAAAATATTCACCACCAATAACGCGGTCACTATGGAATGTAATGCGATAAAGCTGAGAATGAAGTAATTGACCAGATGAAAGATCAATAGCATTGAAACACGTCCGCGACTATTGAGTGATATCATACATGATATATACGTGTAAAGACGTGATGTGATATTTGAAGGATTTGGTTTCGACATGAATCTCGGACTTTAGATGATTTTATAACAAATCAATTTCGCAATTAATTTCTTCTGGATATTCAATTATTGAATCAGCATTAAAAATCACAATAGTTTTGAATATAAAATTAATGTAATGGAGTAACTATAGAAACACCTCGAGCTGAATGGGAGGCGTGTTCCTCCGCCTCCCTGCAGGGGGCAGCACTGAGCGCTTCCTCACAGTGGCCTCATGACAAACTTCTTCGTGATCAGAAACAGTGTGAACCTGCACAGGTAGAGGACGGACACACACACACACACACACACACACACACACACACACACACACACACACACACACACACACACACACACACACACACACACACACACACACACACACACACACACACACACACACAGTGTATGACTGCAGGGCTGCAGTGATGCTTCCTCCTTCCTTTGTTCGTTCCTCCTCAGAGTAAACAAAGACCCCCCCCCCCCCCCCAGGTATGTGGGCCCCGGGGCCCGGCGGAGGCTCCAGGTGAGTCCCGGTCCTCAGAGGAAGGGCGGACCACACAGGAAGAGGAAGTGTCATCAGGACTAATACTTTATTACTGCACTTTGTACTCTTCGGCTCCATTGGAGCGCAAATATCTGAAAGATAGGATGAATGAAGGGATGAAAGAAGGGATGAAAGAAGGGATGAAAGAAGGGATGGATGAAGGGATGAAAGTCAATGTTTGATGAATACATAAGAGGGTGAAAGAGAAACCAGGTGAGCTGGATGAACTCCTGAAACTGCTGGAATGACTTTATCTCACTGGATGGTTCTGGTTCCTGGAGGTCCTGGGGTCTTTAGTTCTGGTCCTTGGTCCTTATTCCTGGTTCTGGTCCTTGGCTCTGGTTCCTGGAGGTCCTGGGGGTCCTTGGCTCTGGACCTTGATTCTGGACCATGGTTCTAGTTCCTGGTTCTGGTCCTTGGTTCTGGTCCTTGGTTCTGGTTCCTGGAGGTCCTGGTTCTGGTCCTTGGTTCTGGTCCCTGGTTCTAGTTCCTGGTGGTCCTGCTGGTCTAGACCCTGTGAACCCCAGATCTCCTCTCTTTAAGAGCTGGGTTGGAGCAGAACAGGGCCCCTGGTTCCCTGCAGAGGTCGTGACCTTTGACCCCGGCCCACCGCCTCGGCGGAGCGCCGGCTGAAAGATAAGGAAGTGGACCAACGGTAGTCCTAGAGCGACCCTCCTGGGGGGCCAGATCCAGAGCCCCTTCCTCAACCAGCAGGGGTCAAAGGTCACACGGAGCGGCTCACCTTCATGTGCTGACCTCCGGGGTTAAGATGGAGAAAAGACCACGACAAGGAACCTGGAAGAAATGCGATCAACAAGCAGGACCCCCGGGACAGCAGCCGGACCTCTGAACGAGTCAATCAGAGAACCGATAAAGAACCAACTCGATAAAGAACTGAATCGATGAGAGAATCAAAGATGGAATTCGAATCATGAAGATCTTATCTGCCACAACGCTTTGGCTCCGTCTTCAGCAGGTCGATGGACGATAACAAAGATGGCGGCCTGCAGAGCGTCATGGCTCCCGCGGAGCGTTCTGCTGTTATGTTGGTTCTTAATCCAGAATCAAACAACGTGTTTTTATCTGAAACGTAAAGGAAGCAGCTGATTACAAGACTAGAGCTACACTCGGTAGAGCACAGATCTTTGCTGAACGGCGTTAGCTCTGTCACTGTGTGAAACACTGAGCAGGGAGCGTCTCCATGGCAACAGACGCTGATCTCCTTTGATCTCCTCCACTTTGTATGAGACTTTTTTTCGGGATTTATTCTGAAATGTTTCGTCGTTAACGTCCTAAAATCTAAACAATTTGTCCTCGATGACAAATAATCCCTGAAGATTTTATGTAATTCAGCTGAGGATGTTTGCAAAACGTTGGTAAAATACAAACAAACAAACAAACAAACAAATAAACAAGTAAATACATGCAGAGGAAAACAAAACCTTCTCAAAGACTTTTGTTGGCGAAAGTATAAATAATTTACTGTTGTTCCTTTGCTTGATGTTTGAGAAGTTTAGCTGCCCCCCCCCCCCCCTCCACCCCCTCACCCCTCCCCCCCCCCCCCCCCCCCCCACACACCCCTCCACCCCCTCATCCCCCCCCCCCACACACCCCTCCACCCCCTCACCCCCCCCCCCCCCCCCCACACCCCTCCACCCCCTCATCCCCTCACCCCCCCATCCCCCCCGGGGGAAGCTGCTGATGACAGGCGGCGACTTTGACGAGGAGAAAGGAGACGAGAATCAAAGAGGAAGAGGAGGTGAAGGGAGGGTGGAGGAGGGGCTTTGTGTGTGTGTGTGTGTGTGTGTGTGTGTGTGTGTGTGTGTGTGTGTGTGTGTGTGTAAGTTAAAATAGAAACTAGTTTATCCAGAGTTTACAGTTAATCTGCTGTTTCAGACCCGATGTTGACTTTTATTTTGTCGACGACGTTCGTCTCTGCGGCGTCACGCCGTTTCCTTCCTGTTCACCGTGAAGCTTCACTTTCAGCATCGCGGTTTGTTTGGTTTCTCTCGTCTGGAACAATCTGGTCCAACACCTGAAACCTGCTGCAGAACCACAGCTGACCTGGTTCTGCCCCTTCGGCCCGTCTGACCTCTGACCTGCTCCTCCTGAAGGCTTCACTCACTTCCTGCCGGCTACAAAATAAACCTCAGCGCTGACAGACGGGTGAAATCGAACATGGCGGATCCGCGCCGTGACTCTGGTTACCGCCGCCCGGCGCTCCCCGGCCTCCTGCTGCTCGGGTTTCCAGCCGGGACGGCGAGATGAAGTGAAGCGGGACAGGAAGTGGCGAGGCTGCAGACAGGAAGCTTCGATTTCACACTCAATTCCACTGACGGATCCTTCTACTGCTCACTGTCCAGCCACACACACACACACACACACACACACACACACACACACACACACACACACACACACACACACACACACACACACACACACACACACACACACACTATACATTACTTTCTACTCTGCACACGCTTTTCAAAATATAAATTTTAAGTATGACTGTGTCGGGAAAAGCCGGGTGTCAGTAGGTCAGAGGTCAGAGGTCAGAGGTCGTGTCCAAAACAGAGAATCTGTTTCAGCAAAAATACTAACATGAAGCATGAATGCAGTATTTATCAATCAACTGGTTTTTAACTTGTGTTTTCATATTAAAGCAGATTTTTTTCCCACGGGACTCGCAGCAACACGCTCACAGTTTTCTGTTGAAGTGGAGAGGAGCTCCTCTGGGGGGCGCCAGAGAGCATCAGGAGAAAACCAGCCGGAGAGAAATGTTCTAACAACCTGATTTCAAAAAGAGAAGTAAGTTGAGACGCACCGACACCGATACCAATACCAGTATCAGGTCCGATATTGCACGGAGTACTAGTACTAGCTACAGATCCCCGATACTACCTGACGAGTATCATGTGGTGTCGTCCTTCAGCAGCGTCGTCCGCAGGTCAGCAAGAGGACGAGCGGTTTGAGGTTCTTTCATATTAACCAGAACAACAAAAGTAAGATGGACTCTAAATTATGTTCTAATAAAATATCAAGAGGAAAAAGACAGTTGGTACAACTCCAGCAACTTCATCACCAGCAACTTCATCACAAGCAACTTCAACACCAGCGACTTCATCACCAGCGACTTCATCACCAGCAGCTTCAAGTCCAGCAACTTCATCACCAGCAACTTCATCACCAGCAACTTCAACTCCAGCAGCTTCAACTCCAGCGACTTCATCACCAGCAGCTTCAAGTCCAGCAACTTCATCACCAGCAACTTCAACTCCAGCAGCTTCAACTCCAGCAACTTCATCACCAGCAGCTTCAACTCCAGCAACTTCATCACAAGCAACTTCAACTCCAGCGACTTCATCACCAGCAGCTTCAAGTCCAGCAACTTCATCACCAGCAACTTCATCACCAGCAACCTCAACTCCAACAACTTCATCACCAGCAACCTCAACTCCAGCAACTTCATCACCAGCAACTTCATCACCAGCAACTTAATCACCAGCAATTTCATCACCAGCAACTTCATCACCAGCAACTTCATCACCAGCAGAGTTAGCTCGATGTTGCTGAGTAGTTGACTGCTCAGCATGTAACTCTGAGCCGTGCTACATGCTACATGCTAAATGCTACATGCTAAAGAGTGTCAGGCTCCCACACCAGCGATGCTACATGCTACATGCTACATGCTGAAGATGATTAAAGTGACAGGTCCTCTCCTCACCAGCAGAGGAAAGTGAGATTCATGTTTTAAAGGAACCAAACTTTTGCTTCTGCAGGAAGGTTGAAGAGGGACAAGGTCTTCCCGGGACCCCCAGAGCCAGCCAGCTCTCTGGCGCCCCCCAGAGGAGGCCTCACTCTGACCCGCGTGGAGAAACAGATACTTTCTGTTTGGTGTGAACTGATGGAGCCGCCCTGTAAAAGCTTTCTCAGCTTCCTGACACTTTCTACACCTTTTGGTTTGTTTTACACCTGAAAGGAGGAAATCACAGCTGCTCCTCTCTGCTGAGGCTCAAATCTTTAATTCCTCATTTCAGGAATAAATATTGTACTTTTCTACATTTTAATCTCCAGAAAAATGTTGTAAATGTTCAGATTGTGATCGAAGCACGTGTTCAAAAACGGATTTTCCCGCCCCTGCTGAGATGATAAAGAAAAGCCGCCTCGGCCGAGGTGCAGCTCGTGTTTCGTCCTCGGGACACGGTCAGACTCGCGGCTGATGGAAACGACGCGATAAGACGCGGCTGGATGTGAAACGGGAGATTTGTGGACTCGGGGATTCCCACGGGAGATTCGTCTGGAGATTTTTTTTGGGAACTTTTTAATTATCATGTGAAGACGTGAAAGTTAATAAAGACTCACTTTGACACCTCTTTGGTCTCCGGATTAAAAAAAAGATTAGATTCTCTGGAAGAAATCATTAACTGATGACAACCTCCCATTTCATTAAGACACTCTATATTTCAGAGAAGTTTCTGTTGTTTCCAGAGGAATAACGAGCAGCAGCAGTGGATCGAACGTGAACGTGTTTTCACGCACAGATTTCTAAACGCGGTGACGTTTAACAGGATTAAACCTCAAATCTGTTTAAAAGAACATTTTTGATTAATGTGAGAAAACACGCGGGAACAGCCAAAGGTGCGCGACCGTAAAGCGGATTGCTCCGGTTTCTTTTCTTCCAGTTTTTTTTAAAACCAAAAATCCTTTCCGCTTTAATTAAAAAGCTCAGAGACACAAACAACGAAGCCTCAAAAACAAACGTGTGAATTAAATCACTGGAACCTTTTCTGAAGAAGATGCGGACAAAAGGCTGCCGTTGAGGTGGATTACAGGCGGAGGCCGCAGAGTTTTGTTTTTTTAAACAGAAAATCCCTTTTCACGCGTCACACGCAGGTCAGATTAACAAGAGTTTATGGCACAGATTGGGGTTAATACCAGTCTGATGTGTGTGTGTGTGTGTGTGTGTGTGGGGGGGGGGGGGGGGGGGGGCTGTTCTATCGCCAATATTACATGTATGGCGAATTTCACAGGAAATAAGTCAAGAAAACGGTCAGAAACTCACTTAAACAAAGAAAACTGGACAGAAACGTATCAAGAAAAACACACAAGTATTTTAAGAAAATCTTGAAATAATTAAATAATTCAATATTTAAAATGCATGAACCCATTAAAGATTACTATGGCAATGCGGTAATGTACAAAATGTCACGCACGACTGCCCTAAAATCTATAAGGACAAAATGACGTAAACAAAGAAAGAAAGAAAGACTCAGAATAAAAAAAAGAAAAGAAGGTACAAACAGATTTTCATCGAATTAAGAAAATTTGTGAATACAATCTTATCAATAAAAACGGATTTTCATAAAGATGTTAGTTGAAAAATAATAAAATAGAAAATATAGGAAGTAAATTTCAAATTGAAATCCGAGGAAAATTTCTATTTCTGAAAAAAACAACAAAAAACAAACAAACTGCATAAACGGCAGCCGGAATTTATTATTATTATTTGGAAATATAGAAAATTGATAAAAGAAAATTTACAAGAAAAAAATTTAAGCAAATGAAAGAAAATTTGTATAAAATGTAGTTTATTTTGTAAGAATTTAAATTTTTCTTTAGTAACAGACAGAAAAATGTTGTGGATCATTGAGGAATTACAATGATAATAATAATATTAATAATAATATTAATAATAATAATATTAATAATAATGATATTAATAATAATGATATTAATAATAATGATATTAATAATAATAATATTAATAATAATAATAATATTAATAATAATAATGATATTAATAATATTAATAATAATAATATTAATAATAATGATAATAAAGTAAAATGAGGAGATATTTCTCCTGTGCGTCCGCACAGTCGGTTGCCGGAGCGCACGGTAACGTCGTTCCTTGTCAAACCACAGACCGACTGAACGATCGGTCTACCTGCCAGTCAATCCCATCCGAGCGCGCGCACGGGGCCGCGTGCACGCTCTCTCGCTCTCTCTCCCTCTCCAGGGACACACCGCTGCGTCTCCGCCGCGGCTCTCCACAGACGCGTCGCGCTCCCCGCGCCGCGCCGCGCCGCGTCGTGAATGAACGAGCCTCTTTAACATATTCAGACCCACGTCACCCGCTCGAAGGTGGATCGCGGTGGCGCGTCGCGGCCGCTTCTATAAAGCCCCCCGCGCCGACGTCCCGCGCACTGTGCAGGGAGGAAAAGTCCCCGAAAAGTCCGCGCACCGACTTCTCCTTCACGGATTTGTCCTCTGAGGAGACGCTGCTGCTCGCCCGGAGGTGAGTCTTGCCTTTATTTTATTTTTTTATTTTTTTAATATATAAATGAAGTAAATCCTATTTTTTGTGGAACAAAACAGAAAAGCTGAACTTGTTGCGCGTCGCTTCCTCGCGTCTCTCCTCGAGTTTACTTTACCACGCCTGTTAATCTGCTCCCACTGTATTCAAATCCCCTCTTTCTTCTTCTTTTGCCTCTTTTTCTTTTCAAACCTGATTTATTGCCACTGCTCTATAAAGCCCGGGCCGCCCGGGGGGGTCGGGGATGGGGTGGGGGGTGGGGGGTGGGGGGGGGGAGCCCCCTGAACTGTACCTATAAAGGCGCATAACCTAATAGACAAGCCGGCGCACGCAAACCTGTAAAACTATTTGGAATAGTTGACAGCTACTCCTCATGTTGAAGGAGCAGCGACAGCGGAATGAAGCGGGGGTTTCCTGAGGGAGCACGCTTCTGCTGCACTTCACCCGGAATCCCGGTCCGAGTCCCGGGCCGAGTCCGTGCAGGCGCATCCATCCGCTCCGAGGAGAGATTGCGGGGCTCAGACCGAAACAACACGATCTGCGCAGAGCGGTGTGTGTGTGTGTGTGTGTGTGTGTGTGTGTGTGTGTGTGTGTGTGTGTGTGTGTATTGTCCGTGCGTAATCAAATGTTTGCGTTTGGAAAAAAAAGTGTTTCTCAGGACTTTGGTTTATTCGCGCGAATGTTTCTCTGCAGGTTTAAAGAACTTCTCTGTGGGATCAGTAAACCACTTCTATTCTGTTCTATTTGTGTGTGTTTACTGATTTCAACAAACTCCGTGCACGTGCGCGCGCACAGATTGCTTTACTGAAGTTCTGTGTGTGATTGTGCACAAAGATTTACGCGTGTGTAGCAGAAAGTGTGTATTTGTTATTCAATGTGTGCACACACTACACAGCTTTAAACATTTGAAACGCGCGTGTGAGATAGGGTTTATGCGCGCACATATTTATGTGTGCGCACGTGTATTTAAGTTTGTGCGTGATGCAAGTTGTGCTTGTGCAACATGTTTGTTGTGCGCTTCTGTCTGTCTCGAGTTTGTGAATCACAGGAGCTGGATGTGAGATCCGTGCAGGGAAACATACTAAAGTGCGTGAGTGAGACTGTTTCTTCGCCCTCAGTGTGAACTTTCAGGCTCGGTTCCGTCTGGTTCCGTCCTCTGCGGCTCCTGTGATGGAGCGTTGGAATAACCGAGCGCCGCAGTCACAAAGATGTGCAGACAGAGTCTGTCAGTCAACACCCAGGGCATAGAAACCCTCCGATAATCCACAAACTCAGAAGAGCCAAATCCACAGCTCCTTCAAGGAACTGCGCACGCCCCAAATCTAATTACAGACGAACCAATACAATCAGACAAACCCCCGGGAAGGCTTTTCTCTTCTTCAGGCTCCACAATCTGCTTTAAAACTGCCACTGCAGCAGCCTCACTGAAGAAGATTTAAAAAAGCACAAGTCCTGACGGAGGTGACCCAGGGAGTTCACAAACTGTCTGCATTCACCGGGAGGCTGATTATCACCATAATGATCCGTAATCACGGCGTAAAGGCGTTTAATCGGTGGATGTCTCCACGGTGGAGTCCAAACAGAGCGCACATCCACTTTATAGAGCCTCCATTGACCACGCCCACCGCCCCATCCAAGAATCTCTCATTATTCATCGTTTAAACATCCAAACTTCTCCCAACCTGTTGGAATCTCACGCTTCTCTACTCCAAGCTCATAAAGTCGTTAAACTGCATCAATTTCTCACTCGTCGATATCCGGTCACACGATGTGGAATCAAACCATATGAGTCACTAATATAACATTTAAAACAATTTGTTTAGAAACGTGCAGGTTTATGGGCTCAGCGCTTCATTTCATCACGAGTCTTTAGAGTTTATTTACGATTTTATTTCAAATTAATGCGTCAAGCTGTTTTTTTTTAATTGTTCAATTCTGACATTTCTCCGTCAACCAGACGTCTCGTGAAGCAGAACGCACCGGAAGTGTGTGTGAATCCGGTGAAGATGCTTTGCCAGAACTTAAATCTTGAAAACTTAAAGGGAACATTATATATATATTTATATTTGTTTTTAAAATCTGCACGCGTCGCTGTTTATCCAAACAGAAGGTCGAGACGATCTGAGGAGTTTGAAGGAAACAGGAACACACAAGTTCTCAAATATGGTCACTTTCCTGATAAAGTCTGATAATTATTCCTATTTTTACTGGGACAGATTTCTACAGGGGACCGACAGACTGAAGGAGAAGGAGAAGGAGAAGGAGAAGGAGAAGGAGAAGGAGAAGGAGAAGGAGAAGGACTGACGCGGGGAAGCTTTACGCGCCAGACTCCCTTCCTTTTACGCGCGGACGCAGGTGGATGCCGGGAGGAGGCGCGGCGGCTCGGAGATGTTCCCCCTGCCTCAGTTCGGGGTTCTGTCGGCGCTGGCCACCGCGCTCACCTCGGTCCTGAGCGCGCTGCTGCTGCTGGCGCTGACGCGGCAGCTGTGGAGCCTCCGCTGGAGCCTGACCCGGGACAAGGAGAACCGCCTGCCGCTGCCGAGCGGCTCCATGGGCTGGCCGCTGGTCGGGGAGACTTTCCACTGGCTCTTCCAGGTCAGACGCAACTTTTCATTTTTATTGCTGAACTTTTACAACTTTCCAAAGCGTCCGCCGCTGCTTCCAGCGTCTCCACGCGTCAAACGCGCGTCATCCGGCCGCTTCGCGTCCTTCGTCACGGTGCCAGACGGAGGTCAGATCGTTGGTAGTAATGCGCGTGCAGGAGCTGCTGGAGGATTCTTGTGCTGTTAATGCGACATGTGCGGGCATGATGCCGCAGAACAGACGTTTTCTCTGCAGCTCTTGCTCCCTCTCTCCGGGAGGAATGCGCTCCCTCATCCCTCCATCAAACTGCCCATCCTCTCTGCGCACCGGGACGGAGGCGGTTCTGGACGTTTCAAGGGGCGGAAGTAGCTTTTAGGGAGACTCCGCTAACTAATCACCTCCAGGAGCCCGGGACTCCACATCTACCGCTAAAACAACCTTTACCGACACGTTGACAAGTGCGTCTCTAAAGTATTTACATCCGGTTAAAGGATCCAGAGCAACACTTCACTTCGTTTCTCTATTTTCTATCCGTTGTTTTTCTGTTTTATTTCTAATAGTTGTAGAAGTTCTAATGGTTCTGAACCAGTTTACTTTGGATTTCCTGCTCAGGACAGTGAAGTTCACACACACACACACACACACACGACACACACACACACACACACACACACACACACACACACACACACACACACACACACACACACACACACACACACACACACACACACACACTCCAGCTTCAGGTAGGGTTCTAATCTGCGTTCCTTACTGACGGAGGACGTTTGCTCTGCAGGGCTCCAACTTCCACATCTCGCGCCGAGAGCGTCACGGCAACGTGTTTAAGACCCACCTCCTGGGGAAGCCCGTCGTCCGGGTGACGGGGGCCGAGAACATCCGGAAGATCCTGCTGGGGGAGCACAGCCTGGTGTGCACCCAGTGGCCCCAGAGCACCCGCATCATCCTGGGGCCCAACACCCTGGTCAACTCCATCGGGGACCTGCACAAGAGGAAGAGGAAGGTAGGAGTCCACTGCACTGGAGTGCTCATGCAGTGAGTCAGTGTGTCCACCACAGCCAGTGTGTCCACCACAGCCAGTGTCCACCACAGCCAGTGTGTCCACCACAGCCAGTGTCCACCACAGCCAGTGTCCACCACAGCCACAGTGTCCACCACAGCCAGTGTCCACCACAGCCACAGTGTCCACCACAGCCACAATGTCCACCACAGACAGTGTCCACCACAGCCACAGTGTCCACCACAGCCAGTGTCCACCACAGCCACAGTGTCCACCACAGCCACAGTGTCCACCACAGCCAGTGTCCACCACAGCCAGTGTGTCCACCACAGCCACAATGTGTCCACCACAGCCAGTGTCCACCACAGCCACAGTGTCCACCACAGCCAGTGTCCACCACAGCCACAGTGTCCACCACAGACAGTGTCCACCACAGCCACAGTGTCCACCACAGACAGTGTCCACCACAGCCAGTGTGTCCAGGTTTCAAGTGAAAACGTTGTTTCTCTGTTTTTCGGCAACATTTTGAAAGATATTTTTTTTACACTGACGTGGCAGAAACGCTGAAAACTATGTAGTTTTCCTGTCGGCCACTAGTTGGTGGTACTAGTACTGTTAGTTTTACTACTGGAGGCACACGCGCACACATGCACACAGTGACTGTCACAATAAAACTACCAAGTTGGATTGTTATTTCGCTGACTGTCAGAATAAAAGTACCAGGTCCAGGAGATAATGGACTGGGACTCATGACAGGAAACATTGTTCTGATTGGCTGTACTGAGCATGTGCAGCAGCGTTGTGGTTTGAACAGGGTCTGGTGACAGGACGGTGAGCTTCTTCACTGTCGGGACAGTAGAACTGTCACGATGAGTATATTTATTACAAATGACTATTATGACTACTGTAAAAACACGTCCTATTATCAGTACCAAATATTCCCCGGAATCCTTTGCGGATATTTCAGTAGAATGTGGTGGTCCGGTCGGCGAGCTGAGGGAATCTTCAGAGGTGTTGACGGTCGTGTCGCAGGTCATAACCTTTTACGACCTCTTTGTTTCTTCCCTCCTTTCAAGATCCTGGCCCGAGTGTTCGGCCGCGGCGCCCTGGAGTCCTACCTGCCCCGGCTGCAGGACGTGGTCAAGTCTGAAATCGCCAAGTGGTGCTCGGAGCCGGGCGCCGTAGACGTGTACGCCGCCGCCCGCTCGCTCACGTTCCGAGTGGCCGTGAGCGTCCTGCTGGGCCTGCGGCTGGAGGAGGAGCGCCTCGTCTACCTGGCCGGCGTCTTCGAGCAGCTGATGAACAACCTGTTCTCACTGCCCGTCGACGCGCCGTTCAGCGGCCTGCGGAAGGTAAGACGGCGCCGGGCGCGGAGAACACGACCCGACGTCTCCGGGCTGGTTCTTCCCAACAAACTGTGTCTGTCCAGGGGATCAAGGCCCGAGAGATCCTGCACGCCAACATGGAGAAGATCATCCAGGAGAAGATGGAGCGCCAGCAGCTGGACGGCGAGTTTCACGACGCTTTCGACTACATGCTGTCCAGCGCCAAAGAGCACGAGCAGCAGCTCAGCATCCAGGAGCTGAAGGTAACCCGGCGAGCGAGAGACACTCCCAGCCGCCCGAACCTAAAGCAGCTCTGCTAGAAGATGAGCCCAGAAAAAAACCTCAAGTTCAAGAGTCAAAAAGGGAATTTCTTCAGTCAGAGATGGAAAGTTGAAGTTAAAAAAACCTTCAAAATGGTAAATCGTGGAGTTCTAATATTTCAAATGTGAACTTCAAAATGTTAAAGTGAACATTTTCAGAAGAAAAGTCAAAATATTAGAATAAAAAGTTAATCTGTTGAGAAAAAGTGTGAATGTGAAGTAAAAGTAAAGAACATTTATGAAGTTAAAATGTTGATAAAATGTTAAAGTGAACATTTTCAGGTGAAACTGAAGTTAAAAATTGTATTAATTTAATTTAATTTCATGTCTGAATGAATTATAAACATTTCTAAATTGTAGATTTTTTGGGATGTCAAGATATTAAAAAAAAAAAAGTGAGATTATTTAAGTCAACATTTTGAGAAAAATTCTAACTATTAGAAGAGAAAGTGATGGAGTGTTCATGCAGTGAAATGAGTGAAAGTCAAAATCCTGAGAAAGAAAAACTAAATCTATCAATGAAAATTCCACATTTGTAGTAAAAACAGTTTGTTGGACCCTCAGCAGAGCAGCTGGGAATCAGACCGGCGTCCCCGGGCTGTGCGGTGGCGGTGCTAACCACTGCACTGTGTCGTCCTGCAGGAGACGGCGGTGGAGCTGATCTTCGCCGCGCACTCCACCACCGCCAGCGCCTCCACCTCGCTGGTGCTGCAGCTGCTGCGGCACCCGGCCGTCGTGCAGCGCGCCCGCGCCGAGCTGCAGGCCGAGGACCTGGGGGGCGACGCCAGACACGTCGCCATGGAGATGGAGGATGAGGAAGAGGAGGAAGAGGAGGAGGCGAGCCGCCGTTCCCCTCGCTCCCGCTCACGCATCCCGGCCCTGAACCTGGAGCAGCTGAGCCGGCTCCGGTACCTGGACTGCCTGGTCAAGGAGGTGCTGCGCTTCCTGCCGCCCGTCTCCGGGGGCTACCGGACCGCCCTGCAGACCTTTGAGCTCGACGTGAGTCCATCCAACACTTAGAACCGCCATGAGTCTGTCCAACACTTAGAACCGCCATGAGTCTGTCCAACACTCAGAACCGCCATGAGTCCGTCCACCACTCTGAACCTCGCCGAGCCGGCGTGAGTCCTGAGACACGCCAGAGGCGTTATGGGAAACGCAGCGGGGAATCCTGGAGGGAATCTTTCAGATGCAGATCTGACTGGAACCGGTCAGGGTTAAAAGAACTAGTAGACGGGTTACAATCTGAGCTGAGAAACGTCGTCAAGGTGGCGACCCAGAGACCACATCAACCAAGACCAAGACCAAGACCAAGACTAAGACTAAGACTAAGACCAAGACTAAGACTACGACGAAGACTAAGACCAAGAACTAAGTGAAAAAGTAAAAAAGTAAAAAAAAACAAAACTGAAAATTGTAAATAAAATTCTGAAATGTGAAAAAAAAGTTCAGTTCAAAGACGTTTTCAAGTGAAAAGAGAAAACTTTTTGTAAACAAGTGGAACTTTTCAAAGATGCTCTGACTCCGTCTCTGTGGTAAAACACAACTTTTTAAAACTGCTCACCACGCTGGTAGTGACCAGTAGTTCTGCACATGCTCAGTAGAGCCAATCAGAACACAGTTTCCTCCGTGGTGCCATGAGTCCCAGTCCAGGTTCTCCTGGACTTGGTGGTTTTATTTTGACAGTCACAGTAATAACAATCCACCTTAGTGGTCTGTCCACTAAGAGCGTCCGTGTTCTCTTCGTGTTAATACCAAACAGCAGCAACTAAACACGCGTTTTCAGCATTTCTGCCGTTTCCATGGAAACAGACATCGTTTTCAAAACGTTGCCGTGTAAACGCAAAACTTTTCAGAAATGAAAACTTAATGATGCGTTGTCATTCGAAGAGTTTTGTGAACTCGACATCGTGTATATGTTTTGGGTATATTACATTTCTTCTACACAGAAATGCTGCAAAAGTTATTTTCATTGCCAAGTACTGCAGTACTTATTTCCAATACTGAGTAGATGTTGACAACAAAAAAACTAGACAAAGAAAAGCAAAAGTATAAGAGTTAGTGACCGATACGTTTTCCAAGGACGAGTACAAGTTCTGACCTTGAGCTACTTGCCGATACCGAGTACTGATACGAGTACTTATGAAATGCCATAAAGTGTCATTTATACGAATGCCATGCGTTGCAAACTGATACCTGGTACCTGGGAATCGATACCGGTAACAATGTTCTGTACTTTTGTGTGGTAATAAATGTTCATTTGGTTATTTATAAAATCAAAACATTTTTCAGTTTAACATTTATTTCTCAATATCTAAACTTTAACAAATATATAAAAACAACATCCAACTCTTTGTATTGTAACGTCGCAGTTGTTTCACAACATTTACTGCAACTACGCCGTGTGCAGTACACATCACAAATATTACAGCGAGTACAGTCTGCGTCGCGTTTTGAAAAGTGGAGCCGTACTTTTGAGCGTTTTCTCTCGGCCATGTTACTCCGGTCACTACTACTACTACACTACTGACATCATTACGCTCGTGTGCAATGCTGCGTTCAAGTCCGGCTGGGAAAATCTCCTACTCTTCCTCTCCCTCAGTCACATGGAGGCGTTTAGGTACCGAAAACCGCCACACTTTGATTTTACGTCAATCGATACTCGGTAGTACTGACAGAATTCGGTCGTACCCATAAAAGAACCGAATTCCATACCCGTCCCTACTACAGTACCATAGCCCAGTGCTTTCTCGCAGTACCATGTGCAGTATCCCGATACCTGGGACTGGTATCGGTGCCGGTGCCGGTGCCGGTGTCGGTGCCGGTGCCGGTGTCGGTGCCGGTGCTGGTGTCGGTGCCGGTATCGGTGCCGGTATCGGTGCCGGTGTCGGTGCGTTCCTAAACACGATGAAACGTCTCCATGCTCACGTATTAAACCGGACTCTCCGTTGTCCCGCCTCGTCTTCGCAGGGCTACCAGATCCCGAAGGGTTGGAGCGTCATGTACAGCATCCGGGACACCCACGAGACGGCGGCGGCCTTCCAGAGCCCGGAGCAGTTTGACCCGGACCGCTTCGGGCCGGACCGGGAGGAGAGCCGCTCGTCGCGGTTCAGCTACGTGCCGTTCGGCGGCGGCGTGCGCAGCTGCGTGGGGAAGGAGCTGGCTCAGGTGGTCCTGAAGACTCTGGCGGTGGAGCTGATCGGGACGTGCTCCTGGACGCTGGCCACCGAGAACTTCCCCAAGATGCAGACGGTTCCCATCGTGCACCCGGTCAACGGGCTGCACGTGCGCTTCTGCTACCGGCGGCCGCTGCAGACGCCCGACTGATGGCGGGCGTTGGGGGGGGGGGGGGGCGTCTGGACAGACTCGGTCCTCCGGAGGCTCAGAGTGGCACCTCACAGCACTTCGTCCTCTCAGAGGTCGGAGGGAACACTTCCTGTGGCGGCGCAGCGCCGCCTGCTTTTTAACTTATTAACGGATCCGGGAGAAGCAGACGGCCGGCCGGCGCTCCGGGGGGGGGGGGGTCGGGGGGGGGGTCGGGCTGAACCGACGCCTGAACGTCTCCGCTTCTTCTCGCACAACGTCGCTTTTTGTGTTCCCACGTGGCCACAGCGTCACAACATGAGGGTATTTTCATGTGCGAGAGGACAAACTTCGCTTTGAGCCTCAGTTTTAACTCCATTTCTTCACTTCTTCACTTCAGGCGAAGCGACAGCAGGAGAGACAGTGACGATGAAGCTGGTGTCAAATTACACGTTCCTGAAACTGCGCGTTCACAGGCCAATCAGAAGCACGTTCATTTTAGAATCGGAGGGTAACACAGAACAAATACTGCTGCGTGTATAAATCCAGAGACTCGACAACACGGCAATGAAGCTGGTGTCAAATTACCACCTCTTAACGTGTCACAATATATAAAGAACAATTTTGTTTTAAAGAAGTCCTCAAACCTGAACATTAGTATTGTTACTCTGCTTTGGCTAATACCCAGCACAGAAAGTACAGCAGCAACTACAGGGGCTAAATTCAGAGTTCTTCACTCTACAGCAAACGCTGCAATGAAGCTGGTGTCAAATTACGGCTGAAAAGACAATGTTGATGATGCTTGTGTCAAATTACAAGCCTTTAATGCTGCCTGCTGGCGATAACAGAGTAACGGTTCAGAGGGTAAAGGATCTAGTGTGGAAGTCATCAAGCTAACAGGAAACTAAAACCTCACGGGGGCAAATTTCAACTCAGGCAAGACAATGAAGATGAAGCTGGTGTCAAATTACAAATTCTGCTGCTTGTTATCTGGCTCTTTATTTATACAACAGATCGTGTTCATGTGCTTCAAAAAGGAGGAAAACACATGAAAAATAATCGATAAGTGAGAATAAACAACTGATGTTTCCTACAAACCAGCGACTCGTCTCAGAAACAACAAGCGTCAGATGCTTTCACGGTTTCCTCTTCGACTCGTGCTCACGATGCACGAGACGAAGAGCTGGAGGTGAAGTCTTCATCAAAACACAACTTTGTTTTATAACATGAATGTCGTATATCTGTAACAATGCTTTTATGTGTGTATCAAATGAAGTAGCATTATGAATAAGCTGTATTTAAAATGCAAAGCATCATATCTGTTGTCCCTCTGACTTCATGCTCGGGATGCACCGATACCGATACCAGGTATCAGTCCGATACTGCACAGAGTACTCGTACTGGTAAAAAGCTCCCTGATACAACCCGGTGGTTTGGACATTCTTTGATATTAATGAGAACAACAAAAGTAATTATCAAGAGGAGAAGAAAGATAGTTCATACAACACCAGCAACTTCATCACCAGCAACTTTATCACCAGCAACTTCATCACCAGCAGAGTCAGTCCGATGTTGCTCAGTAGTTAAATTGCTCAGCATGTAAATCTGAGCGTTGCTCAAAACCAGCAATGCTACATGCTAGTTTCATGGCTCAAAACCAGCAATGCTACATGCTAAATGCTAGTTTCATGGCTCTAAACCAGCATCGCTACATGCTACATGCTACATGCTAGATTTTCAGGGCTCACACACCAGCAATGCTACATGCTAAAAAGGATTAAAGTGACTGATGCCCATTAGCAGCAGCTCGCTCTACAGTAGCGTAGCCTTTGCACATCGTTTTCAATTCGAGTACGAATTAGGCCTCATAGCATTTAATAAGTACTCATATCGGTACTCAGAATCAGCAAGTAGCTAAAGGTTAGTACTCATCCTTAGAAAAGTGGTGTCGGTGCATCTCTAATCGTCATTATAATAATAATAATAAGAACTATTATTATGTCCGGTCTCCAGGACCGGCGATGTGTTGAAGCCTGTTAGACGCGCTGTGAAATGTTGTGTAGAGATGGATGACTTGTGGAAGGAGATAGCACTTTCTCCGCTTTAAGGAGTCTGTATATATTTGTTGTGTTTGTGACTTGTAGCTGCTGTACAGTGGATTTAAAGAGTAAAATAGAAGATGACCAACAAAGAGAGTCTCGGTTTTTCTTTTTACAACTTGGCCTTCCTTTACTGATTACTGCAATTAAAAACTGACGACTTGGTAAAGTTCCTGTGTTAATACTGGTGACATATCTGGATCGTATTCAGTGGAGGAAGATGCTCTATAATCTGGATGTTAGAGGAGGAAGATGCTCTATAATCTGGATGTTAGAGGGGAAGATGCTCTATATTCTGGATGTTAGAGGAGGAGGATGCTCTATAATCTGGGTGTTAGAGGGGGAAGATGCTCTATAATCTGATGTTAGATGAGGAAGATGCTCTATAATCTGTATGTTAGAGGAGGAAGATGCTCTATAATCTGGATGTTAGAGGAGGAAGATGCTCTATAATTTGATGTTAGAGGAGGAAGATGCTCTATAATCTGGATGTTAGAGGAGGAAGATGCTCTATAATCTGATGTTAGAGGAGGAAGGTGCTCTATAATCTGATGTTAGAGGAGGAAGGTGCTCTATAATCTGATGTTAGAGGAGGAAGGTGCTCTGAAGAGTCACGTACAAGAAACGAGTTAATCAAATCTCCAGTAGTTACTATCTAAATGACATCATCAGTTCCTGGGCAGAACGTTTTGTGTGTGTGTGTGTGTGTGTGTGTGTGTGTGTGTGTGTGTGTGTGTGTGTGTGTGTGTGCGTGCGTGCGTGCGTGCGTGCGTGCGTGCGTGCGTGCGTGCGTGCGTGCGTGCGTGCGTGCGTGCGTGTGTGTGTGACATGACGTCGTTGGATCGTAGCAGATTAGTTCCATCTGGAGATCCGATATCAAGACGTCTGGAAGGTGTTGCATCACAGCCGACGGCAGAATCTCTCCAGAACCACGTCAGACGTTCGTCTTCGTCCCTCAACAGAACCGCCGGTTGAGGTCAGCGCTGAGTTCAGCGGGCCTGTCCAGCCTTCACCTGACCGCCCTCATTGAGAGGCAGAGAATGAGCGGGGGGGGGGGGGGGGCTAGTGGACACAAACAGGCCGGCCTAATTATGTCCGCTGTGGGGCCCCGTCGCTCTGCCAGGGTCGTTATCTGATGGACGCTCAGCCACTGTGAACTTGGCGACGTTTTGAACCGGGGTTCACTGCGGTGCCATCGGCTGCACAGGTCAGTGACCGGTCAGCTGATGGGACCGAGCCTGGGAACCACTGGGGGGGGGGGGGGGGGGGGGGGGGGGGCAGCCCAGCCTGGAACAATACAACAACACAACGTTTCTGTCACGTTACACAACACACACACAACCAGCAGTCTGTGGCAGGGAACTGCTTTGTCAAGGTTTGAGACTGACGGGCACCGTCCACCTCAGGACGGGTTATCGCTTAGTGGTGGAGCGGTGGAGCAGTGGGTAGGCCGTCCACCTCAGGACGGGTTATCGCTTAGTGGTGGAGCGGTGGAGCAGTGGGTAGGCCGTCCACCTCAGGACGGGTTATCGCTTAGTGGTGGAGCGGTGGAGCAGTGGGTAGGCCGTCCACCTCACAGCTACAGGGAACCGCTTTGAAAGAGCACTTTAAAGAGGAGGAAGATGCTCTATAGTCTAATGTTTGAGGAGGAAGATGCTCTATAATCTGATGTTAGAGGAGGAAGATGCTCTATAGTCTGGATATCAGCTTTTCTTAAAGAGACAGATTTATGAACCGACAAAGGGAAGCTGACTGCTACCTAAACATGCTAATGCTAATCAAGGCTGCCGCGGACACATGCTAATGCTAACACAGAGCAACTTTCAAGTCATTTTTCCGTGGAGGCCTGGAGTTCGTACCGCTCTGGATTATAGCGTTCAAGCAGTTTCAAACACCCGGTCCACAATCAGAGTTTCTTGATCTCATAATGACTTTCTATTGTTCACCTTCAAGATGGTAGAGTCCTACCGACAGCAGAGCCTCCTCCTCCTCCTCCTCCTCCTCCTCCTCCTCCTCCTCCTCCTCCTCGTGTGTGTTTTCTGGTTCATAGGCAGTTCTAGGACTCGATAAGGGCCAGTAATTTGTGAAACGAGGGGGAAACGGGGTCAGATGGTGACGTGGGTAAAGCCACCGGTGGCCAACAACAAGCGGCAGAGCGGCGCATGAGGAGGAGCGTTGTGGCTGCTGACGCCTGGCCCAACCAGCAGGGGGCCTTTCAGCCCTGAACGCTGGAGGTAAACTAGCCATCATAGCGTCTTCATGGATGATAGACTGAAACCTGAAGGGACTCAGTTCTGCCGCCCAGAGGACAAAGGTGGCACTGGTGAACATTTTCTAGTTTCCTGACATTTCGTCCGGTGGAGAAACTCAAATCTTTCAGTCTATTTAACAGGTTTCCGTTACTTTTCATCCTCTCTTCC
The DNA here is from genome assembly GCF_963383615.2 of Lipophrys pholis. NCBI lineage: Eukaryota > Metazoa > Chordata > Actinopteri > Blenniiformes > Blenniidae > Lipophrys > Lipophrys pholis. Next base: position 28,217,747 of record NC_137642.1, read on the forward strand.
AACAGCAAACGCTGTGAGCCAACCGGACCGGACCCCGCCTCCGTCAGGATCCGGTTTCTACAAACACCGCCTCACCTCCGCCAACTCGTGCTGCTGGCGTTCCGCTTCCAGATCAGAAACGGCTCCCATCGCTCACAATTTCCCTAAATGGCCGTTTCAGAACAGTGGGCGAGCGCTTCATTATTGTAATGAGGTGAACGAGCGGTCTTTACAGATAAATGAACCAACAGGCCCGAGTCAGCGGCGTGTTTCAGCCAATCGGGCGACCCGCAGCGAAAACGTCACCTCCGATTTATTTAGAACAGACAAAAAAAGAGCGAGCGGCACCGGGCAGAACCGAGCCGGGTAATGAGAGAGAAACACCGGCTCACCTCCTGCAGGTTCACTGATACCAGGACTTTCAAACTGCAAACGAGAAAGTTTTAATCAAGATTCATTTCTGGGCTTTATTTCTCTCGGGCAGCTCGGCCCAGTTATCCTGGGAGAACCAACAGCAGAACCTCCCCAGTCTGCTGCAGCTCATGTCTGATTAACACTAATGGGTTTTATTTTGAAGCTTTGGAAATAAAGTTGGTTCTGATTGGATGGAAATAACCACCAAGAACCCAAGAGGGCGGTTCTTTATCCTGAAGGGTCACGTGACGAACCAGGACTTTTTTCCAAACACATCGACCAGGAAGTACGAAGAAAGAAGAACCAGGTCGGTTCTCACCACTATGTTTTCAAGCGAAACTGCAAAACTTTCACTGGGCGTCTGTTTCCATGACAACGGTGCTCAGAGTCACTGGAAGGGGCTCCCAAGGTGGAACTTTTTGAAACTACGATTCCATGTTAAAGGTTAGCGGGGGGGGGGGGGGGGGTGCTACAACTTGAAAACTCTCGAGCAAATAAAAGACAAAAAAAGATGGTAAAATCAAAGAGCCGCTTGTGGCTCACGGATCAGAACCAGGTCTCCTCCAGAACATAATCCCAATCCCAACGGTGTCACAGATCCTGCGAAGACCAAACCTGTCAGAACTCCCTCGGTAGCCTCTGGGGTCTGCAGACCTCCTCCCATCAGGGTCACCAGTGAGACCCTGTGAAGCCTGAGGACCAGCTCAGTCCACCACCGGACTCATTCTCAACCCGATTCTGAGCCGGTCCAACACCGACGACCTCAGAGGAGCAAAGGAATCCCAGAGAGTGGAAGAACCCAGAACCACCACCTTAATGAGCCACGGGAGTCGTTTGAGAAGCTTTTAGAAAACGAGTGAAACGCTGGAAGGTTCCGAATGAAGTTTCTTCTTCACTTCCTCTCTGGTCAGTGTTTGTTTCAGGAGACAGCGCCCCCAAATGAGCAGCTGGTGTAACTGCAGGACGTTTTCCAGGAGGTTTGAGCCGCTCTCTAAAGTCAATGTGACGCCACCAAACCAAATGAGAGGGTGAACATTCTAGGCTCCGCCCCCTCCCAGGTGAACCGAGTCCCGGACGACCAGGACGTTGAGACGAGTCCTCGGCCCGCTGCGTGAGCTCCGAGGACCAGAACCCGGGTTGAGAGTCATTGGCCTGGTCGTGGCAGAGCGCTGGATCTGAAGACGGTTTTTAATTTGCTCTGCCTGTGACTGCAGGTGCTCGTGTAGCTCTGCAGGTGGAGCGGAGCTGGATTGTATTTCAGGTTTGGGGGAAGACGAAGTTCGACTTCGAGCCGTTCTGAGGTCGTTCCTGAATCCAGCGCCGTCAGTGTTCACCAGGATTGTTCTGCTCCTCATGTTGTTGTTCTCCAGCTCTTTTTCAGCCTCACAGTGAAACCAGCGCAGCTCCTCTGACCGGGTGGTGCTGCGGCGCAGCAGGAATGTGTGGAAGCCGCTGCACCGTCAGGACTTTAACAACAACACAGTACTTTGAGAGCGGCGGAGGAAACGCCGGTGATGGTGAAGCAGCACGAGGAGGTGGAGGAGGATGTGGGAGAGAGGGAGGGGGAGGGGAGGAAGAGAGGGCAGGGACATAGAGCCGTACAGCAGATAATTATTGGCTTTGTCAGACAACATCTGTTATGTCGACATTCCAGCAGTCAGCCCGGAGGAGGACGAGCTGAAGAACCGCCCGCAGAGTTCAGCCACAGACACGAAGCAGACGGAAGCTCCGGCTGCAAGCGACCGGAGAGCCTCGGCCTCCAGCCCCACGGTCACAAGTTCAAATCCCTGTCTGCCCCGCTGCCGCGTCCTTGACCAAGACCGACTGCCCCCGGGGTGACCATGACCTCCGACTGCCCCTCCCCGCCCCGCGCCGCGCTGCAAATGTCTGCCTGCTTCCAGTTGGCCTGCTCACTTTGGTTTTTACACGGACCTAAGCCGACTCTTGAAATGTGCAACACCCACCTGGGCAGATAGTGAAGCTGCTCTGAGCCACGAGGGTGGAGGTTCACCTCCGTCACAGCAGCAACTCCATCACCAACACCACCGCAGCTCGGAGTCTTCACTTCCTGCTTCGCTTTTATTCAGCTCACATTTCTGTCTGAGTCCCAGGAGACCGGAATTCCTACACTGAAAATGATGTAGTTCTCCTGTTGGGCCACTCGGTGGCGCTGTTGGTTGTTTTAGTACTGAAAACACACACACACACACACACACACACACACACACACACACACACACACACACACACACACACACACACACACACACACACACACACACACACACACACACACACACACACACACACACACACACACACACACACACACAACAATGAGCTCTAAACATGAACACTGGGAGAACGTTCTAGTGGACAGACCACCAAGTTGGATTGTTATTATGGTGACTGTCAAAATAAAAGTACCAAGTTGGATTGTTATTATGGTGACTGTCAAAATAAAACCACCAAGTTGGATTGTTATTGTCAAAATAAAAGTACCAAGTCCCAGGAGAATAAGGACTGGAAGTCATGACACTACAGAGGAAACTTTGCTCTGATTGGCCAGCAGCTGTGAACAATCATCTCCCAATCAAAAGTTGGCAGTTCGATTTCCCGCTCCACCTGTTAAAGTGTCCTTGAGCAAAGCACTGAACCCCACACTGAATGCTTTCAGGGTAGCAGCCTCCATTGGTGTGTGAATGTGTGTGTGAGTGGGTGAATGTGATCAACAGTGTAAAGTGCTCATGTAGTGGAAAAGCACTATATAAGTGAATTCCATTTACCATCTACTGAGCATGTGCACAACTACTAGTAACTACCAACTTGGTGACCGTCTCCACGGGAACGGGGCGTTTTCCCTCGTTTCCATGGAGACGGAGTCAGAGCATTTTGAAAAAGTTGTGTTTTCAGTGGCGCCGAGCTCCGTTGTCTCGTGAACGGACACAAAATACACAACCAACGTTTTGCATTTCCACTGAGAATCGTAGAGGAAAGTGGATGTTCCTTTACCCAGAATGCACTGGGACACCGCACTGCTTCACTTCCTCCTGCTGCACGAAGACCCCCAAGAGAAGAATCCTCCGACCACAGAAGTCAGAGGAAAGTGGGAAGAGGAAGAAGTGTAGTGGAAAAGAATGTGAGAGAGAGAGAGGATGGAAAAAAGAAGGGAGGCGGAGGAAGAGAAGGGACGGAGAGGGAGAGGTGTGCAGAGGCTGACAGATTTACTGCTGCTCGCTGATTGATGACGTGACAGCGAGTCAGGCCGACCAGGGAGCCGCCGCTGTCCGTGTCTGAGGAACGTCGGAGGAACGTCGGAGGAACGTCGGAGGAACGTCGGAGGAACGTCGGAGGAACCCCCGAGAACACCGACGACATGTCAGCACGCCGACCGACGGCCGCCAGTAAAAAACACGACCGCGATATTTATATGCAACAAGAGAAACTTTACCTGACCTCCTGATGGGTTTGGTCGTCGTTAGTAACTCGAAATGGTTGATTTATAAAAAACTAAAAAAGCTGGAAGTGACCATATAGGACCACCGGCAGCTAGAGCACTTTCTAAAAGTTTCACGTTGGGAGACGTTTTCTTTAAAAAAGTTGCATTTCCATCTGCTTCCAGTGAGATGGGGTCAGAGCAATTTGGAAAAGTTGCATTGTCCTTGTTTCCATGGCGATGGAGTAGAGCGTTTTCAAGAAAGGCTGCAGACCCTGACCACGCCCACGTTCACCACCATACGGGACACACCCACTTTCACCACCATACGGGACACACCCACATTCACCACACGCCCACGTTCACCACCATACAGGACACACCCACGTCCACCACCATATGGGACACGCCCACGTCCACCACCATACGGGACACGCCCACGTTCACCACCATACGGGACACGCCCACGTTCACCACACGCCCACGTTCACCACCATACGGGACACACCCACGTTCACCACCATACGGGACACGCCCACGTTCACCACCATACGGGACACGCCCACGTTCACCACACGCCCACGTTCACCACCATACGGGACACACCCACGTTCACCACCATACGGGACACGCCCATGTTCACCACCATACGGGACACGCCCACGTTCACCACCATACGGGACACACCCACGTTCACCACCATACGGGACAAGCCCACGTTCACCACCACGCGGGACAAGCCCACGTCCACCACCATACGGGACACGCCCACTTTCACCACCATACGGGACACGCCCACGTCCACCACCGCACCAGGAAGCAGGACGTTGGGAAATGAAAGCTGTTTCCAGGCCTTTTCCTGACGTTGGAGTTGTGAAGCAGAGCAGGTCTGACAGCAGCGTCTCCGACGTGCAGCGGGCTGTTCGACGCTGCGCTGGCATGTGAAGTGGAAAGCCTTAGCGTGACACCGCCGCCGGTGCTCGCAGCGCCAAAGATTTTATTGGTTCCGTTTGACAAGAGTGACATAATGAAGCCAGAAAGGCTCCGCCCACCGCCAAGTCCAACCAGGCAGAATAAGTACAAACACCTGTGTGTGTGTGTGTGTGTGTGTGTGTGTGTGTTGCCGCTGGCTGGGTGTGGTGTCCTGACAGAGTTCATGAATGAAGTGAACTCTTGAACCGTGCTGTGGTATGCGCTGGATCAGTCGCTCCGTGCGAGACGACGTGTTCCCATTTTTCCAAAAGTTCCTTTCATCACGTTGATCAAACCAGTTTCAGTTCGGAGGACGAAGAACCTTCGTCATGGGTCTTCCTCCTCCAGTACACTGCCTCAAATCAATCAATCAATCAATCAATCAATCAATCAATCAATCAATCAATCAATCAATCAATCAATCAATCAATCAATCAATCAATCAATCAATCAATCAATCAATCAATCACAAGGCCTCCTTTAGAAATAACTGAAAGTAAATAATCAGAAATTACTCACGTGTTAGTACTGTTGTTCAAAGCGACTCAACTAATACTACTGGTAATGGTACTCTCTGATAACAATACTCTACAAACTACTCAATTCAAAGTACAGTTGGTAAGAATTACAACATAGTATTAATTGAAATGACTCAAATAAAGGCAATGTTATTATAAACTAGAGCTACGCTCGGTAGAGCGCAACCGTCACCAACGCCATATTTGTTTGTTGAGCTGAGTTAGCATCGCTAGCATTATAGCTGTTAGCGCATATGGATGCTAACTAGCCTGTCAGGTAGCTACTTCGCTGTGAAACACTGAGCAGGGAGCGTCTCCATGGCAACAGACGCTGATGTCCTTTGATCTCCATGAGGAGCCTTTCATCCTCTTTATAAGAGGATTAATCCAGAAACGGTTCAACGTCCCAAAATGTAAAAATCTCCTTTGGGCCTGAAAAATCCTCCCTGAAGATTTCATTCAATTTGGATTAAAAGTTTTTGCCAAAAGTTGGGAAAATATATACAATCAGTGAATAAATACACGCAGACGAAAACCGAAACTTTGTTTTTGTATTTATTTCTGTATTTATTCCAGGCGAAGCGTTCCAGAGTGGTTTGGGGGAATATCTAAAGACATTTAACAAAAAGCAAAACTCCAAACCTGAAAGGGAAGAAGGAAACTCGTGTAATCCTACCGCCAGTTTATATTTATATTCTACTTTCCTTCCTCACCAAACTTTTCTTGGTCGAAGGAATTAATAAAAAGAACTGTAGTATTGAGGTAAACGACTAAATTCCGGCCGTGAAGAGAAGAAGACAGAGGAAGAAGACAGACGTTCTGATGGACGGACGACCAAGTTACATTATCATCACAGTGACTTTCCTCCGTTTCCATGGAAACAGTGTTTTCAGTGGCTGTAAGCATCGTCGTCGTGACAGAATGTACTTACTGCTAAATACACCACATTACTGTAAATGCTTAAAGGAGACATATCATGCTTTTAAATCCTTCCTTTTTACATCTAAATCATACAGTTGTGGTCTATATAAAGCAGAACTGCAATGCTTGGGTCTGAATTCCTCATTATTAGAGCTCCACAGGCCCCTTTTCTACCCCTTTTCTGATGTGCTTCTGAGAGCAACTCGTTTTGGGGCGGTCTCTTCATACCCCGCCTCCTCTCCAGGTTGCAGAGGTGACACTCGGTTCAACTCCACCCTGTTCGGCCATCTTTGTAGTTTGATAGAACAGATACAATTATCTAGCGGCGCAGAAACTTTATATTCACACATTATTTACAAAATGTCAACAAGGGAAGATTTGTCCATCCAGCCATACATGTTGGAGCCAGAGTCGGACCCGGCGGAGCCAGATGAAAATGACCATGATGCACCTGAAGAACAACGTCTTCATATGGATGTAACGCAATGGTGTGTTACTATATTTACACTAACTTCTCCATCCATGCCCACTACTACAATACTGCCTGTATTACAACGACTATTTAACACAGAAGTTACATTCTAATCTAAAACGAGCACACAGCGCTAACATATGAAGACGGTGCAACTGCTAATGCTAACAAAACAATGACAGGGACGTCTTATCATCACACTTTTTAGCGTTATATACAGCTTACCGAAGTGCTCTGTTCGTCGTCTCCATAGATAGAAGGAACTGACCGCTCAATCAGACCAAGTCTTTCGGCAAATCCTTCTTTATACTGGCGGAGGTTGCTGAAGCAGTCGTCCTTAAAGTGATTCGCGCACACAAAAATGACCTTACCCACAGATGTGGGTACATTTCTGTGAAAAATAAAACTCAACCAGGCACTTGGAAAAGGTTCTGATGCTGGGAGACGGTGTAACGAAGCTTGTGGGTTACTACATCCAACAACCGAACATTTCCACTTATCCTCTCGTAACTTCGGTTGGACTACAAAATCGCAGCGAGAAACAAAAATGGCGGATTGCTCGAAGTGTCGATGTCCTAATTTGGCAGTTCCGCTGAGAATACTGTGACGTCATTGTTCAAAAAACGTAATAGAGAATAGAAAAATCGAAACGGATCGCAAAATATGACCAAAACAGAATATAAAGATATCAACGGAGCACCTGAAGAGAGTACTTTGAACTTTTCTGTACTTCTAAACACTCTAAATATACAACAAAATGCATTTAAGGGCTAAAAAAGTGGATTTAGCATGATATGTCCCCTTTAAAGTACCATGGACAGAATGTACTTCAAACAATACTGTCGAGAGGAATCAGTGGAGTAATAATAACTTATATATTACTCAAGTGAAGTAGAGGTGATCTTAATTACTCAACTAAGAGTATTATTATTGTAAACTACTTGAATTATTGGAATTATGTTCATACACAATAAATTCAAGTTATTAGAAACACACACACACACACACACACACACACACACACACACACACACACACACACACACACACACACACACACACACACACACACACACACACACACACACACACACATTCCGGGGCGGCGGTGTTGACTGGTGTGTGTGTGTGTGTGTGTGTGTGTGTGTGTGTGTGTGTGTGTCTGTCTGGACGTCCAGCCTGTGAATGTAAACATGGGGGTCGGGACCGGGCCGCCGTTGGCGCGGCGCTCAGATAGGTGTCACGGCGGCGGGCATCACTGGCTCCGGAATGACAACAGACACAGGCGATGCCGTTGTTCCCCATAATTTGCTGCTGTTTTCTCCAAGCCGGGGATTAGCCGACAACACAGGCCGCTTAACTCGATCAGCGCGCGGCTGTTTTAGCGGTTTGGCTTTTCACGTAACGTGTTGTGGTTTCCTCAGTCAGGCCGAACCGGGCCGGGCCGAACTCGGTCCCCCGGGGCCTTTGATCGGATCCACTGTGTTATGATTGGCTCAGCGGGGGAACAAAGGCGGATCTGAACGGAACAGCGACCACAGGAGTCACCATGGGGACGCTCCTCTCACGTAAGCTCTGGATCCTGACCCGTCTGCTGCAGCGCTCCGAGGTGGACCGGACCGCGGGAAGGTATCGGAGCGTTATGGACGTCGGTTTACACGACGACGGTGTTTGGAACCGCCAAAAAGGAAACTTTTTGAAAATGGCACCTAATGTGGAACATTTTGAAAAAAATGGGAACAATTTTGTAAAATGCAAAAAAATAAAGAAAAATCACCTCCATAAAGTCCCTGAATGGATTTCTATGGTTGTTTTTAAAAACACTCACAATTAAACAATTAAACAAATGAACAACTTTAGATGAGACAAAGAAACAAACTGATCCTGAAGCTCTGGTGGCTTCACACCAACCAGAAACCCGCTTCACACCAACCAGAAACCAGCTTCACACTAACCAGAAACCAGCTTCACACCAACCAGAAACCAGCTTCACACTAACCAGAAACCAGCTTCACACTAACCAGAAACCCGCTTCACACCAACCAGAAACCCGCTTCACACTAACCAGAAACCCGCTTCACACCAACCAGAAACCCGCTTCACACCAACCAGAAACCAGCTTCACATCAACCAGAAACCAGCTTCACACCAACCAGAAACCCGCTTCACACCAACCAGAAACCCGCTTCACACCAACCAGAAACCAGCTTCACACCAACCAGAAACCCGCTTCACACCAACCAGAAACCCGCTTCACACCAACCAGAAACCAGCTTCACACTAACCAGAAACCCGCATCACACTAACCAGAAACCCGCTTCACACCAACCAGAAACCAGCTTCACACCAACCAGAAACCAGCTTCACACCAACCAGAAACCAGCTTCACACCAACCAGAAACCCGCTTCACAGCACTCCATAAAGTAGTTCAAACTAGTCGAGGCCTTTACTTGTTTAAAAAAACGAAACAAAAGGAACCCAGACAAAGAACCAGCATCAAAACCAGTTAAGGTACCCCTGTACACCTGTACCCCTGTACCCCTGTACACCTGTACCCCTGAGCAGAGTGACGGTGGCTCTTTTAAAACTTTTCAAAACTGGATCCAAACCATTGTCACTGACAGACGAATCCTCAGGAACATTTTATTGAAATGTCATTATGGCCTTGGACATGTTGACCACCGCCACCCTCCAGAGTAACGCTGCAGAACCACTGCAGCAGAACCACTGCAGCAGAACCACTGCAGCAGAACCACTGCAGCAGGACGTGAGCAGAACCACTGCAGCAGAACCACTGCAGCAGGACGAGAGCGGGGCTGAGCGCTGGTCGTCTGGTTACATGAGCGCTGGAGTTTTTACAGTGTGTCCGTCTGTCCCTGCTGTCTAAGCAGCTGCGTCTCTGTGTTGTTGCTGAGTGCAGTGACCTGAGGACTCGCCGCCGGCCAATCCTGACGCAGGGAGGCGGGAGGAAGGGGGCGGGGCTCTGAAGCTGAATCCATCAGCAAACAAACTGCATGAATGACATGAACATTTATTTTATTTCCTTAAAGAAGAATCACAAAGCCTCAGGCTTAATTACAGGTGAACCCCGACGACCAGGTGAGACCTGAAACCAGGTGAGATCTGAAACCAGGTGAGACCTGAAACCAGGTGAGATCTGAAACCAGGTGAGACCTGAAACCAGGTGAGATCTGAAACCAGGTGAGGCCTGAAACCAGGTGAGGCCTGAAACCAGGTGAGATCTGAAACCAGGTGAGATCTGAAACCAGGTGAGACCTGAAACCAGGTAAGATCTGAAACCAGGTGAGATCTGAAACCAGGTGAGACCTGAAACCAGGTGAGATGATATTAGTCTCTTGTTCTGCGTTACGAAACAAACTAATATTTCATAATGAAATCTAAACAGCAAAGAGCAACAAATGAAGCTCAGAACTAAAGATACGTCTCACTACCTACTGGATCGTAACCCACTGCCTCTGGTACTGGATCATAACCCACTGCCTCTGGTACTGGATCATAACTCACTGCCTCTGGTACTGGGTTATAACCCACTGCCTCTGGTACTGGATCATAACCCACTGCCTCTGGTACTGGATCATAACCCACTGCCTCTGGTACTGGATCATAACTCACTGCCTCTGGTACTGGGTTATAACCCACTGCCTCTGGTACTGGGTTATAACTCACTGCCTCTGGTACTGTACCACTTACAGTGTGTTTGTCCAGGACTGTGGAGTTGTGAACGACGGTGAGTTGATATTTCACTTCAGTTCTCTGATGAGACACAAATCATAAATCAGAGGGAACGTCTGGAACCTCTGGAACGTCTGGAACCTCTGGAACGTCTGGAACCTCTGGAACGTCTGAGGATCTTCGGCTGTGATTGATCAGCTTCATCAAACACCTCCAGTCTCAACAAGTTGTCATTAGATTACATTTTGTTTCCCAGGAGACTGAAACCACCTGGTCCTGCTCGGCGGCAGGAACCCATCTGATTGGACGCCGCCGGCAGGTCCTTACAAAAGACTAGAGCTACACTCGGTAGAGTGCAGACCTTCGCCAACGCCGCCGTGCAACATTCAGGTTAAATGAGGTTCTTCTGTGTTACTTCACCGCCGTCAGAGCGAGCTGGCCCGTGATTGGCTGGGAGTGGAGTTAGCGGCGTGCTAGCAGACGGCTAATGCCAGAGCTTCCGTTGGCGAAGGCCGAAAAGGACCGAACGTCGTCAGGTAGAAACCGTCTCGGCGTCGGAAACACCCGTGTTAAAACGCCACTTGTGGAGCCAGGAGGGGGAGGAAGTGTTGCATGCTGGGAGACGTGCTGATCTGAACCTTCCCAACACAAACACTGGAACCAAAACAGTGATTAGAGTTTCAACTCTTCACCTCGCCGCGGATCCGCCGCCGGCTGTAATTACAGGTGAGGAGGAGCCGGGCGGCGTCCCGCCTGCGTCACACGGGAATCTGACTCAGGCGTCCACACACACACGTGTGTGTGTGTGTGTGTGTGTGTGTGTGTGTGTGTGTGTGTGATGGAGAACTGATGAGAAAACGAGGCGTTGGAGAGCGAGAGCAGAAAGGTCAGGTATGCAGAGAGTAAACCACAGGTATGCCTCCTCTGCAGGAAGTCCCGTCGACTCTGGATTACAGTGACCACGTCAGAAAGTACTCTTACCTGAAAACTGACTGCAGATTAAATGTAACTAATTACTTTGGAAGTTACAGCCTTGGTAGAGCTGATAGGTCACCGAGAACTCGGATTAAAATTTATTCAAATGAAACGACGAAAGTAAGAGTTTTTTTTTCTTAATTTCAAAAACAAAAAATATTTGAAGTAGAATTAAAACTACAGTAGAATAGTTAAAACTAGAAAGGAAATAAGATGAAGTAAAAAAAAAATATGAATAAGTATAAAGGTACAAATGAGAAAATAAATACTTTCAAAAAATAGTTTCATAAAAACAAAAATTAAAAGGCAGAAAAACAACAAAGAAACTTCAGACTGTTAGAGGAGGAAGATGCTCTGTAATCTGAGGTTAGAGGAGGAATATGCTCTATAATCTGAGGTTAGAGGAGGAAGATGCTCTGTAATCTGAGGTTAGAGGAGGACGATGCTCTGTAATCTGAGGTTAGAGGAGGACGATGCTCTGTAATCTGAGGTTAGAGGAGGAAGATGCTCTATAATCTGAGGTTAGAGGAGGAAGATGCTCTGTGATTTGGTGATAGAGGAGGGAGATGCTCTATAATCTGATGTGAGAGGAGGAAGATGCTCTATAATTCCAGGATTAGAGCATCACCTCCTCCAGTTCACTGGTAAAGCTGCTTCTCACTGGAAAGAAGAGATTATTGCTACGCTAATGCTAACAGGCAGCTCAGTTTCCATGGTGGAAATCGGCATTCACATTTACAGCTGATCACGCTCATGATAATAAGCATTAGCCTTTGATCATGCTGTCAGCTCTTTCAGAGCTAAGCTTTTTCAAGCATGCTAATGCTAATGCTCATGACAGCCACTGTGGACACAAGCTAATGCTAATGCTAATGCTGCTCACCATAGTAAATCTTTCAGAATTAATAATGCACGTAATTCAGTAAACTGGAGTTTGGAGAAACAAGCGTTTAGGCTAATGCTAACTGCTACTGACAGACAGCGGCTCTGTGTTCTGCTCTGGAGCGTCTCCCTCAGACTCCGTCGCTCCAGGTGAGAAACGTAGAAGGTAATCCAGATTGTAATCTCTGATGAGACGGAGGGATTGATCGGCAGCCAGGCGAAGCAGCTCTCACATGTTTCTGCACCTCATGGAGGTTATCTGAGGGCAGAGCGCCGCCTCGGGCGGCGGCGGGGCTTTGAACCCACACCGGGGGGGAGGAGTGTAACTGTAACTGATTACTTTCGGTTTTAATGACATGAACGCTCACAGCAGAGCGAAAACTCTCATGTGAGGAGTCAATATTTTATACCTTTCATAGCTTCACACCAAAACACAGACACATGAACAACGTTTCCGCCTCGTCACAGAGCTAGGCTAAGCTAAGCTAAGCTAAGCTAAGCTAAAGGTCCCGTCAGGATGAAAAGGTTCACGTGTTCCTTAGCGTTCCTTAGCGTTCCTTAGCGTTCCTTAGCGTTCCTTAGCGTTCCTTATTGTTTAGAGCCGATTGTTCTCTGCAGAATGTGTGTGCGGTTTCAGTACAAACCAAACAGCAGCACCAACTAGTGGCCCGGAGTGGAAGCTGAAGTATCCATCAGGAAAGGAGTCGGATTACTAGTTACTTTCCTCTGAGCGCTCTGGACGATCAATACGACGGCTCTCGCTCGGAATCTTTTTGTCGTGACTTTCTAAAGTTATAATCTCGACGGCGGAACTTTTCACTCTGTCGAGTTTCTTATGAAGGTTCAGTAGAATAAACATGAGGAACTCAGTGAAGACGAAAGTAATCGGAGTACTGTGTGTGTGTGTGTGTGTGTGTGTGTGTGTGTGTGTGTGTGTGTGTGTGTGTGTGTGTGTGTTTGTGAGACGTTTGTTGCATAAAGTTGGATGTTTTTTTTGCCCCGAGGGGCAAGAATCAGAAGAGAAAGACATTCCTGAGATCTCAGCTCATGACTGTCAGAGCAAACACCTGCTCCATCGGCCCCGCCCTCGTGTATCCGAGTACTCCACCGGGATTACAGGAAGTTCACCTGCTGCACTGGACTCCGTCGGAATAACACACACACACACACACACACACACACACACACACACACACACACACACACACACACACACACACACACACACACACACACACACACACACACACACACACACACACACACACACACACACACACACACACACACACACACACACACACACACACGTGAAGATATAAGAGAGTATGTGCTGCCCCCTGGTGGTTCTTTCTGCTGTTACACAAGTCAGAACGTCTGCATTAAAGAAACTTTATTTTTAAACTTTGTTTTTTTAACTTTCCTGTAACAGAGACCTTTACCTCTCTGCCTTTATCATTATACTATTTATTTTAATCACCCGTTCATTTTTAGATTAATTAATCTCGAAGCGATCGCCTTTTATTCGTCCTGCATCTTTTTTTTAGTTTTATATTAGAATTAAATCCTGACAGCTTGAGTCTGAGTCTGAGTGCATTTTAGTGTTTAATCAGTTATCAACTGACTCTGTCAATAATGGGATTATTATGATGAAAATAGATTTATTAATCTGCATCCTTCAACAAGTTTTGGTCTTCAAAACTCTTCAAATGTTCATTTAAAACCAAAACTTTGACTCGTCGTTCACATTTAATCATTGATCGGTAAAGTTAAACTCTGATCAGCACAGAAATGAAGAATATTGTAGTTTTAATCTGAAAAAAAGTGAAACAAAACATCATGGGAGCTTTTCGGAACATTTACTAGTTAAAAAAGTTTTTAATAAAAGTTTTATTGGTCTGATATAAATTAACACTAAAAAAACACAACGATTTGTGCAAATAAAACAATTTCTAGTGTTTCATAAGAGAAACAAGCTATGAAACGTGATTCCAGCTGTTTCTCTGTGACGTAGTTCATCCAGGAGGTTTTAACCTTTAAGATTGACCTCAATTATACTGGAAAACATTTTAAATGACTTTTTTTTTTTATTTACACACCAGGGTAATTTTCAAAATAAAAATAAAAATGGTAAAATTACTAAAATGTGAGAAAAGAAATCCTACAATGAGGAAGAACTGATGAATTGGAAATGAGATGAAAAGGCTGGAATATCCTAAAGACTCTAGAACTCCTCCCTGTCAGTACTTTTCTTGTGTTAAACCTATTACATATTATTTAAATACATTTTTTATCCCGTCTTATTGGATATTCAACTCCTTTTCTATTCATTGTGAATTTCCTTCTGGGATTAATAAAGTATTTCGATCGTTTTCTCTATTGTCCAAAGTGTCTGAAAATGGAAAAGAAGAAAAGACTGAAATCAGGTATTAAAACCATCTGACCATGTAACGGAGTTACCTTATGTAACTTATAACCAAAACTTCATATTTCCAACATGAGATTCTTTTCTTTTATTTGAATAAACTAATATTTGGAACCTCAGAAGCTGAAGCAGCCTCATTTGAAAGGTGAAACCATGTTATGCGGCTCCTTGCCTATTTGATCTTTTTGTCCCAAATCCAGAACGCAGCTTTTCTATTCGGATATAATCTGGTTCAGGATTTATTTGGTGAAATTCCCTTGATAAAGTGCAGAAGCGGTTCGTGGAGGAAACAATCTGCCTCGTTTGAACGTTTCAGAAGCTTTAAAGTCTCTGTGATGTTATTCAATGTGGATTCGATTCATGTTAAATGAAAAAGAGTAAAAATGATCTGTCCGGTTCGGATAATTAATCTCTGGAGCTGCTCGGCGTCATGAAGCGGTTTAACTGATGTAATCTGCTTCTCTGGGGTGTAAGTGTGTGATCACTGCGTGTGGAACGTGTTCGGCTCGGAGCGTCGTGTCTGCGTCTTTAACGCGGCTCTGCGGGAGCTGCTGGAGGAGAGTAATCTATTACCTGCTCAACAGCCACCTGAGAGTGAGTCTGTCACGCTGCCAGAGAGCTGAGACCACCGGCTGGATTAACGGCGCCCGACGCGCCGGGAGAATCTCGCGCTGTGGGAATAATTACGCGGAAGCGTTTTGTTTCTTCTGTCTTTCTCTCCGCTTTTACGCGCAGCGGACTTTCTCCACACGTCCTCTTCCTCCTCAGGTGACCATGGCTCGTGCGTCGGACGCAGCTGGAGGAAGGAGCCGCGGCTTTACGCGCGGGTGTTAATGATCTGGAAACACTTTTATTGGAAGACAAATGGAAAACTACACCATGTGGGGCAATTTTACGCACGTTCTGTCGGAGCTGGAGCGCAGCGGAGGGGGGGAGGAGGGGGAGGGGCGCGCCGTGGGGACGGGCGGGCTGCGCGTGCTCCTCGGCTGCGTCCTCTTCCTCCTCATCGTGTCCACGCTGCTCGGGAACACGCTCGTGTGCGCCGCCGTCATCAAGTTCCGCCACCTGCGCTCCAAAGTCACCAACTTCTTCGTGATCTCGCTGGCCGTGTCCGACCTGTTCGTGGCCGTGCTGGTGATGCCCTGGGAGGCCATCACCGAGGTGACGGACGCCTGGCTCTTTGGGCGCTTCTGCGACTTGTGGATCGCCTTCGACATTATGTGCTCCACCGCCTCCATCCTCAACCTGTGCATCATCAGCGTGGACCGCTACTGGGCCATCGCCAGCCCCTTCAAGTACGAGCGCAAGATGACGCACCGCGTGGCCTTCGTGATGATCGGCGTGGCGTGGACGCTGTCCATCCTCATCTCCTTCATCCCGGTGCAGATGAACTGGCACCGGGCCGGGGAGGAGGAGGAGGAGGAGGTGGGGTCGGTGGGCGTGGAGGAGGAGGAGGGGGGGATGATGGTGGTGCCGATGGACGCAAACCTCACCGCCGCCGGCCCCCTCAACGGGGGCCTGGCCGACGCCAGGAGCTGCGTGGCCAACCTGAACAAGACCTACGCCATCTCCTCCTCCTTCATCAGCTTCTACATCCCGGTGGTGATCATGATCGCCACCTACACCCGGATCTATCGGATCGCTCAGACACAGATCCGCCGCATCACGTCCCTGGAGCGGGCAGCAGAGCAGGCGCAGAACCAGGGCCACGGCGTGAACCGGAACCAGCCGCCGCCGCCGCACCGGGCCAACGACGAGGCCTCGCTCAAGTCCTCCTTCAAGAAGGAGACCAAAGTCCTCAAGACGCTCTCCATCATCATGGGCGTGTTCGTGTTCTGCTGGCTCCCCTTCTTCGTGCTGAACTGCACCGTCCCCTTCTGCGACCCGCCGTGTGTCAGCGACACCACCTTCACCGTCTTCGTGTGGTTCGGGTGGGCCAACTCCTCCCTCAACCCCGTCATCTACGCCTTCAACGCAGACTTCCGGCGCGCCTTCGCCACCATCCTGGGCTGCAACCGCATCTGCTCCAGCAACGCGGTGGAGGCGGTGAACTTCAGCAACGAGCTGGTGTCCTACCACCATGACACCACGCTCCACAAGGAGGCGCTGGTTCCCGCCCCGCCGCAGCAGCACCCTCGCACCGTCAACGCGGACTCGGACCAACTGGAGGACGTCAGCGCGGAGTTCGACGAGGAGTCCGTCACCTCAAACGCCTCTCCGGGTCGGAACCGGCTGCTGCCGGCTACCATCCAGTTTGAGGACGACCCCGAGATTTCCCTGGAGACCAGCACGCCGTTCACCTCAGCAGGCGGACTGGAGAGAGACACTCTGATACCAGGACAGGTCCACCCGGACGGATCGGTCTGAACCCGTCCTCATCCGACCGCCACAGACTGTACATGAGGACGGACCGCCACGTTTAACCGCTTTCACTGGGTCCATCTTTCATTTGGAGTCTGACGGAGTGACCCTGTGGTCATTCATAGATCCGACATCACTTCCTGGTTTTAATTCATTCAAAACAGCAAATGAGGCAGAAAATAAGGAATAAAAATACAACGGCAGCATGAAAACAACTTTTCAAAAAGGTGCGAGTTAAAATCAGGGGGCAGTCAGTGTGTTGTAGCACCCCCTTTATGTTAGCATTACTGGAACCAGCCCCCAGGGGGCGCTCAACGAGCTCCTGGTAATGTGAACTATACTTCTGGAACCAGCCCCCAGGGGGCGCTCAACGAGCTCCTGGTAATGTGAACTATACTTCTGGAACCAGCCACCAGGGGGCGCTCAACGTGACATCGGCGACGTTAAAAGTCATTGAGAGTAACTCCCCTGGTGCGGCGTTGAGACGGGTGCTGACCCGGAGCGTTGGGGACGCGGGTTCGAGTCCTGGCTGTGGACGACGCCTCTATGGACACTTGTGTTGTGAGTGTTACTGAAACAGCTGCCGTGCAAATCAAGAGTGACATTTCAGAAAGGAAGTGGAATTATGAGAGATGTTTTAAAAAGTCACACTGCATCGTTTCTAATTTCTCTGGGAATAATAAAGTACTAGGATTTCATTCTAACCGAAAGCCCCGTTTCCACGACAACGGCGCTCAGAGCCACTGAAAACACAACTTTTTGAAAACGCTCAGACTCCTGGATCGCCCCTACTGGTCGCCGCGGCTGCAGTCAGTCGTAGTTGTGCACATGCTCAGTAGCTGGCCAATCAGAACAATGTTTCCTCCAACTTGGTGGTTTGTCCACTAGAACGTCCGTGTTCTCCCCCCCGTGTTCTCCCCCCCGTGTTCATGTTTAGAGCTCATTGTTCTCTGCTGTGTGTGTGTGTGTGTGTGTGTGTGTGTGTGTGTGTGTGTGTGTGTGTGTGTGTGTGTGTGTGTGTGTGTGTGTGTGTGTGTGTAAACTAACAACAGCACCAACTAGTGGCCATACATGCCAACTACAATGTGTTCAGTGTGTCGTCGTTTCCGTGGAAACGTGAAACATTTTCAGAACCTTACAGTTTAAATACACTGGAAACGAAGAACCGAAGTCTAATAAGAAAAGTACCTGGAACCAGCCACCAGGGGGCGATCAGACCAAACTAAGTACTTGTTCAGCAGTGTTTGGTACTGATCAAGAGACACACGCAGTATTCGCCAAGAAATACATTTTTAAAAGTTTATTCTATTTTATTTTAAACAGGAAGCAGTTCAGAGAGCTGCATGTCAGTTTGTTTTCTCTTTTTAGGTTGAATTGTTTCATGGATCCGATTAATTCAGGAAATTATTTTTAATTCATTAAACAGATTATGAACAATAACTGATGTCAATATTTGTTAAAAAAACCTTCAAAACACATTTAAAGTTTTACAAATATGCAGATATTGGTTTGTTTTGATTTCTCAGGTTATTATTTGTCTCCTGCTTATTTATTTATTTTTAATTCCTTGTGATTAATACACAGAAATAAACCCAAAGCCTTCATGTTTCTGTGGCGTCTCCATGTTCTCCCTCATCCTGCATCCAAAAACAAACGCTTGAGGTTCCTACAGCACCAACTAGTGGTCCAACAGGCTCAGTGCACCCTGAAGCGGGGCCTGGATCCGACACAGCAGGCATCAGGATGGTCCAGGCACACTGTGGAGTAGTGGTTTGCTTTGCTTTACTCACAGCACTGGGTCCCCCGGTTCGAATCCGTTGAGTTGAAAACCTTAAAGGGAAAAGATAGAAACACTTTAGTAAAACTCATCATGAAGAACTGAACGTCTCAGCGAAACAGTTTCACCTCAAAATCTTAACTGGGATTAAATCAAAATTAAACTCAGACTTTAATCAGTTATTTAATCTTAATCTCAACCTTTTCTCTTTTTAACCAACAAGGTCCAAATTAATAAACCGAAAGAAAAGAAAAGAAATGATCCGTCTGCTGACACATGAAGAACAGTGGAGTTCACAGATGTTCTACAGGTGTGAGGAAGAGAACAAGGGACTCCTGTGGTAGTGAGAGTGTTTGCAGTAGTAGTTGATTGTACTTTTATTTGTGCCACAACGGGGAAATTCACATTACTACAACAGCAAGGGCAAAACACACAATACACAGAAACTTCAAGAAGCAAAGAAATACCATATAGTAAAAGAAGCAGAATATACCACATACTGCAACTGAGGAGGTAAAATATACAATATTCCAAAATGTACAATGTACTTTAACAGACAAGATAAACACACCAACAATAAACAATAAGTAAAAACAAAGTAGAGCTACTGCGAGACACAGTGAAGACAACAGAAACACCGAGTGAGGAGGTTGGTTCAACTCCAGAACCACCGTGGTTCTGCTTCCTGCTGGAGAACCTCAGCAGAACGTTCTGCTGGAGAACCTCAGCAGAACGTTCTCACACCTGAAAACAAACAAGCATGTTTTCCTCTGTGATGTGATTCTGTGTCCTTCATCACTTTGGCTCCTTTCATCTCCGTCTGGAGGACGAGAGGACGAGAGGATGAGAGGATGAGAGGATGAGAGTGCAGTTGAAATGGAGCAGAGGCACGGGGGGGGGGGCACCTCACAGCTGGTTAAGCCTCAGAGTGCAACATTACTCTGTGTGTGTGTGTGTGTGTGTGTGTGTGTGTGTGTGTGTGTGTGTGTGTGTGTGTGCCGCTGGCTGGGTGTGGTGTCCTGACAGAGTTCATGAATGAAGTGAACTCTTGAACCGTGCGGTGGTATGCGCTGGACCAGTCACTCCACTTTCCATAAATTCATCAAAGAAAAAGGATGAACGCAGATATTATCATTTTAGACGATATTAGATGATAATAGACGATATTAGACGATATTAGATGATAATAGACGATATTAGATGATAATAGACGATATTAGATGATAATAGACGATATTGGATGATATTAGATGATAATAGATGATAATAGATGATAATAGACGATATTGGATGATATTAGATGATAATAGATGATAATAGATGATATTAGACGATAATAGATGATATTAGATATTAGATGATAATAGATGATATTAGATGATAATAGACGATATTAGATGATAATAGACGATATTGGATGATATTAGATGATAATAGACGATATTAGATAATAGATGATATTAGACGATAATAGATATTAGATATTAGATGATAATAGATGATATTAGATGATAATAGATGATATTAGAATGAAACGGCCCGGAATGATCCTGAACATGTCGGTCCACCAGCCTGAGACGAGGCTGAAGCAGATCGTTCCATAACTCAGCCTGAAGGAAGCAACTAATCCAAACCAGCATTACAATAACCTGAATACATGAATTTACCGTCAACTTGTTCCAATAAGAGAGTAAAAGTAATTAAAAACTGGTTCTGACATCAGCCCAGAACCAAGACAACGCCAGTCTGAATCCATCTCCACACCATCAATCCATGGTGGCGCCTCTAGATGGAAGACTCTGGCCCCGTCTCCATGGGGATCATTTCGTCTGGAGGCGAATACACGATAAAATACTGTCGGCGGTTTGTGTGGAGAAAATGTCGAGTTCCACTCGGTTTGATATTTTCCCCCCGAGAAGAAACGACCAGGAGGGACTGCGAACGTTTAATTCAAGCCTGAGAAACTTCATTTTAATACAAACTTAGAGAAAAGATTCAAATAAAGAGTAAAAGATATCAGGAATGAAGGACAGCAAACAGGACTGAGGCCCCGCCCACAAGACGCCGCCGTTTCATGCGACCACGGTTTTAGTCCGATCAGCCACACGATGACGCGTCTTAGGAGCCGCAAAACTTTTATTTTTTTTATTAAACGAGTTCCAGAGTGGAGGAATTTAAAAACGCCGCCTCGGCTTCGACGTGTGGACGGACAAGACGCACATTAGCTGAAAACAATGATGTCATGGCCCCGCCTCTCCACCTTTAACCCCGCCTCCCTCTGAGTGACGTCACGTAACAACAACATGGCGGACGACCTGCTCCAGGTGGCGCTGCAGGAGCTGCCGCTGCAGGAGCTGCCGATGCAGGAGCTGCCGCTGCAGGAGCTCCTGATGCTCGTCACTTTAATAAGGTCACATGCTGGATTTGTCCAATATGAGGAGGAGCGGGAGGATTCTGTCTTCTCCTGTTTTGACAGTCACGGCGCCACCTGAAGGCCTGGCAGACGTACTACATAACCACTTTTTTTGGCTGCATGTATATATTTATTGCTATGTATGTATTTTCCCAACTTTTTGCACAAACTACTCACCTGATCTTCATGAAATCTTCAGAGACGATCAGCAGAGGACCGATCCAGTAGATTTGGGGACTTTAGCTGCAAAGTGTTTCTAAATAAATCCCCCAAAACGATGATGAAAAACTTCCCATACAAAGCGGATGAGAGAGGCTCCTCATGGAGGAGGTCAAAGGAGATCAGTGTCTGTTGCCATGGAGACGCTTCCTGCTCAGTGTTTCACACAGTGATGAAGCTACCTGACCAGTTAGCCTTGATATGAGCTAACGGCTATCATGCTAGCGATGCTAACTCGGTTCAGCAAGCCAGTGTGGCGCCGGGTCTGGTCTGCGCTCTACCGAGTGTAGCTCTAGTTTTGAGCAGTTTTCATGGGAAACGTATTAAGAAGGACGGGGAGTAAAAAGTAGATTAGCATGGAATTAAACACGCTCTGGCCCGTGTACTCACAATGTTTCCACGGAGGACGCTTCGTTTCACGTTTCATTTTGGGGAAGTTTCGCGTTCACACAGCCACTGTTCTGAAAACGTCGTCGTGGAAACGGAGCCTCACACGAGCAAACAACGGAAGAGCGGCGCCCGAAGAAATGGATGTCAATACGTACTGGAGATAAAAGCTTCTTTTAAAAAGATCAGTCATCTCAACACTCACTGATTCCTACACATCATTTATACTATACTATTTAGTATACTGTGTATATATACTTATGTTTATGCAGATGAGCTCAAACTTGCAAATCTGAAATTACAAAACATAAAAAGTGCTGTGAAAACTCACAATCCACTTCCTTTATATTTAGAATATATACATATATATACATATATACCTTTTTTTTTTTTTACATTTTTGCTCTTTAGGTTTTTTTTGTTGCTTTTTTTGGCCCAATAAAAACAGAACTAAATAATTGTATTTTATACTTCCTACTTGTTCTTCATGTAAATTCACCGTCTTTTACATGTTTACATGAATAAAGTAATCACGATCAATCCCTAATTCACTTACATTCTTTTCTTCTATAGAAGAACGACTCCAGATTAATCTGCCGTGGATTAGCGGCTCAGATTATTTTCTTTGTGAAACGCTGAAAACTAAATATTCCCCCTTTTCCACTGACACTGGAACAAAAACACCAACAAAGAAAGAAAGAAACCTTCAGCTGCTGCGAACGCTCACACCGTCCTCCTCAGCATTAGCACTTTAAATAGACTTTGTATTACTTCTGTTGTACCACCACACACACACACACACACACACACACACACACACACACACACACACACACACACACACACACACACACACGTCATGGTAAAGAGCAGCAATCAGAGCGGAGGAGGCGGCGGCTGATTGCGTTCGCCCCTCGATGGCGGCTGAGAGGCAGAGAGTGGACTCTGCCGGCCGTCAAGGACTCGCAGCCATCACAGGACACACACACACACACACACACACACACACACACACACACACACACACACACACACACACACACACACACACACACACACACACACACACACACACACACACACACACACACACACACACACACACACACACACACACACACACACACACAAATCAGGAGCCATTACAAACGAACCACCTGAAACATTCCCCGATCCTGGAGCCGAGGCCTCGTGGAATAAGAACTACTAACAGCGCCACCTCCTGGCCTGGCATCATGCCGATTAGGAGTTTTTGCCGTTTCCATGGAGACAGACATGGTTTTCAGAATGTTGCTGTGTAAATAAAAAAACCTCTGAGACAGAAACATGAAAACGTGTTTCCACTGGCGACGCCGTGGAGCTTCGGTAACTCTGGAAGAATAACCTGCGTCTCCCCGGAGCAGACGATGGAGCGACAGACTTTATTAAAGGAGCAACACACTACATTTAGGCCCCGCCCACAACAGCCAGAACCATGTTTTCTCCCGGTCGTTCTACAAACTATTTACATCCACGCGTCACAATGAACACGGTTCAACACGATGTAGTACGTCTGCCAGGCCTTCAGGTGGCGCCGTGACTGTCAAAGCAGGAGAAGGAGACCGAATCCTCCCGCTCCTCCTCATATTGGACAAATCCAGCATGTGACCTTATTAAAGTGACGAGCAGCAGAAGCTCCTGCAGCGGCAGCTCCTGCATCGGCAGCTCCTGCATCGGCAGCTCCTGCAGCGGCAGCTCCTGCAGCGGCAGCTCCTGCAGCGGCAGCTCCTGCATCGGCAGCTCCTGCGGCGGCAGCTCCTGCGGCGGCAGCTCCTGCAGCAGCAGCTCCTGCAGCGCCACCTGGAGCAGGTAGTCCGCCATGTTGTTGTTACGTGACGTCACTCAGAGGGAGGCGGGGTTAAAGGTGGAGAGGCGGGGCCATGACATCGTCGTTTTCAGCTAATGTGCGTCTTGTCCGTCCACACGTCGAAGCCGAGGCGGCGTTTTCTAATTTCTGGAACCTGTTTTCAGAACGAGCCGTGTTCAGGCTCCTAAAACGTCACGAGGACTGTAACCATGGTGACGTGAAACGGCGGCGGCGTGTGGGCGGGGCATCAAGCGTTTTCAGAGAAGAAGCGTTTTCCCCCTTTTCCAAATTGACGATGCATTTTTTGAAAGTCAAACGCCGTCGTTCTCTGGTCCAGAAGAACCTGTTAACCCTGATGAGGGCTTGATGAAGAATGAATATATAAATATACATTTGTGAATAAAAACAGACAAACATTAATGAAATACAATAAAAGCTCCAAAATAGAAGTTCTTGGGAATGACCAGCAGGGGGCGACAGAGTGTCAACAGTGAACACACACACACACACACACACACACACACACACACACACACACACACACACACACACACACACACACACACACACAAAACACACACACAAAAACACACACACACACACACACACACACACACACACACACACACACACACACACACACACACACACACACACACACACACACACACACACACACACACACACACACACACACACACACACACACACACACACACACAGAATCTCTTCAATTTTCCCCACAAATAACAAGTCATTTAATTGATGAAAAAACTGACGACTATTCCACATGAAGAGGTGGTGGAGGAACCTGCAGAACCAGACCCAGAGGAGAAGGAACCTGCAGAGCCAGACCCAGAGGAGAAGGAACCTGCAGAACCAGACCCAGAGGAGAAGGAACCTGCAGAACCAGACCCAGAGGAGAAGGAACCTGCAGAGCCAGACCCAGAGGAGGAGGAACCGGCAGAACCAGACCCAGAGGAGAAGGAAACTGCGGAACCAGACCCAGAGGAGGAGGAACCGGCAGAACCAGACCCAGAGGAGGAGGAACCGGCAGAACCAGACCCAGAGGAGGAGGAACCGGCAGAACCAGAGTCAATGCAAAAGTTTCTTCTCAATTTTAAACTTCGTTTCAAAAACTCACATAAAAAAGTATCAAACTGAAGGAAGGTAGAAAAACCCTCGACATTATCCATCGTCCTCCACGTCTGAGCGAACCGGAGCAAACGATTTTGAACACGGCGATGGCGCTCGACGGCAGTGGTGCTCGGTGGTAGTGGCACTGGCTCGGTGGCGATGGCGGTGGTGCTGGCTCGGTGGCGGTGGCGCTGGCTCGGTGGCGGTGGCGCTAACTTGATGGCGGTGGCGGTGGCGCTGGCTCGGTGGCGCTGGCGCTGGCCCGGTGGCGCTAACTTGATGGCGGTGGCGGTCGCGCTTCACAACAAGGTGACATATTTGTTCCTGATTGTTCCGGACTGAGCGGAACGAGGACTTCACTGAGCCTGACTTGTTTTGCAGAGCAGCCTTCTCCCACCCGGTGGGGCGGGTTTTTTTTGGCAGTACAGCGAGCAGAGCACACCCCCCCCCCCCCCACCACCCCCTACCCCCCACCACCCCCTACCCCCCACTCCAAGCTGAAAGAGAAGGAGCCGGGCGCTGGTGACAGGCCTGTCGGCGGGGGGTTAAGCTGTGACCCAGATTCCTGCACCAGTCTTTGTCCCAGATGAGGGAGAAGATCGTCGCCATTCATCCTGCTGAGGACCGACTCAGGCTGCCATGAATACAGTGGAGGGGGGGCTGGGGGGCTGGGGGGGGGGGGGGGGGGTGGGGGGGGGGGTTCATGGAACACATCATGCATTATGGATCATTTTGTTCACGCATGCAGATGAGGAGCTCAACACTTTGTCTTTGCAGTCATTTGTTTATGTTGTTGCAGTTTTCAGGGCTTGACGGGATTTAGGCTCCGCCCACATGACGGCAAGTGAAAACTTCTGTTTGCGTTTTGGAGCTCGGAGTCACTGAAAATGTAACTTTGTGACAACGGCTCCAACAGGTGAAACCGTTTAGAAAAAGCAAGTGGGAGGGCGAAGCGCGGCCTCTGGTCGCTGCCACCGCCGCGGTAAATAGTTCTGCTGCGGGAGAAGATGGACGCCAACATGGCGGCTTCAGAACGGCAGGACTCCCTCCTTATGGAGACGTTCACCGTTAACCGTCACCATGACAACCATCCAGCTTCATCCTCTGGACAGACGAACGTCTGAAACGCTCCATCATAGGTGTTTTAAGCGTATGGTAATCTGATTACTTCTGCAGCGGTTTGATCGATCAGAAGGTTTGAGGAATGAAGGTGGAGAAAGTTCAGATATTTGTCTGGCCGGGAACCTCGAGGAGGAACCAGGTTAGTACCTGGTGGGAGGCAAGTACCTGGTGGGAGGCAAGTACCTGGTGGGAGGCAAGTACCGGGTGGGAGGCAAGTACCTGGTGGGAGGTAAGTACCCGGTGGGAGGTTAGTACCTGGTGGGAGGTAAGTACCTGGTGGGAGGTAAGTACCCGGTGGGAGGTAAGTACCCGGTGGGAGGTAAGTACCTGGTGGGAGGTAAGTACCCGGTGGGAGGTAAGTACCCGGTGGGAGGTTAGTACCTGGTGGGAGGTAAGTACCCGGTGGGAGGTTAGTACCTGGTGGGAGGTAAGTACCTGGTGGGAGGTAAGTACCCGGTGGGAGGTAAGTACCTGGTGGGAGGCAAGTACCTGGTGGGAGGTAAGTACCTGGTGGGAGGCAAGTATCTGGTGGGAGGTAAGTACCCGGTGGGAGGTTAGTACCTGGTGGGAGGTAAGTACCTGGTGGGAGGTAAGTACCCGGTGGGAGGTTAGTACCTGGTGGGAGGTAAGTACCTGGTGGGAGGTAAGTACCTGGTGGGAGGTAAGTACCCGGTGGGAGGTTAGTACCTGGTGGGAGGTAAGTACCTGGTGGGAGGTAAGTACCCGGTGGGAGGTAAGTACCCGGTGGGAGGTAAGTACCTGGTGGGAGGTTAGTACCCGGTGGGAGGTTAGTACCCGGTGGGAGGTAAGTACCTGAGCCTCAACGGTGTCCAGAGAGTATGTAAGTTGTAACCTGTGGTGAGGGTTCATCATAACAGCGCTGAGTTAACAGAAGAGGACTGAGATCTCTCCATCGTTCCATCGTTCCATCGTTCCATCGTTCCATCGTTCCATCGTTCCATCGTTCCATCGTTCCATCGTTCTTTGGCTTCAGCTGGAATATTAAGTTACAAACAAAAGTAATCCTGGTGGTATACGGAGGCGTGGCCAGTTCACCTTGTGGCTCTGCTGTACAGCCAGCAGCCGCTGCTTCTTCTTCCACCGCATTATTCTGCAGGTCATTTGTCAGAGACGTGCGGTGGTGAAGCAGATTCACTTTTTCATCATCTTTTCTCATTGGTGCATCTTTTAGAAAAACTCTTTGGCGAACACGTTGGCATGTACATAAATCTCACCGTGTTGGAGGCCGTCGATGAGCCATGAGCCCCGACAGGGTTCTCATGTGAAGACAGGAAACTTTGAGCGTCTGGGGTGAGGGGGGGGGGGGGGGGGGGGGGGGGGGGGTGTCAGTCCACAACTACTAACCCTGAGCTGGAACGTCCCGACAACGCTCCGACTCCGTTTCCATGGAAACTGGGTAAAACAAAATTTTCTGAAACTGCTCGTTTTACTACACAGTCGCAGTAACTTGTAGTCGTGCGCACACACACACACACACACACACACACACACGGGGCTGACTATGGGGGGGCGTACTTAGTTTTGGGTGGGCAGTTCTCCGTATAGTCCCCCCCCCCCACTACACCCCCCCCCTCCTCCCCTCCCCCTCCTTTAGTCCCGACTTCTCCCCTCCTTTAGACGAGTGTTTGTGGCCCCACGTTCTCAGAGCGACTTCGAGCTGAGGAGCGTCACATGGTAAGAACCGGGCCTCCGCTCGCACCCAACATCACTCCTCTTCCTCCGCAGAACCTCACAAACACAGAGTATTAGAGTATTTGGGGGCAGCCGGGTAACGGCTGGGATTCTCTTGTGACTTATTGAGGAGGAAGAGGAGGAGGGAGGAAGGAGAGCCCGGAGACAGGATTAATGTTGTTTTGGAGCCGTGTGCGTCTTTGTTTTCGTTGTTCTAGAACCTCCTGGTGAAATGAGGCAGGAAGCCGTGAATCAGGCGGAACGTTGGTTCTGTTGGACTTCTGAGCCAAACTGCACCGGATCATTAAAATAGGGCAGGTTCCTCTCAACTCGCTCTGGATCCAGATTGTCCTGGACGCAGGATGAAGCTCACAGTGGATTTCAAGTCACTTTGAGTTTTTCTCAGTTCAGCTGCAGATTATCAGATGTTGGGATTATTGTTGGTAAAAAGAAAGATGAAGGCTGCAGGTGAGCACCAACATGTCAGCCAGGTAGAGAACCTCGTCCTGCTTCTATATGTCCTTTAAAAAAGTACTCCTACATAAATACAAAGGAATGAAGAAATAATGAAAAGTGCTGATTTATCTTCCAGTTTGATTTGTAATTAAGAAGAAATGAGGTGGATTGTTGACGTTTGGATTATAAACTTCTGTCCTTCTGCTCTGATGAGATTAACAGATTCTTTGGACTTGATTATCTAGAAGCTCCATTTGATTTGAGTTCTATGATCTAGTTTTCAGTTCTGGTTGATCTGGCTTTGTTCGGGTTCAAACCGTTTTAGGGAAAGAATTTGTACCGAGCACCCTAACCACGAACACACGGGGGGAACCGGAGTACCCTGACCACGAACACACGGGGGGAACCGGAGTACCCTGACCACGGACACACGGGGGGAACCGGAGTACCCTGACCACGAACACACGGGGGGAACCGGAGTACCCTAACCACGAACACACGGGGGGAACCGGAGTACCCTGACCACGGACACACGGGGGGAACCGGAGTACCCTGACCACGGACACACGGGGGGAACCGGAGTACCCTGACCACGGACAAACGGGGGGAACCGGAGTACCCTGACCACGGACAAACGGGGGGAACCGGAGTACCCTGACCACAGACACACGGGGGGAACCGGAGTACCCTGACCACGGACACACGGGGGGAACCGGAGTACCCTGACCACGAACACACGGGGGGAACCGGAGTACCCTGACCACGAACACACTGGGGGAACCGGAGTACCCTGACCACGAACACACGGGGGGAACCGAGCACCCTGACCACGGACACACCGTTAGCACCTCGCTGGTTCAGACGGTTTGGTTATATTTCTGATGAGACCAGGTCTTTTTGTTTTACTTGGCCTCCTTCCAGGATTAAGACCAGTTTGGGACTGATTCTAGTGTTGTTACTGGTTTGAATCTGGTTCCAACAGGTTTGTCTTGGTTTCTCTCTGTTTTTCCAGATGGGGGGGGGGGGGGGGGGGGGGACACCAGAAGGTTCTCTGTGGTTTTCCTAGTTCTGGTTTTCGGCCCAGATTTAACTCATCAGGTTAGAGTTTAAACAGGATTAAGGCTTCAGATTAAAGTTGCACGTTGTTGCTGTTTGGACTGACCTTGATCCAGACTGGTTGTAGATTGTGTTGAGGTCTGGACTGACATGGTTTCACTTGTTAGGATCGTTCTTCTTGGGTTAAGACACATTTAGAATTCTGTGCTTTTAAACTGGTCCTTGGACTAAGTTAAGACCTTGTACTGGTTTCTCGGTGCTTGAGAACTTGAAGTCTGACTAATTTCAGGTTGGGTTTTATTAATTTCTCGGTTTTAGCTCTTGGTTCGTGTGAGGACTGGGTTCCCTGGTTCAGACTGGTTTTAGCTTGACGGGGTTCTTACAGTTCTGGCCCTGGTTCAGACTGGTTTTAGCTTGACGGGGTTCTTACAGTTCTGGCCCTGGTTCAGACTGGTTTTAGCTTGACGGGGTTCTTACAGTTCTGGCCCTGGTTCAGACTGGTTTCAGCCGGCTTTCCCACGAGCTAAGTACTTTATGTCTGACAGCTTTTGGCCTGAGATTGAGATTCGTTTTCTGGCTGGACTTTAAATTGGTTCCCTGGTGTTATTTTGTTGGTTCTGGCCTCGTCTCTCACGGGTTCATTACGGTTCCTTGGCTGCAGTTTAAGCTTTTATGCTAATTTTCAATACAACTTGGTGATTATTGACTAATGAAATAAATAATAAAATATCAAGAGAAGGAGAAAAATAGTTCATCACCGGCAGAGTTGAGCTGATGTTGCTCCGTGGTTTATCTCCGAGCCGTGCTACATGCTAAAGAGTTTTAAAGTCACACAACAGCGATGCTACATGCTACATGCTAAAGAGTTTCAAAGTCACACACAACAGCGATGCTACACGCTAAGTAATTTAAGGCTCACTCACCAGCGATGCTACATGCTACATGCTAAACATGATTAAAGTGACTGATCCTCTCCTCACCAGCAGGTCCCTCTACAGTCTACAGTAGCATAGCGCAGAGCGGAGAGAGACGCTCTGCGCTATGCTACTGTAGCCTGGAGGAGGTGATAAATAGCCTTCGCACATTGTCTCCATATTGGACATGAATTAGGCTCCATGGCGTTTCATTAGTACTCCCACCGGTATGCGGTATTGGCAAGTAGGTAAAGGTCAGTACTCGTACTTCAAAAATGTGGTATTGGTGCGTCCCTAGTTCTCAGCAACTCTTTTCTCAACAAGTCTACCCATGGGTACTAATTAAAGTCACCTTGAACTCTGAACTCACGACCAAAAGTCTTACGGGCGACAGAGTCTCTCGCTCAGCGCCGGTCGGACCCTCAGAGGAGAATCGGTGAAGCTCGGCTGGTTTTCAATGAGACTGTGACACATTCTCATCCTGCTCAGCGTCTCTGAACTCTCCGCTGGATGAGACCTGATGAGGAAGGCTGGAAAAATACCATGTACAGTACATGTACATGTTCCCCGGCGTGGATAATAGATATCAGCTGTGTTTGGATACAAGCTAATGTTGACGTGTCCTGATGCTAATTTCCTCACAGTGTCGATGCTCTCAGACAGAGCTGCTCTCAGACAGAGCTGCTCTCAGACAGAGCTGCTCCCAGGGCATCGTTGAGTTTAATTATGGATTTTTGAAAAGGACAAAACATCCCCAGGGCTGCTTCCAGACTCCGCCTCCATCTGAGAGCCACTTTCAGTAGTTTACTAGCTGATTTAAATCCAGCTAACATCAGATTATAGAGCAACTTCCTCCTCTAGCATCCAGATTATAGAGCAACTCCCTCCTCTAACATCCAGATTGTAGAGCAACTCCCTATAACATCCAGATTATAGAGCAACTTCCTCCTCGAACATCCAGATTATAGAGCAACTTCCCCCTCTAACATCCAGATGATAGAGCACCTTCCTCTTCTAACATCCAGATTATAGAGCAACGTCCTCCTCGAACATCCAGATGATAGAGCAACTTCCTCTTCTAACATCCAGATTATAGAGCAACTTCCTCCTCTAACATTAAGATGACAGAGCAACTTCCTCCTCTAACCTCCAGATTATAGAGCAACGTCCTCCTCTAACATGCAGATTGTAGAGCATCTTCCTCCTCTAACATCAGACTGTAGAGCATCGCCCTCTCTAACTTCCACATTATAGAGCATCTTCATCGTCTAATCTCAGATTATAGAGCATCTTCTTCCTCTAACATCAGATTATAGAGCACCGTCCCCTCTAACTTCCAGATTATAGAGCATCTTCCTCCTCTAACATCAGACTGTAGAGCATCTTCTTCCTCTAACTTCCAGATTATAGAGCATCTTCCTCCTCTAACATCCAGATTATAGAGCATCTTCCTCTCACAGATATTTAACTGTTTTGAATCAATCAACTAGTTAGTTTGCATTCGCAGTAAGTAGTGAAATAAGACCACTACACTTTAAGAAGTAACTGTAGTCAAGAACCGTCTTTAATAATTTCACAATACTACAACTACTTTGTGAAGTACTGTATGTGCCTGTAGCAGGAGGAAGGTGTGCAGTGGAAAGCTCTCCTGCATCCCACTGCTGTTTGAATCCCGACTGAAGGCTTCCTGTCCGGATGGACTTTAGCTTCCAGATGAAGACCGTGTAAAAGACCCGCGGCCCAGTTTCATCTTGAGGTGCTGAACTAGAGCCAAAACAACACGGAAGTTTTTCTGACAGTACACGGATGAAAATGTTCATGTTTTCCGAAAATGTCTACAATCCCAACATGAAGACAATTTTACTGAAACCTGCTGGTGCAAAATCCAGTCAAATGTCCAGAAGACGTCTCCTGCAGCTGTTGCATTGTGGGAGTTCTGCCCCTGACAGCGTAGCTTCCAGGCTAGCTGGCTAGCCACCGTGGAGCTCAGCTCTGCTCTCTGAGGCGTCGAGTCCAAAACGCCGAACAAAGTTGTTAAAAAAAAAAAACCCAAAACAAAATCAGTATTTTCTCTTTCCTTTTTCTTGGTGGTTCGGCCGAATTGGAGGCTCTTGCGGGCCGGTTTTGGCCCGTAGGCCTTATGTTTGACTCTCCATGTATAAAAGATTAAACATCCAACAAATAAAAGAGAGGAACTCTTTTCCCGGCGGTGAACTGCTGGTGACGCGACCAACGTCGTCTTCCTGCTCAAAAGTCGACTTTGTAAGTTAAAGCTCAGATTTCCTTGTTTGTTCCGTCTCCCTCCTCAGCCACCATGACTGTCCCGCCACACCGCGTCCTCTTCCTCCTCCTCCTCTGCCTCCCCATCCTCACCGCCGAGGCCAAACGCCAGCCGGGCCAGGAGAAACCCGAGAAGCCCCGCCAGCTGCCCCCGTCGCCCTCGCCCACATCCAGGAGGCCCAGGAACCGCTCTGTGCCCGGCTCCGGGGAGCTGACCACCAAAGAGGGCCACCGCTGCACCTGGCAGACGTCTGGCGAGGGTCTGGTGAGCCTGCTGGTGAACTGCAGCACCGAAACACAAGGAGGCCTGCAGAGGTGAGTACGCCTCCGTACACTAAAGCAACCGGGGGGCAGCAACCAGGCAGCAGCCAGGCAGCAACCAGGGAGCAGCCAGGCAGCAACCAGGCAGCAGCCAGGCAGCAACCAGGCTGCAGCCAGGCAGCAGCCAGGCAGCAGCCAGGCAGCAACCAGGCAGCAACCAGGGAGCAACCAGGCAGCAGCCAGGCAGCAGCCATGCAGCAACCAGGCAGCAGCCAGGCAGCAGCCAGGCAGCAGCCAGGCAGCAGCCATGCAGCAACCAGGCAGCAGCCAGGCAGCAGCCAGGCAGCAGCCAGGCAGCAACCAGGCAGCAGCCAGGCAGCAACCAGGAAGCAACCAGGCAGCAACCAGGCAGCAGCCAGGCAGCAGCCAGGCAGCAACCAGGAAGCAACCAGGCAGCAACCAGGCAGCAACCAGGCAGCAGCCAGGCAGCAACCAGGAAGCAACCAGGCAGCAACCAGGCAGCAACCAGGCAGCAGCCAGGCAGCAACCAGGCAGCAGCCAGGCAGCAACCAGGCAGCAGCCAGGCAGCAACCAGGCAGCAGCCAGGCAGCAACCAGGGAGCAACCAGGCAGCAGCCAGGCAGCAACCAGGCAGCGCCTCGGTTGCTCCTCGGTTGCTCCTCGGCCGCTCCATGCAATACAATGACAACATACATCTGAAAAGAATTACAGTTTTGGACCAATACCTGCTAATATTTTGTCAAAATCAGTTCTCAAGTTTAGGATTTATTCCTTTAACCACCAACCAACTAAATCTCGTCTCCTGTTTTGCGTCGATCATCACAAAGTTAGAAAAGCCACCAGTGAACCGTCTCAAAGTGAGTGTGAGCTGTAACAAGGCCAGAAGCTGCCTCTCCCATGCCAGTGGCAGTCGGACCAATGACTTCCAGCACAACATTGTGAGAAGAGCCTGGCTGATGAGCTCAACGCGCCCCAATGTGGGCGGAGTCAACGTTGACGTGGGTTGGGTTTGTGGGAGACGTGCTTGGGCAGCGTGTGGCGTTAAGGCAGATTCATCCTCCATAAGAACAAGAAGAACGTTCGGCACTGCCCAACAAAATGAGGTCAGCTCCGTCTGGCAGAAGAATTTTGGTTCTGCTGTTCCAACCATCCGGGCCGAAGTAAGTCGGTGCTGCTCTGCCGAAACTTCTGCTCTGCCATGTGCTGCTCATGTTTCAGCTCGCTAATAACTATCAGTCATATTTTAATCATGTTTAGCATGTAACGTTGCTACTGTATGAGCCCCGCAGCTCGCCAACATGTCGGCGGGCGGAGTTACGTGATGCACCTGAACGCATCACTCAGCTCCTGCAGTTAAAACCAGAGCAACATGGCGGCTCGGACACAGTTCAGAGAAATGTGTCTCAAAACATTTTAATAAACTGCAGTTGAAAAGTTAAAACGCTGCTTCACAGATGTGTGGCTGCTGTGAGGGGGCGTGGCCTGCTCTAAGGGGGGCGTGGCCTACAAGTTCGACAGCTTCTTCAGGAGTATAAAGTCTCCTGCAAAAAAAGCCTTTTTTTTCCCCCGACAGCTGGCTGACGTCACGGCCCGACTTCTCTTCTTGTTCTTGTGGGTTCTAATGGGTTCTAATGGGCGTCTGCCGGGGCCTAAATAAGTTAAATTAGTCTCTTGTTTCACTCCCCGAAACCGTAAATGCTGCCAATGTTTGACTCCACCCACATTCCTAAACGTTTGCCCCGACGTTGCTCAGCTCCACAGTCAGGGATCAGGGGTCATCCGTCTGCACCGCCATCTTCCCTTCTTCTAAAATACAAGATCTTAAAGAAAACCTGCTCCATCCAAGGAGACCACTTCTCCACTGCTCTGTGGTGGAGCTCTAATGCTCATTAGCCACAGTTGGCGACCCCTGGTGGTGGAGGGAGGTCAGCATGTTGCAGCTCTGTGGGTTCCGACAGCTTCCATCAGAACCTGCAGCCTGTCTGCAGGTTCTGCTGGGTTCTGACCACCACAGAGGCCCAGCGGATAAGAAGCCGGTTACAATCGTAGAGAACCTGACAATGATAATACTTCTAATAATGGAAACACTGAACCTGCGTGAACCCAGTTTTAAAACCAGTTCAACATCCAGGAAAGGCAGTCAGAAAATAAACTGTCAGAAATCTCTTCTGTTTGAGGAACGAAACCCGAGCCTCACCTTCCCTGGATCACCTCCCAGTGATTCTGACCACATCGCCTCTAAGGACCGTTTGCTGCCTGACATGCGGAACCATCAGTGTTCTCTAACCGTCAGTGGTTTATAAAGATCTGGATCATTATCAAAGAAGAATATCTTTTCTTTTCACTTCCTCACGGACCTCATGTAGGACAAAGTACGCAAGTGGTGATTTGAATCCATCTGCATACAAATGTAATCATACGAGTGCAGCGCGTAAAGTGATCAGGACGTTCAATTGACCGCCAGAGAGCCGCGCTGATTACTTCTGACTCGCATGCTTGACGATGTTCCCGATTGTCATTACTGAACCACGATGAGTCATTTTGGAGAGTGATGCGGCCTGAAGCGCCTCGGCGGTGGTTCGCACGGCGCCGGTTCGCACGGCGGCGGCTTCAACTGAAAACGCTAAACTTTGGCAGAATTTAGGGTGTCACGGAGCGGCGTCACGGAGCGGCGTCACGGAGCGGCGTCACGGAGCGGCGCTCACAGCCAGCGAACACTCGCATGTTACAGGAGCGTCCCTCCAAATCCTTCATTGTTCACCTGAAGTGGCTTTTGACTGTTCAGCAGTTGGACGGGAGCGTCCGTCACTCCTTCATCCCTCCCCTCGCTCCCCACCATGTTCTCCATCATCCCTCCCCTCGCTCCCCGCCATGTTCTCCTTCATCCCTCCCAAATGTTTGACGACCTCTTCCATCTCGTCCGTGGACACTCTTACTTTTCGGTTAATGTCGTTAGCTAGCTTGCTCATGTAGGCTATCATGTCGCGTCATAAACCAAGACGGACCTGCGCCGGTTCTTTGTTCAGTTCTGATTTGAGGTGTCGCCTGCTCTGAGCCAAACCTCAGCCACTAGCAGGCGACGAGAGGAGGCAGCATTCGAGGGTCCGCTCACCACGCCGACGCCATTTTCACCAGTTAGCTTTGGTCGGGTCGTCTTCTTTTGGTACTTTTGCTCCTTGTTACTCCGTGGAACGGCTTTCGTCTGCTTTTTCATTTTATCCCCGATAATTATATTCAGTTTCAATCAGTTCCACCGGGTTAAGAAGTTGAGTTGAAAGGTTCTATTCCTGTCGACACGGGAGAAAAATATCCATGACGCCATTTTGTCATCATCCAAGGACCATCCATTACATCTTGGGACGTTAACGGCGAAGCGCTTCTGAAGTGATGGCGCTACCTGACCGACCTAGTTAGCTAACGGCTATCATGCTTGCGATGCTAACTCGGTTCTACCGAGTGTAGCTCTAACTTATTGATGGGTTTGTTTCTATTTGACCAACTTTTCGGTAAAACTCTTAACGTGAACAACATGAAGGATTCAGGGATGATTTGTCATCGTCCAACGGGACGAATGCTCCTGGGGAAGGAAGATGTTTACTCCGTTGTGGGCTCCACTATGAGCCGTCACTCAGGGCACACGCTGCCATAAGTCTGCTCCCCACCCCCTTCTCCACTCTCAGCCAATCACAGGCCAACTCTCTGACGGTGTGTTCAAGTAACACAAAAGAATAGGAACCAACAGAACATCATCATTTAACTTTAACAATGCAACAACATGAAGCAATTCAATCGACCATGACGAACGATGGAAGGAGTGGTGGATCAAATAACCATGGTGAAGGTCTGCGCTCCACCCCGGGCCTGTTCTAGTTTTATAGTCACTTCCACATTAACAATCCACATTTGGTCGTCTGGTCGTTCGTGTCTCCGCCGTGTAAACGGGCATCGTTTGCAGAACGTTGTTGTTGTGTTGTCAAGGAGTAACCGACAGTCTCCTGTCCTCAGAGGTGTCCTGACTCGGTGCCTGTTTCTGCTCCTTCCTCAGGTACTGGTGCCGGTACGCAGGTAAACCCGACCTGTGCCAGGCCTACGGGGTGAAGTCCAGCCAGTACTGGAAGCAGCTGGTGGGGAAGCTGAAGAAGAGGCAGCACGCCTGCGACGGAGAGAAAGTCCTGAA
Source organism: Lipophrys pholis (assembly GCF_963383615.2). Classification (NCBI taxonomy): domain Eukaryota; kingdom Metazoa; phylum Chordata; class Actinopteri; order Blenniiformes; family Blenniidae; genus Lipophrys; species Lipophrys pholis. The sequence goes on from NC_137642.1 coordinate 28,254,553, forward strand.
GGCCAAGACCTGCAAGAAGGCGCCCGCTGAGGCCCACATGAAGCTGGCCCAGCGCAGCGGCGAGGAGGAGCGGCGGGGGGGCAGGAAGAAGGCAGGGGGGGGAGGAGGAGGAGGAGGAGCCGGGAAGGTGGAGAAGAGAAAGAAGAAGGAGGAGGATGAGGAGGAGGAGAAGAAGAAGCTGGAGGACAGGACTGGCTTTGAGGACGAGGAGGGGCTGGTGAACGACATGGAGCCGGTGCAGAGCTACTGCAGCGAGGGCTGGCACTCCGTCTGCTCCTTCTTCGTCAGCTTCTTCGAGGGTTGAGCAGAAACGCGGCGGCGAGAATTCACAATCCGACAACGACCAGCAAGAAATAACCTTTTTTTTATTTTTTATTTTTATTAAGAGTCGCAGCCTCGTGCAATCTGGTGAAAACCTTCAGCTGTAATGTTGCAACAACCGGGCAATCTAAGGGTGCTTCCTCATAGTCCCTCCTATCTCCTCATAGTCCCTCATAGTCCCTCCTATCTCCTCACAGTCCCTCCTATCTCCTCACAGTCCCTCCTATCTCCTTTCCTATCCACTTTTCCTTATCCCTGTGGATTATATTAACAGGGTTAAGGAAAGACAAACACGTTGTGACAATCAGACCAACCTTCCACTAGGTGGCGTAATAATAATAATGGACGGTGGTGAAGGTCAGTGACGTCTGTCGTGGTAAAACAAGTAGAAATATGATAAAACAGTATAAAGGTGGTTCCTCTCACGTTCCCCTGAGGTTCTAACCTCTGATATCATCTCAAACATCTCAAGGTTTGGAACTAAAGGGAAATGGCTGGCAGGTGACTAAAGAACCAATCAGAGTGAGAACAGGCTGCACTAAAACTGGACTTTACTGTGTCGGTTCTACAACATCCAGAACATTCCTGGTTGGGATCTGGGTTCTAGATGATTTCAAGTGGTTCTAGGCAGATTATTGCTTTGGTAACTTACATGATCTGCTCCTTTTTCAGTCATCCTGAGTTTCCCTGAACGCTCCGATGAGCGGGTTCCTTTGGTAAAGGAACCATCAGTGGTTCCTAGGCTAAAGGAGGTTCTAAAGGAAGCATCAGTGCTTCCTAGGCTAAAGGAAGCATCAGTGGTTCCTAAGCAAAAGGTGGTTCTAAAGGAAGCAACGAGCCTCCATTCCTTAGGAGAATTCCAACGCTCCTTATCATGGCCGCCACTTAAACACTTCTGGGTGAAGGAGAAGTGGATAGGAAAGGAGATAGGAGGGACTGTTAGGACATAGGAGGGACTGTGATAGGAGGGACTGTTAGGACATAGGAGGGACTGTTAGGAGATAGGAGGGACTGTTAGGACATAGGAGGGACTGAGATAGGAGGGACTGTTAGGAAATAGGAGGGACTGTTAGGACATAGGAGGGACTGTTAGGACATAGGAGGGACTGAGATAGGAGGGACTGTTAGGACATAGGAGGGACTGTTAGGACGCACCCTAAAATCCCACCGAGCGTTAAATCGGAGCTGTAATTCATGGTAAATGTGTCCAGGATGGACCAGGACGGTCCAGGACGGTCCAGGATGGACCAGGATGGACCAGGATGGACCAGGAGTTCAGTGTTTCTGTAGCCGCCAGACGTTTAATGTTTTGTTCTGTAGGAATCAGTAGAGATGATCTGACTATCAGATGAAGTGAAGATGAGAAACAATCAGTCGAGACTCTAGATCAACTCATTTTAGGGTTTTTTGATGTAAACTAACGTCTTTTGATGAACTTTCTCAGTAACTTTTGTAAAAACTGTTTTTGTGTTTGACCCTGTAACAATTTTTAAAACACGGTGGTAATAAATATTTTGGAATTTACAATAAAGGGTTTGAAAAAGCCGATATTCTTCCTTTGTTTGGTCGAAGTAATTCAACACATTTCTGTCATTTTGACCTTTAAAACAAATCTCCATTAGTCCCTGGAACCTCAGGTGTTCAGGTTCCTGTATCAACGTTCACTCAGTTTATGATGAGTTCAAGTGTTGAGATTGCTCTTTGACTAAGCCCCGCCCCCTGAGTTACTGCGGCTAACTGAGACAAGCCGTCACAGCTGAGAGGACGTTCTGAGAGGACGTTCTGAGAGGACGTTCTGAGAGCACGTTCTGAGAGGACGTTCTGAGAGGACGTTCTGAGAGGACATTCTGAGAGGACATTCTGAGAGGACGTTCTGAGAGGACGTTCTGAGAGGACGTTCTGAGAGCACGTTCTGAGAGGACGTTCTGAGAGGACATTCTGAGAGGACATTCTGAGAGGACATTCTGAGAGGACATTCTGAGAGGACGTTCTGAGAGGACGTTCTGAGAGGACGTTCTGAGAGCACGTTCTGAGAGGACGTTCTGAGAGGACGTTCTGAGAGGACGTTCACACTGCGGCTGTCAGCGTAACAACTACAACACAAGAGATAGACAGTGGCTAACAGAGGCTAACTGTAGCAGTGGCTAATTGTCGCAGTGGCTAACAGAGGCTAACAGAGGCTAACTGTAGCAGTGGCTAACAGAGGCTAACAGTGGCTAATTGTAGCAGTGGCTAACAGAGGCTAACATAAAGCAAGGCGGCTATCTTTTATGAAGCTCACCGCTGCGAGGCGTTACTTCTAAGATTAGAACATCGTCTTACCTCGGAACAAATGGAGACGTCCTTGTTCCTTGTTCCTTGTTGCTAGTTGCTAGTTGACTTTGTGTCTTTCTGCCACTCAGCTTCATCCTCAGGAGACGTTTGTCCAGGTTTTGTTGGGTTTTGGAAAGAGGATAAAGTAAACCCTGTGGTTGTTGTTGTTGTTGTTGTTGTTGTTGTTGTTGTTGTTGTTGTTGTTGTTGTTGAACGTGGTCCAGGACCGTCATTTGACCACTTATGTTTCTTAAATGTCTTAAATGTCTCAGAGAGAAAAACAATCCGAAGTGTGACCAGCTCCAAAGATTCTCTTCTGCTGAAAATGTTTGACAGACTTCCGGGCAGCTTGTAGTTGAATGCTATTGGTTGGTTTGCAATTGGGGGCGGGGCTTTGCCCAAAGTCGTTTGTGGTGTGTTCAGGTGTTCCTTATATAATTGGACACTTGTGTTGACTGAAGGTTTCTGTGACAACAGTGGGACAAGTTGTATTTGTGGTGAGTGGTGTTCTTTTAAACTCCTGGTGGTGAATTAGAACATCTTAAAACTACAGGACAGTCACATGTCGGGATTAAGAAGTGAACACTTCATGGTGTCTTTAACACAATCAGGATAGTTTGTTTTTGTCATTTAGAAATGTCCACATCAACAGTGGGACGGCTCATTGTGTGTTAAGGTGTCTCCTCTTTGGACACAGTGATGGTTACTGCAGCTTTAAGAGTCGCTGAGCTGCAGACGAGCTGGAACGGATTCCCAAGGACAGGAAACAGGGAAGAGTCCGGACACTGCTCAGCGGTTACCATGCCAACCACCCAAAAGATGGAGTGTGTGTGTGTGTGTGTGTGTGTGTGTGTGTGTGTGTGTGTGTGTGTGTGTGTGTGTGTGTGTGTGTGTGTGTGTGTGTGTGTGTGTGTGTGTGTGAGTACAGAGCAGCTGCTGTCTCTCCATCCTCCAGGTACTTAGCATTAGCAAATAGCAGTGAGCTAACACACCACTGCCTGAACACACCACTGCCTGAACACTCCACTGCCTGAACACACCATCATCTGCAACGCCTGAATACACCTGAACACACCACCATCTGAACACACCACCATCTGAACTCACCACCGCCTGAACACACCACCATCTGAACACACCACCGCCTGAACACACCACCATCTGAACACACCACCATCTGAACTCACCACCATCTGAACTCACCACCATCTGAACTCACCACCATCTGAACACACCACCGCCTGAACACACCACTGCCTGAACACAAAAGATGTAATGCGAGCCAAATGGATCAGATTGTCTCTCACATCATCATCACACTTCACACTGGCCTGAGTGTCCTCAAGGTGTCCACACAGACACACACACACACACACACACACACACACACACACACACACACACACACACACACACACACACACACACACACACACACCGGGTCACGTCCTCCATAGACCGGCGCTCTAAGACCCCCCATACTGGACGCTGGCGGTCTGCCTGAGGAGACTCACTGCCAGCTCTCCTCCTCCACTTTTATTCCTCCGCTTCTCTCCATCGTCTTTACACACACACACACGCACGCACGCACGCACGCACGCACGCACGCACGCACGCACGCACGCACGCACGCACGCACGCACGCACGCACGCACACACACACACACACACACACACACACACACACACATTTGACAGGAAATCTTTTCTCTCTATGTTTGTAGTTCCAGATCCCCTCTTCGTCCTCGTGGGCCCAAAATGTTCACAAGAAAAAAACAAAACCTCTTAAATCATCTTTTCATAAATCTACTTTCAATCCGTCAAACCGTCGGACGACGGCGAATCATTTCAAGGGTTTTGAAGAAAAGAAATGACACAGGAGAAGAAGTGTTCCTCCGAGGCGGCGATGGAGTGAAGAGAGGCCGCTGGCAGAGACACATGAAGGAACCTGGTGAATAAAGTGAGAAGGAACCCAGCAAGCTCTCCTTCCCTGAGGCACTCCACACTGCCAAACGGAGGCCACCGGCCAGTCAAGAGAGTCGGCAGAGAGACTCTACCTACGACTCTACCTATGACTCTACCTACGACTCTACCTACGGTTCTACCTACGACTCTACCTACGACTCTACCTACGGTTCTACCTACGACTCTACCTACGACTCTACCTACGACTCTACCTACGACTCTACCTACGGTTCTACCTACGGTTCTACCTACGACTCTACCTACGACTCTACCTACGGTTCTACCTACGACTCTACCTACGACTCTACCTACGACTCTACCTACGACTCTACCTACGACTCTACCTACGGTTCTACCTACGATCTGATGTTTGGTCTCAGAGAATGGCTGCTTGTGGAGCCTCCCCATAGTAGATGAGACCCAAGCTGCAGGCTGTACATAGAGACGCTTCCCTTCACAGCAGCAGACTGTAAGATGCAGGAGGAGGAACATGGAGAAACACAACCAAGGTTCTAGGATTGTGAACAGAAACATCTGTACCCAGTATGGACTTGGAAGTACCTGAATCCCTGTGGGATTATTATGTGAAGTACTTGATAGAAATGTTCAACTTACAACTATTAAAATGAATAGATGTTAATAAATACACAAAACAAAAAAACAACCTCTCTGAAGATTTAAAAAAAGAAAAATAAAGAAAAATTCAGGAACCTCAATGAACGACCTCGTCCACATCCACAGCTCTCTGCCTCCCTCTGCTGGAGAACATCTGTCAGTGCTAATAATCGGTCCCGGTCCAGTGGTCAGAAAAAGAAAAGGAGAAAAAGATTTATGGACCAAACAAGTTCTACTTTGAAGAGTCGCACACCTACAATCTGATGGTGACTGGTAATCTAGTAATTGGATTAATTGTTCTTCTTTTATGTCGCTTATGTTTGGATGAACAGAATCTGAGCGATGACGCGTTAATGAGTTTCGCTGCTAATGCTAATGCTAATGCTAACTTGTGATGGAGAGCAGGAAGGTTAAGTCACCACGTGAGTACTCTGAGAGAGATCCGATGATGGACTGAATCACCTTTCAGATTTCATCACTAATGATAATCTGATTACTGGCAGTAATCGGATTACTTCCAGTTGTCAGACTTTTATCATCAGGTGAACAGGTTCAGTCTTTATGAATCATTCACACACACACACACACACACACACACACACACACACACACACACACACACACACACACACACACACACACACACACACACACACACACACACACACACACACACACACACACACACTAGTCGTGGTTCTGTGTGTGGCCACCAGGGGTCAGTATTTGACTAGGATAGAGAAAAGGACCCAGCCTGAACTTTCCTCTGAAACAAACCAAAGTCCGTGTTGATCGATCGACCGGAGGTCCGATATGTTTTATTATTGATCCTGGTCCGACAGAAGTGACCGGCTGCAGCCGACCCGCAGGACACAGTGTGTTCGTCTTACTTCATCTCAACTGAAGGATAAAACACACATTACAGATTTAATCCCACCCAGATTAGTCAGAGGGCTCAGAACTACTGGATTATTAATCCAAGGAAGTAAATGATATGAAATAATCTCGATGTGTGAACATGATTCAGATGGATGTGTTGATTTCAAAGACTTCAGAGTTAAAAGTAGCATCCTGCCTTTAAGCCCCTCAGCGGGGGCAGAGGGGTCAAGAGTTGTGGTCAGGGACCTGCAGTGGTGACCTTTCACCTGCGGGGCTCCGCTGACCGCTCATGAAAACTGAGACTTTGAATATTAATAAACCGGAGCAGCACGTTGCGTCTGCGTCGCGTTAACATGAAGTAGTTCACCTCCACAACACCAGGGGGCGCAGAAGAATCGGTCAAAACCGTGGGAAATTTTCATTTTCTGGTCATTATGAGCAATTTGATGCAGACCCCCTCAAACTCCTCTGTCCAGAGGACCAACCAAACCAGAACCAGAACCTCTCATTCCAACCTGCAGGTTCCTCAATCCTTCACAATAAAGTCCAGAAGTTTCCAGACAAACCATCAAACTGTTGATGGTTCCTGACTGACGCCGTCTTGGGAAACCTGCCCCAAGGGATTGTGGGATATCCAAGATGGCGGCAGCTCCAGCCAGAACATCAACATTTGAAAAAGCTCCAGACTTTGTCAAGGAAAGAGCCTTGAATCCTGGAGAAAGTCTGGATGGAGTGAAACTGAAGCTTTTTCCTCAGAGAATCCAGATGTGCAGAGATCCAGAGGACAAACGGGATCTTGTGACACGAAGCCTCGGGAACCTTCAGGAGGTTCTGAGACGTCAACAAACCGATGATGTCCCGCCAAAATAAAATGCTGGAAATACCAGTTAGTCTGAGTGTGAAGAGGAACTTCCTCCAGGAAGTTTTTATTAGAGACGAACATCAAGAACTAGAACCGGATCCTCAGGTTGATTTTAGGATTCTGGAAGAAGAAGCTTAAACTGCATTCAAAGATAAAGTACTTGGAAATCTCAAAACACCACTCTACATAGGGGGCATCTGGATTTGAACCAGAGACCTCTGGATCTGCAGTGAAATGCTCTACCAGTGAGCTCTACTGCAGGATAGAACCTGAGAACACGACTTCAGTGACCTCTGGTACCATCAGAAGATCCTTCCTGATCCAGAGGAGCCCCTCCACTGCTCCCCGGTGGGCGGCGTCCTGGCGGCCGGTTGACCTTGTTCTGGAGCAGAACGACCGCTGGAGCGTCCTGCTTCCGTCAATCCTCACTCAGATTACTGGGCGCCGGCTCTCCACCAACCACACGTCCTCGTGTGACCTCAACAGCAGGATCGGGACAATAGGGCTCTGTGTGTGTGTGTGTGTGTGTGTGTGTGTGTGTGTGTGTGTGTGTGTGTGTGTGTGTGTGTGTGTGTGTGTGTGTGTGTGTGTGTAAACGCATCATTTTTGCATTTTCATTTCAGAAAAGTTTCGCATTGAAACGGCAACGTTCTGACAACAATGTCCGTTTCCACGGAAACGACAGGAACGCTGAAAACGATGTCGCGAGCATGTCGGTCCACTAGTTGGTGCTGTTGTTCATTTTTGTACTGAAAGCACACACGCACGCACGCACACACACACACACTGTCAAAATAAAAGTACCAAGTTGGGTTGTTATTATGGGCTGGCAGTCATGACACCACGGAGAGCAGTAACAGCGTTTCAAAACGTTTCCATGGAAACGGAGTGGCAGTGTTTCCATGAGGTTTTCTCAGTGGTTCTGAGTCGCGCTGTCGTAGAATCAAACCGTGTAAACGAGCCGGGCCTCGGAGTGTTCAAGTGTTAATCAGTCAAAAACAAGTTAATCCAGTTAAAAACAGCTGCTGGTTCTATAGTTGTTCTCTTTTATTTAACGTTTTCTGTGATAAATAACTTTTATCCTAAATTTCCACAGAGAAATGGATGATTTGTATTTTAATTATAAGCAATGAAGTCTTTCTGGTGGCAGAAAAATCAGGTTAACTTTGACGGAGAACTGAGAGTGGAGGTCAGGCGAGGCTCCGGGACTGGATTGATTGATTGATTGATTGATTGATTGATTGATTGATTTCCTTTCAGCTGTGACGTGTGAGGGAGCGGAGCGGCTGTGGCTTTAATGTGGCCGGAGCGGGTCGGACGGGTCGGACAGGTCAGACGGGTCAGACGGGTCGATGGAAACCAGCTGAATCACCTTCATGTGGGCGCGTCTGCAGCCACATGCTGGGATTCTCCCCGCCGGCCGGCTCTCTGTGACAGCTCCAGCTCGTCTCACCGTGCTCCGTCTAGAAGAGATCAAGAAAAGAAAAGAAGAAGAAATAATCAAATATGCAGAAAAGTAGAAACACAATTAAAACAGAACAAATGAGAAAAAAGAAAAAAATGTAATTATACAGAAAAAGTCAAAAAATAATAAAAAGGTTGAAAATAAAAAATATTTTAAGATTTTTAAAAAAAAATAGTTTTTTTAAACGTGTCTGGAGGTTGTGAGAAAAAACTTTAATAAATAGATTAAAAAGAGTTTTGGTCCCGTTTTCAACCTTCAACATAAGTTTGTACAAAGAGCGTCAACTAGTTTTACTATTTCAGTTTTACACTAGTTTACACTGGTTTACACTAGTTTACATTGGTTCACACTAGTTTACACTGGTTTACACTAGTTTACACTGGTTTACACTAGTTCACACTAGTTCACACAGGTTCACACTAGTTTACACTGGTTCACACTAGTTCACACTAGTTTACACTAGTTTATGCTGGTTCACACTAGTTCACACTAGTTTACACTGGTTCACACTAGTTCACACTAGTTTACACTGGTTCAAGCTAGTTCACACTAGTTTACACTAGTTTATGCTGGTTCACACTAGTTCACACTAGTGCACACTAGTTCACACAAGTTCACACTAGTTTACACCACTGGTTCACACTAGTTTACACCACTGGTTCACACTAGTTTACACTAGTTTACACTAGTTTATGCTGGTTCACACTAGTTTACACTGGTTCACACTAGTTCACACTAGTTTACACTAGTTTATGCTGGTTCACACTAGTTCACACTAGTGCACACTAGTTCACACAAGTTCACACTAGTTTACACCACTGGTTCACACTAGTTTACACCACTGGTTCACACTAGTTTACACTAGTTTACACTGGTTCAAACTAGTTGACACTAGTTTACACTGGTTTACACTAGTTGACACTAGTTGACACTAGTTTTGGGCTCATCAGACTAGTTCTGAGTTGGAATCAGGCATGTTCATACTAACTTTCTCCTCATTTTTAGGCTTGAATCTTTAGGGTGGGATCTGTTGACAGTTTGATCTTCTGAACAGCTGACTGGTGTTTGATGATGATGAAGAGGATGAAGAGGATGATGAGAGTGATGAGGATGTGTTGGCTGACTCCCGGCTTCCATAACGGCAGAATAAGCTGACGTAACGTCCTGTAACTCTGACTGTCGCCGTCAGTCAGAGAGCGTCTTCCTGCCGCTCGCGCTCTGCTTCTATTTGTGGACGTGTGAAATGTGCCGCCAGGCTGCTCTGCATTCCTCACATGAATCACTGGATTCTAATCCAGACAATATTGAATCGTCTCTGTGAGAAGATAAAGTTTATCTGCTCATTATGTCACAATTCTCAATCATCGTTTTATTATTTGTTGGCTTTCTGTATTTTATTTAATGTTTCTGTCTATTTTTTTATGCTTAAACAATCATTTTATCATTTTATCATTTTATCAAATACATTCAATTCTCAACAAGTATGAAGAGGAAAAGAAATGAAGAAAAAAAGCAGAAAAAAAGAAAGAAAAAGTAAAAATAAATACATCTAACAGTAGATCAAATAAAAATGAAAACTAAATAAACTTATTGCAAATATGAGAATGAAAAAAGTTCCTAGAATGAATCAATAAACTTTAATGTAACAGCAGAACAGACTGAATCCAACCCCTGGTGTCCGCAAACGGTATTACAACCAGAGTTTTATGCTGAGATCATGGATTGTTTGGAATTATCAGTAAATCACTCGACGGGAACACACAGTCATTTTATTGCACCATAACAGGGGTGTGTGTGTGTGTGTGTGTGTGTGTGTGTGTGTGTGTGTGTGTGTGTGTGTGTGTGTGTGTGTGTGTGTGTGTGTGTGAGGGACTGCTTGTCTTCTCGGGTGCTGGTTCACATCAGGTCTTGTTTACAGTCATGTGACCTGTTAACCTCCACTGAGTGAAAGTTCTGTCCTCACACACACACACACACACACACACACACACACACACACACACACACACACACACACACACACACACACACACACACACACACACACACACACACACACACACACACACACACACACACACACACACACACACACACACACACACACACACACACGTAGATCTAGACTTCGTAGACCAGAACTCAGTCTGAAGGACGAGGAGGAAGTAAACCTGAATGTAAATATAGAACAAAGCTTCTACAGATATAAAAACTTGATATACAAAACTAGAACACGAGACGAGGAGACATGAATATAGTACAAGGCGACAATAGAAGACTAGGATACAACACAAAGATGAAAACTACAATTCAAGAGTAGGACACAGGACTAATATAGAAGACTAGGCTACAAAAGGACTTAAGTCTAGGATATAAACTAATAAAGACTAGGCTACATGATAGATTACAACGATTGGACACAAGTCAAGAAAACCAGACTAGAATACCAGAAGAATAGATCTAGAAGAATAGAGAGGAGACTCCAGACCTGGATGCTGGCCGGTGGCAGAGCGCCGGAGGTCTGGAGACCTCTAGTGGTGATCGGAGTGGAAAGAAAAGACAAAAGTGATTAGACAAAGTTTAAAGTCTTTGATGAGGACGGTTTGGAGACGATTGTTGTTTGAGTACTCGTCACCATAGCAACGGCTGACATTTCAGCTGGCTATCTCATGATAAGAGCCTCAGTGACGAGGTCACTGAGGCTCTTATCTAAGAAAAGACACGTCTTCAACTGGCTGAAACACTGAAATATCAGGCTTTGATGCTTTTGATCTTTAACTACCAGGTTGTTGGAGTCACTTCATTGTGATTGACAGGCTGACAAGATCTGTGAACGTGGAGCAGCAATGAAGAGAAACACACTGAAGACATTGTTTTAAAGACAGACAGAGAGAGAGAGACGGTGAGAGACACACTGCAGTGTCCCTATGGAGGACCTGAGGACCACTCAGTGGGATTTAATCAGAATGACTCGGAGCTCCTGATGTCGTCACATGATGACTGCAGCTGTATGCAGACGACACCGTCTTGTATGGAAATGAACATGTGTAATCCATGGAGGCAGGACCTAGTACTAGTTATGCACTAGTTATATACCAGAATATTTTTTAACTTGTTTAGAACATAAACTAGTTCAGTCTGGTTTAACGTTCTCCTATCCTCCTCCTCCTCCTCCTGTTCTTCTCCTCCTCCTGTTCTCCTCCTGTTCCTCCTGTTCTCCTCCTCCTCCTGTTCTCCTCCTCCTGTTCTCCTCCTCCTCCTCCTGTTCTCCTCCTCCTCCTGTTCTCCTCCTCCTCCTGTTCCTCCTGTTCTCCTCCTCCTCCTGTTCTCCTCCTCCTCCTGTTCACCCCCTCCTCCTCCTCCTCCTGTTCTCCTCCTCCTGTTCTCCTCCTCCTCCTGTTCACCTCCTCCTCCTCCTCCTCCTGTTCTCCTCCTCCTCCTCCTCCTCCTCCTCCTCCTCCTCCTGTTCACCTCCTCCTCCTCCTGTTCACCTCCTCCTCCTGTTCTCCTCCTCCTCCTGTTCTCCTCCTCCTCCTCCTCCTCCTCCTGTTCACCTCCTCCTCCTGTTCTCCTCCTCCTCCTGTTCACCTCCTCCTCCTGTTCTCCTCCTCCTCCTCCTGTTCTCCTCCTCCTCCTGGTCTCCTCCTCCTCCTGGTCTGGTCGCTCCAGAAACCTTCAGTATTCTAAGTTTCTAGCTCCTCCTTGATTTTCCTCATTTGAATTTTGGATCATAGGAGCTACATTCAGAATCTGCTGTGTCTGTGTGAGCTGGACTGGCTCCGCCCACACATGCCCATCTTGGGAAGAGGAGGAAGTACTTCCTCTTGTGGTGCCATGTGCCAGAGCAGAGCTGCCTAATTGTGGGAGGAGTCAAAGGGAGGGCCTACCTTGATGGGGATTGGCTGAAACCCCGATGACACTATATAGGGTTTGATTCTGATTGGCTGCTTGGAGCAACACACTTTTTAAAACCTGAAACAAGCCAGGGACAGAGAGGACAGACTGTCTTCACTTCTGGGACGTCAGTCCAGGTATGGGGAAGGAGTAGATACCTGCCTGCGAGAACCTTTAGGAAGGGAAGTTTCCACAATATGACCCTTTAAGACTTATTTTATACAAGTTGTAGAGTACTTCTGGGTTTAGAATGTATTTTGCAGTTGGCCTCCCAATAATCTTAACTTGTTTGAAACAACATTTGTACAATGTTTAAGT
>NC_137642.1:28269884-28321213 GCF_963383615.2 Lipophrys pholis
ACCAAGCTTCAGCACATTCTTTGTGTATGAATTTGGCTTTATGGTATTTAATAAGTACTTGTGTCAGTACTCACAATGCCTACATTCTTTCCTCACCAGTAATGAAAATAAGCGTTCCCCTCCCTCCTGCCCTCAGGACCGATGGACAGATCCAGGGCACATTCCTGTGGTGGTTTTCTGTGCAGTGTCCCCTCGATGTCCCCCCCCCCCCCCCCCCACCCCCCAAAACAAGGTCATGTGTTCAAACAACAACAACACAGAAGCGCTGACTCAGCAGTTTGGTTTATCAGCCCGAGCTAACGTTTAACGACGGTGGAAAACAAACTGAAGTTACTTTATTTATGTGTCAACGAACAGAAACACTTTGGAGACGTAACAACGTCCGTCGAAGCAGAGACCCGATTAGCCTTTCAGCTCAAACAGATCCAGGTACGTTCCACTAAAGCAACGTTCTAGCTCCTGACGTCACAACACCACAGTTCAATTCATCTCATCGGCAAAGTTCTTCCAGTAGAGCCTCTTTTTGTCCTCGATATCTCTAGAAAAGCTGCGAACACTTAAATCTTGTTTTCTTTCTGACCGGAAATCACAACCAAACTCGGCTTCCTCTTGAAATCGTCTCCACGGTGAACTGCTCTACGTTTCTTCAAACGTACAATCCAGGCGCCGTTTACAGGAAGTTTAAGTGAAAACACATCGTTTTTTCAGAAGTCTTCTGTTTTCACGACGTTTTGAAAACGTCCACGGAAACGGCAAGAACAGCGAACACGGTGTACTTAGCATGTTAGGCCACTAGTGGGTGCTGTTGTTTGTTTTTGTAATGAGCAACACTTCGGCCGTCTCCATGGAGATGGAGTCGTTTTCAAAAAGTTGTGTTTTCACAACTGTTTTCCAAACAGAATCTCAAAATGCTACAAAAGTTTTCCGTTCTCCAGGTTTTGTCTCGTGAACGAGGCCTCAGTTATTCTGAGTCCCGGCGGTTCCCAACCTGAGGCTTTGACCCCCCCGGGCGGTCAGCGGGGGTCTCATGGGGGTCTGAAGCTTTGTTAGCTGCAGATTTTAATCTATCATAATTTCCAGTCTAATAAGCTGCAAATGTTTTCACATGCTTTAAACCCTGCGGATTAACGACGACGGCTGATTGATGGATTTTTATTGGTTAACGAGCTTCATGCAGCAGCTACATGGTGATGCGTTCAGGTGCATCACGTAACTCAGATCGTTGGCATTTTTTCTTTTTAAATTTGGTGGGTGTGGCTTATCTTCATGTGTAATCCAGAATAAAAGACTTTCTATGATCCACAGCTGTGTGAGAATCGGTCGGTCCTCCAGTGTTTCTCTTCACTGTGAAGTTCTTGATCAGTCTGAGATTCAAGAGGCCTGGAGTCGCCGCCGTCGTCTGGAGAGACGAGGAAATACTCAAAACACAAAGCAGCTTCTTCTTATTCAGAAGAGGTCAGAGAGAATAATGGTGATTATGAGCGTCCTGGTGCACTTGGTCACGTTGTCCAGTTTAATGGAGGAAACACAATGTGAGCATGTGCAGCCTCCAGCGTTCCACTTATAGAAACTCACTTAGCTTCTGAGCTAAAGGCTACGAGCGGAACGCTGCAGAACGCTGCTGCAGAACGCTGCGGAACGCTGCGGAACGCTGCAGAACAGAACGCTGCAGAACAGAACACTCCAGAACGCTGCAGAACGCTGCAGAACAGAACGCTGCAGAACGCTGCAGAACGCTGCGGAACGCTGCAGAACGCTGCGGAACGCTGCAGAACGCTGCAGAACAGAACGCTGCAGAACAGAACGCTGCAGAACGCTGCAGAACGCTGCAGAACGCTGCGGAACGCTGCAGAACGCTGCAGAACGCTGCGGAACGCTGCAGAACGCTGCGGAACGCTGCAGAACGCTGCAGAACGCTGCAGAACAGAACGCTGCAGAACAGAACGCTGCAGAACGCTGCGGAACGCTGCAGAACGCTGCGGAACGCTGCAGAACGCTGCAGAACAGAACGCTGCAGAACAGAACGCTGCAGAACGCTGCAGAAACGTTCAGTCCGCCGAGATTTGATCCAAAAAGAACCGCTGCAATAACAGATCTGCTGTTTTAAGAGCAAATGGTTTGAACCCCGACAGATAATTCACTAATATTCCCTGGAATTACACATCCAAATATCTAGAACTCTTGACACGTTCCAGAACTTCGGCTCATTGAAGAACTTTCTCACATTTTAGACGTCGACACATTCGACAAGTTTCACTCGTTTTAAACTTTTGCACATTTCAGAACATTCACAGATTCTAGAAGTTAGAAACAATAAACAACTTTCACTGACAAATTCAAGAATCATCGCACAATCTAGAAATCTGATTTAATCTAGAAGTCTGATTTAATCTAGAAATCTGATTTAATGTAGAAGTCTGATCCAATCTAGAAGTCTGATTTAATCTAGAAGTCTGATTTAATCTAGAAGTCTGATCCAATCTAGAAGTCTGATTTAATCTAGAAGTCTGATTTAATCTAGAAATCTGATTTAATCTAGAAGTCTGATTTAATCTAGAAGTCTGATCCAATCTAGAAATCTGATTTAATCTAGAAGTCTGATTTAATCTAGAAGTCTGATCCAATCTAGAAGTCTGATTTAATCTAGAAGTCTGATCCAATCTAGAAGTCTGATTTAATCTAGAAGTCTGATCCAATCTAGAAATCTGATTTAATCTAGAAGTCTGATTTAATCTAGAAGTCTGATTTAATCTAGAAGTCTGATCCAATCTAGAAATCTGATTTAATCTAGAAGTCTGATTTAATCTAGAAGTCTGATCCAATCTAGAAGTCTGATCCAATCTAGAAGTCTGATCCAATCTAGAAGTCTGATTTAATCTAGAAGTCTGATTTAATCTAGAAGTCTGATTTAATCTAGAAATCTGATTTAATACAGAAGTCTGATCCAATCTAGAAGTCGCCGTGCTGGTGCACGCCGTCCATGCTGGTGCACGCCGTCCATGCTGGTGCACGTCAGACTCACCATCAGAGCGTCGGAGGCACACACGCTGTGGAAGCCGTGGTAAAAAGCAGCGAACTGCTTGTAGATGGATTTATTGAGCAGGAAGTCGACGTAGAGCTGGACGTACTCTGGAGACACAGAACAGAACCGTCCAAAACTCAGTACAAACGTTCTTTAAATATTATTGAGGAAACATGACGGAGAAACTCCCGGGTGATGGAGTCTGTGTTTTATAGTTCTGTGTAAAGTGAAGGATACGGAAAATATATCTTTACTACCAGTTAATGTTTTCTTCAGGTGCTACATGCATGTCCTCCTCCACCATAACACCAACCACCTCCATGTCCTCCTCCACCATAACACCAACCACCTCCATGTCCTCCTCCACCATAACACCAACCACCTCCATGTCCTCCTCCACCATAACACCAACCACCTCCATGTCCTCCTCCACCATAACACCAACCACCTCCATGTCCTCCTCCACCATAACACCAACCACCTCCATGTCCTCCTCCACCATAACACCAACCACCTCCATGTCCTCCACCATAACACCAACCATCTCCATGTCCTCCTCCACCATAACACCAACCACCTCCATGTCCTCCTCCACCATAACACCAACCACCTCCATGTCCTCCTCCACCATAACACCAACCACCTCCACGTCCTCCATGTCCTCCTCCACCATAACACCAACCACCTCCACGTCCTCCATGTCCTCCTCCACCATAACACCAACCACCTCCATGTCCTCCTCCACCATAACACCAACCACCTCCACGTCCTCCATGTCCTCCTCCACCATAACACCAACCACCTCCATGTCCTCCTCCACCATAACACCAACCACCTCCATGTCCTCCTCCACCATAACACCAACCACCTCCATGTCCTCCTCCACCATAACACCAACCACCTCCATGTCCTCCTCCACCATAACACCAACCACCTCCATGTCCTCCTCCACTCCACCTGCCTGCTGTCCTCTCCTCTTTTATAGTTGACATATACAAACTACCTTTATCGCCAACTAGTGGCCCAACATGGAAACTGCATTGTTTTCAGTCCTGCCATTTTTCATGAAAACAAAAACGATGTGTTTTCTGGTGAAACGTTGTTTAAAGGAAGTTTTCATCTCCGCCTGCGTCTCTTCATTAAAAACATTAAAAAAAAGTCTGATTCATCATAAGAAAACTAGCCGACGTGTATTTCCTGTTGAGTCAGAGTTGTTGATGTGTGCAGGAGGTTCATAGAGGTCAACAGGTGTGTGTGTGTGTGTGTGTGTGTGTGTGTGTGTGTGTGTGTGTGTGTGTGTGTGTGTGTGTGTGTGTGGACTCACCCTTCCTGTTCTGCTTGGTGACGGGGATCTTGTCTCCTCCAGGCTTCAGGTTGTAAGACTTGACGACGCCCATTTCCTCCTGGAACACCTGGAAGGATCACACATCGTGTTAAAGACACGGCGCGGCTCTTTGTTGTCGCTGCAGTTTAAAAACAGAACACACTGTCAAAATAAAACCACCAAGTTGGATTGTTATTATAGTGACTGTCAAAATAAAACCACCAAGTTGGATTGTTATTATGGTGACTGTCAAAATAAAACCACCAAGTTGGATTGTTATTATGGTGACTGTCAAAATAAAACCACCAAGCTGGATTGTTATTATAGTGACTGTCAAAATAAAACCACCAAGTTGGATTGTTATTATGGTGACTGTCAAAATAAAACCACCAAGTTGGATTGTTATTATGGTGACTGTCAAAATAAAACCACCAAGTTGGATTGTTATTATGGTGACTGTCAAAATAAAACCACCAAGTTGGATTGTTATTATGGTGCCTGTCAAAATAAAATTACCAAGTTGGATTGTTATTATGGTGACTGTCAAAATAAAACTACCAAGTTGGATTGTTATTATAGTGACTGTCAAAATAAAACCACCAAGTTGGATTGTTATTATGGTGACTGTCAAAATAAAACCACCAAGTTGGATTGTTATTATGGTGCCTGTCAAAATAAAATTACCAAGTTGGATTGTTATTATAGTGACTGTCAAAATAAAAGTACCAAGTCCAGGAGAATAAGGACTGGGAGTCATGACACCACGGAGGAAACTTTGTTCTGATTGGCTCTACTGAGCATGTGCAGAAGAAGTATTTATCCCGTCTCCTGCAGACGGACTATAAATTGTATAAACGGACCCTGAAGCTGAACAGAACCAACTTCCTTCCTGGAACACGGTGTGATTCCACACAGGAGCTTCCTCACGCGTCTCCATGGCTCCGTCAGCGGGAAGTGAAGCACGTAGAACATCTTAACACAGAGTTCATGGTTCCGTGACACACGAGGGCTGATGTGTAACGGTAACCCGAGGCCACCGGGGGGCGGCGGCGGCGGCGGCGGCGGCGGCACATAAATATGTCATTATACAGGAATCTGGAGCTCATGCAGAGGGCAGGAGAGATGATGTAAAGGTCTGAGCGGAGGTGTTATTTGAACCCACAGTGTGAGCGACACCACGGTGGAACACAGGAACCCACTGACCTGATCCTCGCCGGAGCGCTCGCTAAAGATTTGAGCAAGTTTCTACATCGACAAGCTGCTGACAGGAACCGAACCAGAACCAGAACCAGAACCAGAACCAGAACCAGAACCAGAACCAGAGATTATAGGAACAATAAAACTGTTTTTATTAGACAGGAGGCCTGAGGCAACTTTAACCTGCAACCACATGGAGCAACTTGAACCGGCAACCACATGGAGCAACTTGAACCGGCAACCACATGGAGCAACTTTATCCTGCAACCACATGGAGCAACTTGAACCCGCAACCACATGGAGCAACTTGAACTGGCAACCACATGGAGCAACTTTATCCTGCAACCACATGGAGCAACTTGAACCCGCAACCACATGGAGCAACTTGAACTGGCAACCACACGGAGCAACTTTAACCCGCAACCACACGGAGCAACTTGAACCCGCAACCACATGGAGCAACTTGAACCCGCAACCACATGGAGCAACTTGAACCTGCTCCACCCACGGTGCCATCATTTACCCAGAGACTCTGAGGAGACTCAGCAACTCGTCCCCACCAGGAGCTCAAGCATCACTTTCACTTCCCTTATTGAAGCTTCACAGCTTCAGGAAGGTTCTGGAAGACGTTCCGTGAGAAAACACCGGGATCATTCCCACGTAGAACCCCAGCGAGGACGCGTGAGTCGGAGAACAAGTTGGTGAATCATGTTGAACCCAGAAGCTTCTCTTTGCTGAGCTGAAGGATCGTCTGACACGTGATGACGGTCCTGCCTCAGTCCTGTGGCGACCACCCAAACACTAATATCAACTTTATTGAGCTGGCGGCGTGCCAGCAGCGGCGTGCCAGCAGCGGCGTGCCAGCAGCGGCGTGCCAGCAGCGGCGCTCTGATAGCGGCGTGCTGACAGCGGCGTAACGCTGTGGAGCGCCGGTGTGAGCGAGTCACTGCCCTCACAATAGCGGCGTGAGGCGTTAGAGATGTCCTCACATCTCGCTCTCACTGTTCACAGCTGGGTGTGTGGCTGGACCGTCGCCACGGCGATGGCAGAGGGGGTGTGGTTTCAGAGGGGGTGTGGTTTCAGAGGGGGTGTGGTTTCAGAGGGGTGTGGTTTCAGAGGGGAGGCGTTTACCTGAAAGGTGAGGTAGAAGTCATCCTCCACATTTCCCTCGTAGCTCAGCAGCTCTGCCAGGCCGTGTGCCAGCTCCTGCACACACACACACACACACACACACACACACACACACACACACACACACACACACACACACACACACACACACACACACACACACACACACACACACACACACACACACACACACACAGGTGGTTCATGATTCCATCACTTCCTTCATGCAACTATTTCCCCAACACTGACTTCCAGAGATGAAGGAGTGAAGGAGTGAAGGAGTGAAGGAGTGAAGGAATGAAGGAGTGAAGGAGTGAAGGAGTAAAGGAGTGAAGGGGTGAAGGAGTGAAGGAGTGAAGGAATGAAGGAGTGAAGGAGTGAAGGAGTGAAGGAATGAAGGAGTGAAGGAGTGAAGGAGTGAAGGAGTGAAGGAGTGAAGGGGTGAAGGAGTGAAGGAGTGAAGGGGTGAAGGAGTGAAGGAATGAAGGAGTGAAGGGGTGAAGTTGCTGGTTCAAGTTCAAATAGTTTCCTGCTCAAACCTTCTGGGCCGACTGCAGACAGCGGATCTTATATCCTGTCGTTATGTAAGACAGAGCCACATATAGCACTATTGGGGTGTATAAATTAGGCTTTATGACATCTAATAAGTACTTGTATATAGTAATATATAGCAAACAAGTATATATTCTGTAGAAGGCAGACACGCTGTCCTGCAGACGGAACAATAAACCCTGTTCCACATCTCAGGAACGATGATAGTGTGTGAAGGAGACTTCAACAGTCTGACGTTTAATGTAATCACCAGGGAGTGATCATAAGGTGATCTGTGTCGCCCTCTGGTGGTGGACAGATGAACTGCAGCTGAGAGAGAGACTGAGCTTTATAGCCGTGGTGGATAAGACTCACTGTGTCCTCTTATGGTCCAACATATATCACTCTAAATAAAATAGAAAATATTGACCAAGTATATCAACCAATATAGTAAAAATATGAAAACAGAGAATATTTGTGTAAATCAAAAACATACTCTGAAATGTACAATATGTAATACAATGGAGTCCCTGAATAATGTGCAACACACAATACAGATGTGCGACACCAGCAGCCTCACTGAGGTCCGATGATCAGTGGGACCTGAATGTGACTCGGTGTGAGGAAGTGAACGGAAGAAAAACAGTAGAATCCAGTGATACACTAATAGAGAGGCGCCATCCTGTGGCCCTGATTGGTATTGCAGTAATATCTTCTCTGTAAACAAACATGTTTGGTTGATTATTGAACCTAAACTATTGTCGGATTGTGTGCGTCTCTGAATTAGTGATGTAAAGGACTCTGAACCTGTTCGCAGTGTAATCTGAATACTTCCCATTGGAAAAATAAACACGAACAACATCGCTAAATAACGTCGGTGTGGACGATGGATAATAAGGCCGTTGTGTAAATGTCTACATTGAAAAGTCCTTTTTACAAATTGTGACTTCAGGATTCTTAAGACTCCAGAGGAACAATCAATCCCGGGTCTTGGGTTAGGATTAGGGTGAGATGGTACTTTTCACTTTTGAACCAATACGGTACCGATACCTGGTACCTGGGAATCGATACTGCAACCAATTTTTGATACTTTTGTGTGTTTCTGTGGTAATAAATGTTAATTTGTTTAATTATAAAATTGCTCAGATTAACATACTTATTTCTCTTTAACAAATATGTCAAAACAACATCAAACTGTTTGTACTGTATCGTCACAAATATCTTCAACATGAAAACTCTTAACTACAACGTTTTTCTAAATAATGCTCAGATTAAAACCAAATTAAAAGCTCCAGTTACTCCTATTGCTTTCCTTTCCCCTCTGGAACCATTGTGAGGGTAGATCTGTGACAGTAGATCGGTAGAGCTGTGATGGTAGATCTGTGACAGTAGATCGGTAGAGCTGTGATGGTAGATCTGATCACATTCGGTACTCTACAGCCTTGAGAAGAATCCTCGTGTTTAACTGGGAGTTTCCTGAGATTAGAAGTATTCCCGCCGCGGGCCTTGCAGTACTCCTCACAGATATTGAGGCGAGAGCAACCTGCAGCACGTTTAGAAAAGTGGAGTCGTACTCTCGAGCTCTTCCTGTTCACCATTCCTGCTCCATCGTCTGAACACGCGGCTCCTGACGTCGTTACGCTCGTCAATTCTTTACCCAATAAAAGTACCGAATTGGGTTCCCACCCCTCATCCTGGCGTCGGGAGGTTTTGGTTCTGGAACTCTCACCGGCATGATCTGCTGCAGGTCGTCCAGGGAGGCGGTCGCCATGCCAACCAGGGCGTTTTGGTCACATGGTACAGTGGGGGGAGTCAGGAGCTTCCTGTGAGCACAGCAGGAGAAACGACGTCAGACACGGGTTGATAGAGGTTACAGAGCAGCGAGGACGCAGCGCAGGAATCCAACAGACCTGTAACAGTAGAGGGGGAAGTGGATGTCCAGAGCGATGCTGTTGTACACGGCCAAACCCATCAGCTGCTCACAGGCCGAGTCAGGGAGGAAACACACTCTACATTTATGGTTCAGATCAGCTCATTAATTCAACCTTGACTTGTAGAGCCGCCGCGTCTTTCTGACCTGCTCACTGAGTGACTGGTCGATTATAGAGCATCTTCCTCCTCTAACATCAGATTATAGAGCACCGTCCTTCTATAACATCAGATTATAGAGCACCTTCCTTTAAAATCCAGATTATAGAGCACCTTCATTTAAAAATCCAGATTATAGAGCATCTTCATTTAAAAATCCAGATTATAGAGCATCTTCATTTAAAATCCAGATTATATAGGAGCGTCCTCCTCTATCATCAGATTATAGAGCACCTTCCTCTGAAATCCAGATTATAGAGCGTATTCCTCCTCTAACATCATATTATAGAGCACCGCCCTCTAAAATTCAGATTATAGAGCATCTTCATTTAAAATCCAGATTATAGAGCACCGCCCTCTAAAAAAAAAAAAAATCCAGATTATAGAGCATCTTCATTTAAAATCCAGATTATAGAGCATCTCCCCTGATGACTGTTAACACCATGTGGTTGTTTTCTGGTGTTTCAATATTTTCTTCTCAGCTGCAGCAGTTTTTAACCAGAAAGAACAAACTAGGCTTCGCTAAGCAATTCCGCTCTGTGCTATGCTAACTGCTATGCTAAGATATCCAACTAAATGCTATGCTAACTGCTATGCTACTCCATTCTGTTAACCCTTCCTACAGATTTTGTAAGTTGTGATTGTTAGAACTTTTTATTGGGTTCCATTTTATTCTCATCCTTTTAATATGATGTCATGCTAAGCTATGCTAACCCATGCTATGCTAGGCTTTACCTTTATTTACTACACTACGTGAGGGTATTCTAACATGCAGTTTTATTTGAGCAAAATAGTACTGAACTGTTATTGTATGTATTTATACTGCTGGAACATTTAGAGCTCAAAGGAACGAGAAACTGTTTTTAAATAAACAGAAGATGTTTGTTCTCCAGACTGAGAGGTAATATGAGCATCATCTACCTAATACCAAATGTATTACCATTACCATTCCTTCACACACACACACACACACACACACACACACACACACACACACACACACACACACACACACACACACACACACACACACACACACACACACACACACACACACACACACACACACCTCCAGAGTTCAGGCCGTGTGTTCAGTTTGTAGGATCCTCTTCATTTATTGCCCAATGAAACTAATTTGAAAGTTACGTAAAGAAAATAACCTTTTATAGTGTGTGTGTGTGTGTGTGTGTGTGTGTGTGTGTGTGTGTGTGTGTGTGTGTGTGTGTGTGTAGTACATGTGTTTTGAGCCTCTGTGTGTGTAAATACAGAGTAATCCAGCACTTCAGCTACATTACTAGCCAGCTGGGAACCGTCAAAAGGTTATATAACCTAATAGCTGCCAGTGTCTCGCCAGGTTAGTGTGTAGTACGCAGGGTGTAGTACGCAGTGTGTAGTGTGTAGTGTGTATTGTGTAGTACGCAGTGTGTAGTGTGTAGTACGCAGTGTGTAGTGTGTAGTGTGTATCGTGTAGTGTGTAGTGTGTAATGTGTGTGGTGTGTAGTGTGTAGTGTGTAGCGTGTAGTGTGTAGCGTATAGCGTGTAGTGTGTAGCGTGTAGTGTGTAGTGCGTGTAGCGTGTAGTGTGTATCGTGTAGTGCGTGTAGCGTGTAGTGTGTAGTGCGTGTAGCGTGTAGTGTGTAGTGCGTGTAGCGTGTAGTATGTGTAGTGTGTAGTGTGTAGTGCGTGTAGCGTGTAGTGTGTAGTGTGTGTAGTGTGTAGCGTGTAGTGTGTATCGTGTAGTGTGTAGTGTGTAGCGTGTAGTGTGTAGCATGTATTGTGTAGTGTGTAGTGTGTAGTGTGTATTGTGTAGTGTGTATTGTGTAGTGTGTATCGGGTAGTGTGTAGTGTGTAGTGTGTATTGTGTAGTGTGTAGTGTGTGGTGTGTATTGTGTAGTGTGTAGTGTGTAGCGTGTAGTGTGTAGTGTGTATCGTGTAGTGTGTAGTGTGTATTGTGTAGTGTGTAGTGTGTAGCGTGTAGTGTGTAGTGTGTATCGTGTAGTGTGTAGTGTGTATTGTGTAGTGTGTAGTGTGTATTGTGTAGTGTGTATCGTGTAGTGTGTATGGTGTAGTGTGTAGTGTCTATTGTGTAGTGTGTAGCGTGTAGTGTGTAGCGTGTAGTGTGTAGCGTGTAGCGTGTAGTGTGTATGGTGTAGTGTGTATGGTGTAGTGTGTAGTGTGTAGCGTGTAGTGTGTAGTGTGTAGTGTGTATCGTGTAGTGTGTAGTGTGTATTGTGTAGTGTGTAGCGTGTAGTGTGTAGCGTGTAGTGTGTAGCGTGTAGTGTGTATGGTGTAGTGTGTATTGTGTAGTGTGTAGCGTGTAGTGTGTAGTGTGTAGTGTGTAGTGTGTATCGTGTAGTGTGTAGCGTGTAGTGTGTAGCGTGTAGTGTGTAGCGTGTAGTGTGTAGTGTGTATCGTGTAGTGTGTAGTGTGTATTGTGTAGTGTGTAGTGTGTAGCGTGTAGTGTGTAGTGTGTATCGTGTAGTGTGTAGTGTGTATTGTGTAGTGTGTATTGTGTAGTGTGTATCGTGTAGTGTGTATGGTGTAGTGTGTAGTGTCTATTGTGTAGTGTGTAGCGTGTAGTGTGTAGCGTGTAGTGTGTAGCGTGTAGCGTGTAGTGTGTATGGTGTAGTGTGTAGTGTGTAGCGTGTAGTGTGTAGCGTGTAGTGTGTAGTGTGTATCGTGTAGTGTGTAGTGTGTATTGTGTAGTGTGTAGCGTGTAGTGTGTAGCGTGTAGTGTGTATGGTGTAGTGTGTATTGTGTAGTGTGTAGCGTGTAGTGTGTAGTGTGTAGTGTGTAGTGTGTAGTGTGTATCGTGTAGCGTGTAGCGTGTAGTGTGTAGCGTGTAGCGTGTAGTGTGTAGCGTGTAGTGTGTAGTGTGTATCGTGTAGCGTGTAGTGTGTAGCGTGTATTGTGTATCGTGTCGCGTGTAGTGTGTAGCGTGTAGTGTGTAGTGTGTAGCGTGTAGTGTGTAGTGTGTAGTGTGTATCGTGTAGCGTGTAGTGTGTAGCGTGTAGCGTGTAGTGTGTAGTGTGTAGCGTGTAGTGTGTAGTGTGTAGTGTGTAGCGTGTAGTGTGTAGTGTGTTATAGACATACTTCTGTTCAGGCTGTCGTATCAGGATGATTCAACCCTTGAAGACATTAAATGATGGAACTTTGTCTTGTTCAGCACGAGGATTTGTTGTTTTGGGTTAAGTTAGGTTACGTTTAAAATGCTAGTTAGGGTTAGGTTATGTTTAAAATGGTAGTTAGGGTTAGGTTATGTTTAAAATGTAGTTAGGGTTAGGTTATGTTTAAAATGGTAGTTAGAGTTAGGTTATGTTTAAAATGGTAGTTAGAGTTAGGTTAAGTTTAAAATGCTAGTTAGGGTTAGGCTATGTTTAAAATGGTAGTTAGGGTTAGGTTATGTTTAAAATGGTAGTTAGAGTTAGGCTATATTTAAAATGGTAGTTAGGGTTAGGTTATGTTTAAAATGGTAGTTAGAGTTAGGTTAAGTCTCCAGTAGTTTCTTCTGTGAGGACACTTCCTTTTTAACCAAATAGAGCCGTGGTTTAGTGTTTGTGTTCATGTTTTGTACACTGCAGATACTTTTTGTTCCTTCAGAGACACAAACTAAGACGACATGATTTAAAGATGGGAAACAGTACTTATCGTGTAGTTTGGAGTATCTAACCTTCAATTTACAATTTAACGTCTCCAGCAGGCAAAAACACGTGTGTGTGTGTGTGTGTGTGTGTGTGTGTGTGTGTGTGTGTGTGTGTGTGTGTGTGTGTGTGTGTGACTCCCTAATGACCTTAACGGTTCCTGAAACAGTCAGTTTGTGTTTATTTTCATACTACTGCCTGTGTGTGTGTAGAGATGTATTTATTTATTTGAAAGTGTGTATATATATATAATCTCTGCTTTTAAGATAAGACGAACACACACACACACACACACACACACACACACACACACACACACACACACACACACACACACACACACACACACACACACACACACACACCTTATAACACACATGGTAGCCACATGTGGCAGCTGGGAGTATTTTCTGTATTTTCTCCTCCCCCCCTCCCCCCCCCCTCCCCCCCCCTCCCCCCACATCGGCACAAAAGACAAAACAAAAAGCAGCATGTGATGTTCAATGTTTCATTTGCCAACAAACACACGGCGAGTTCATCTAGTCACAACAGTCAGTGGGAGGAAGATGCTCTATAATCTGATGTTAGAGGAGGAAGATGCTCTATAATCTGATGTTAGAGGAGGAAATGGGTAAAACTACCAACATGCAGACTTTTACCAACTAGTCAAGTCACTTGACTAGTTCCATGAAATGAACTTTATTTTCTGACCACAGGTGAGACGGTGCTAATAATCTGTCCTAATCTGTATCCTTGTCATATTGCTGTGATGTTATAACGACTAATGTTTATTGATCACTGCTAATGCTAATCACAGCTGGAGTGGATATGAGCAAATGCGACACCGAGGTTAGGTAACCCTAACCCTTACCCTAACCCTTACCCTTACCCTTACCCTAACCCTAACCCTTACCCTTACCCTTACCCTTACCCTAACCCTAACCCTAACCCTTACCCTTACCCTAACCCTAACCCTTACCCTAACCCTTACCCTAACCCTTACCATAACCCTAACCCTTACCCTAACCCTTACCCTAACCCTTACCATAACCCTTACCCTGACCCTTACCCTAACCCTTACCATAACCCTTACCCTAACCTTTACCCTAACCCTTACCCTAACCCTTACCATAACCCTAACCCTTACCCTAACCCTTACCATAACCCTAACCCTTACCCTAACCCTTACCATAACCCTAACCCTGACCCTTACCCTAACCCTGACCCTTACCCTTACCCTAACCCTTACCCTAACCCTTACCATAACCCTAACCCTAACCCTTACCCTAACCCTGACCCTAACCCTTACCCTAACCCTGACCCTAACCCTTACCCTAACCCTAACCCTGACCCTTACCCTAACCCTAACCCTTACCCTTACCCTAACCCTTACCCTAACCCTAACCCTGACCCTTACCCTAACCCTAACCCTGACCCTTACCCTAACCCTTACCCTAACCCTTACCCTTACCATAACCCTAACCCTTACCCTAACCCTGACCCTTACCCTGACCCTTACCCTTACCATAACCCTAACCCTTACCCTAACCCTTACCCTTACCATAACCCTAACCCTAACCCTTACCCTAACCCTGACCCTTACCCTAACCCTTACCCTGACCCTTACCCTTACCATAACCCTAACCCTGACCCTTACCCTAACCCTTACCCTGACCCTTACCCTAACCCTTACCCTAACCCTGACCCTTACCCTAACCCTGACCCTTACCCTAACCCTTACCCTGACCCTTACCCTTACCATAACCCTAACCCTAACCCTGACCCTTACCCTAACCCTTACCCTGACCCTTACCCTAACCCTTACCCTAACCCTGACCCTTACCCTAACCCTGACCCTTACCCTTACCATAACCCTAACCCTAACCCTGACCCTTACCCTAACCCTTACCCTGACCCTTACCCTAACCCTTACCCTAACCCTGACCCTTACCCTAACCCTGACCCTTACCCTAACCCTAACCCTAACCCTTACCCTAACCCTAACCCTAACCCTTACCCTAACCCTGACCCTTACCCTAACCCTAACCCTTACCGGGTGGCTCTCAATTGAAAAACCCAGGAAATCGCTAAATGCTTGAAAGGGTGACAATGCTAATGCTAAGTGAGCTGCTAAATCCTTTATAAATGAGTCTTACCTCCTGCTAACACCCCAAACTCGCACTGTGATTGGCTGGTTTGATGAAAGGATACAGTCCCGACCAACTGGAACTCTGAGTAGTTGTCACACTTCCAACTGCTGAACCAATGGCAGCGCGAGTCCTTCATGTAGGTGAACATACCTGGAGGCAGGAGGAGCATTAGCATTAGCATTAGCAACATGTGGAGGAGAAACAAATGAGCTGTTTACATATCAGGTGACTGGCTAAGCATTAGCATTAGCATGCTAAAAAACATCAAAACAAGATTATTTTTAAATTTGAAATAACTGATCGTTTGTTTGTTTTATTAACGTTAAATAATAACCCTGTTTCACAAGATTTTAAACAAATGAGCATTAGCGGTTATACAGTTATAACAACAATTCAAATAACTTCTGATAAATTAAGAGTATTTGTAAAATTCCAGCAGACAAAATATCATATTGTGGATTTTCAATCATTAAGATCAAATGAGTGGAAAAGATTAACAGGAGCTTCATAAAGGTCAAATATAGTGTGAAATTATAATCTATGTTCATTTAAATTTGTCTATGTAAATATTGATTATCTACTGGTCTGTAGTAATGCTAATGATGTAATATTGAATCTTCAGTGTTTTCATTTCTTGATATTTTGGGGCGAAAATTGCAATTTGATTCTGTAATTTTAAAAAAAAGAATCATAAGCAGGTTTAGAGGAATAAAGTCGACAGGAAGCAGCAGCCGGAGCAACATCTGGACCCGAGACCCACACCAGGAAAAGAGCCTGTGTGTGTGTGTGTGTGTGTGTGTGTGTGTGTGTGTGTGTGTGTGTGTGTGTGTGTGTGTGTGTGTGTGTGTGTGTGTGTGTGTGTGTGTGTGTGTGTGTGTGTGTGTGTGTGTGTGTGTGTGTGTGTTTGGGGGGCTTTCCCTGGCTGCTAACGAGGGGAACACAGCTCTCATTGAGTGTGTTGCGTTGGGCCGACGTCCTCTGGCAGCCAAAACTCAAGACGACCGCGGAAAAGACGGAGCGACGATGGAAAGAACAACTGAAGGAGAGAAAGAGAGAGAGAGAGAGAGAGAGAGACGGAGACAGAGAGAGAGACAGAGAGAGACACGGAGACAGAGACAGAGACGGGGAGAGAAACGGAGACAGAGACAGAGACGGAGACAGAGAGAGAGAGACAGAGAGAGACACGGAGACAGAGAGAGAGACGGAGACAGAGACGGGGAGAGAAACGGAGACAGAGAGAGAGACAGAGAGAGAGACGGAGACAGAGACAGAGATGGGGAGAGAAACGGAGACAGAGAGAGAAACGGAGACAGAGAGAGACAGAGAGAGAAACGGAGACAGAGACGGAGACAGAGAGAGAAACGGAGACAGAGAGAGAAACGGAGACAGAGAGAGAGAGACAGAGAGAGAAACGGAGACAGAGACAGAGAGAGAAACGGAGACAGAGACAGAGAGAGAGACAGAGAGAGAAACGGAGACAGAGACGGAGACAGAGAGAGAGACAGAGACAGAAACGGAGACAGAGAGAGAGACAGAGAGAGACAGAGAGAGAAACGGAGACAGAGACAGAGACAGAGAGAGAGACAGAGACAGAGAGAGAAACGGAGACAGAGAGAGAGAGACAGAGACAGAGAGAGAGACAGAGAGAGACGGAGACAGAGACAGAGAGAGAAACGGAGACAGAGAGAGAGACAGAGAGAGAGAGAGAGAGAGAGAGAGAGAGAGAGAGAGAGAGACAGAGACGGAGACAGAGAGAGAGACAGAGAGAGACGGAGACGGAGACAGAGACAGAGACCTTTTGAAACACAAGTTTTCAGCTGAAATGTCTCACCAGCCGGGATTTAAGACCAAAGGTGCTGAAAAAGAGTCGTGATCGAATCAGAATCTGGGACTGAAGCTCTGAAATCAAATCTGAAACTGACTATAAAACTGTTCAGCCTAAATCAAACCCCAAGTCCAGTTGAACATCCGTCAGGAATCAGTGAAGACCTCCACCTAAAACGAGTCTGAAGCCAACGCTGGTCTGAAAACGATCCTCAGAGGGAAACGAATGACCCCAGACTGTCTCGCAGACAGACGCTCTGAGCTGAAGAGACGGATATTTGACGGAGTGTCTTCAGCTGGAATCAGCGAGAGGATCAGGCTGCTGAGCCTCCAGCTGCTGAGACCCAATGAGCCAAACCTTTCCTCCACCTGTCCGTCGGTACGAATCCCTGCAGAGGCTCGGCGACTCGCCGCTGCATGAAGAAGTCACACCGGTGCGACTCCTCAAAACGACTCCCGTCGCCTGCTTCAGGCTCCCATTCCTCCGATACGTTTCCTGTGTGACTCCATCACGCCTCATACTGAAGACCAATATCTGAATTTAGGTTTTTATTCTTTAATCTTTTTGTTTCACTGATTATATTAATTAACAGGAATTTGATCTGGTGTTGTCTCCACACGATTTACACGTCTTCAAATGAAGACAGAAAAAATATCTGAATGTTTTGGCCGTCGGTTTACGTGACAACAGTGATCTGAAAACACTGACAGCACTACTGCAACCCCCGCCGCAGGAACTAGTGGTTCTGCACATGCTCAGTAGAGCCAATCAGAACAAAGCTTCCACCGCGGCGTCATGACTCCCAGTCCTTATTCTCCTGGACCTGGTACTTTTATTGTGACAGTCACCATAACAACAATCCAACTTGGGAGTTTTATTTTGACAGTCACCATAACAACAATCCAACTTGGGAGTTTTATTTTGACAGTCACCATAACAACAATCCAACTTGGGAGTTTTATTTTGACAGTCACCATAACAACAATCCAACTTGGGAGTTTTATTTTGACAGTCACCATAACAACAATCCAACTTGGGAGTTTTATTTTGACAGTCACCATAATAACAATCCAACTTGGGAGTTTTATTTTGACAGTCACCATAACAACAATCCAACTTGGGAGTTTTATTTTGACAGTCACCATAATAACAATCCAACTTGGGAGTTTTATTTTGACAGTCACCATAACAACAATCCAACTTGGGAGTTTTATTTTGACAGTCACCATAACAACAATCCAACTTGGGAGTTTTATTGTGACAGTCACCATAACAACAATCCAACTTGGGAGTTTTATTGTGACAGTCATCATAACAACAATCCAACTTGGTAGTTTTATTTTGACAGTCACCATAACAACAATCCAACTTGGGAGTTTTATTTTGACAGTCACCATAACAACAATCCAACTTGGTAGTTTTATTTTGACAGTCACCGTAATAGTGGTTTGTCCACTAGAATGTCCGTGTCCCAGTGTTAATGTTTAGAGCTCATTGTTGTTGCTGCTCTGTGTGTGTGTGTGTGTGTGTGTATGTGTGTGTGTGTGTGTGTGTGTGTGTGTGTGTGTGTGTGTGTGTGTGTGTGTGTGTGTGTGTGTGTGTGTGTGTGTGCTTTCATTACTAAAGCTAACAACAGCACCCACTAGTGGCCTGGCATGTCAACTACATTGTTTTTTGCATATCCGTGTATTAAATGAAGGTTTTCAAAACGTTGCTGTGTACATGCAGAACTTTTCTGAAACAAGAACTAAAGAACGATGTTTTTTCTCCAGAGATGTTCTCATGCTAACGCTCCATCTAAATACCTAAATGAGTGTAAATTTGTTGGCGACTGTGAATTTCAAAGAGGTCGGTTGCTGGGAAACGAGAGGAAACTGAGTTAAACATGTCGGGCAGCTCTATGTCGACTCTATCAGGCAATTCTAATGAAAGTAAAGCGAGAACCGGACAAAAATCTCCACAACTACAAGTCCTCATTGTGACGGAAGGAAACCTGCTGCAGTCCACAGTTTGTATGCTGGACAAGAACACATGCACACACACCAAATGACAAAATGTGTAGAAACGCGTGAGAGAAAAACAAGAATGAAAATGAACTGAACAGAAGTGAAAGTCTGACGCTGTGATTGGACGGTGGTGCTGCAGATGTTCTGGCCGCTGCCACAATGAGCCGTACAGCCTCAGAGAGCTGGAGATATTGTGAACGGCCGTCACGATGGTGAGAAGTAAACAGAGTCGGAGGAGGAGGAGGAGGAGGAGGAGGATGTCTTAATAAGAGCTTTGCAGCTCTAAAAGGACATTTAATTGCAGTTTCCAGAGCAGCGGTGACCCCCTCTGTCGGCCTCCTGACCGACCTCCTCACATCCACAGAGACCTGCAGCTCATAAAAAAGTTCTTTCCACTTCGGTCCAATAAAAATGTGATTCCAGCGCTTTTCAATAAAACGGGGCTTCACTTTCCATCCACTGTGAATCAAAAGGGGATTTACCTTATCTGTGTCTCTGGGCCGCTCCCCGACAGCCAATCAGAGAGCAGGGGGAGGGAGAGCAGCGAGGCCGAGTGAAGGTTCGCCTCACCGTAGTCTGTGTGGAAGATCTGTCGCACCAGCAGCAGAAACCACTCCTTGGTCAGGCCGCCCATGTCGAGCCCCGCCTCCCCGACAAACGTCACCCGCAGCTTCTTCTTCAAGTCGCACCGCTTCCTCGCCAACTGGAAGGACAGTCTGCGTTTGTAATGTTTGGTATTCTCCACACTTCATGCTTTAAATGTGTGAGTTTCAGTGAGGGGCTGACGGGGGAGGGGCTGACGGGGGAGGGGCTGACGGGGGAGGGGCCGGAGCCATGGAGGCTGAGTCCAGGAAAACAAGTTATTTTCTATCCCTGTTACCCCTGAAGGGTCAAACAGCCCCGTTAAACCCAAAGACGTGGTGCACATGAGCCAATCACAGGTCCTGTTTCCTGTGAGGGTGTACTGACCTCATCCAGTGAGTCGCTGAGGAGCTGCGCCCGTCGTACTTTAATGTTGAGGAACAGCAGGTTCATGTCCACCCTCTGCCTGCGGGAAACCTTACTGACCAGACTTTGCTGGAACACAGACACACAGTAAATCCTCCTTCTCACACAGCCTCAGCTGACGTTTGCCTCCGGATCTCCTCACCCGGGCCTGGCTGATCATCTGCTGCTCCGAGTCCTTCTGGATGATGGCTTTCTTCACCACAGTCGACAGGATGAACGGGAACTGACAGAAGGAGAACCTGGGAGGAGAACATTTGTTATGTTAGTGTGATAAAACAGCTTATTCTCTTCACCTGAAGGCTGAAATGGATGTTTTCAGTTTCCTCTACTGCTCTGGTTCTGTCCTGCAAGAACAGTAGACTGCCCCGAAGGACGGCTGTGGACCCACTGTTTATATGAAGAGAGAACCAGAACCAGAACACACATGGAGGTAGACCAGACCAGACCAGATCAGATCAGACCAGATCAGATCAGATCAGATCAGACCAGACCAGATCAGACCAGATCAGATCAGATCAGACCAGACCAGATCAGATCAGACCAGACCAGACCAGACCAGATCAGACCAGATCAGATCAGATCAGATCAGACCAGACCAGACCAGACCAGACCAGATCAGATCAGATCAGACCAGACCAGACCAGACCAGACCAGATCAGATCAGATCAGATCAGATCAGATCAGATCAGACCAGACCAGACCAGATTAGACCAGATCAGATCAGATCAGATCAGATCAGATCAGATCAGATCAGACCAGACCAGACCAGACCAGATCAGACCAGATCAGATCAGACCAGACCAGACCAGACCAGATCAGATCAGAACCACATTATTCCCGTCTTCTTCTCAGAGGATTTCTAAATTATATGTTTCTTCAAACTACAGAACTAAAAGCAACTTCTACTGTTCTCTCATGATACCGAGCACCAAGGGTGGAAAGCCAAGGTTGATGATGGGAAGAATAAAGAATCAGAACTTTGTGATTGTCCGGACTCTGGCGTGGGATTTGGTTTGTTGCAGTGCATTACCACCTATCAGTCACCTGCTGGAGGTGCCGGCGCTCTGCCAGGTCCGGTACTCCTCCATGAAGTCGATGTGCTCCAGAGTGATGTTGTAGAAGTCGGTGAAAGGCATGATGGGAGGAGAGGAGACGCTGTTGGCTGCGTCTGAGGAGGAGAGGTGGATGGAGAGAGTGAGAGGAAGGAGAGAGGTGCAGCAGAGCTTCACTGGGCTTCACAGAGACTCACTGAAGAGGCTGAGCACTTTGGTGGCCGAGGGAATCCACCACGAGCACTTGGACAGCGGGGGGAGGTCGTCCGGCTCCGCGGGGAACAGCCGGGTGGAGATGAACTGCAGGAGGCGCTCCACCAGCTGCCTGAAGCGCCTCGCCGAGAGCCTGAAACACCACCCGCCAACACCTCCATCAATACACCAACACCTCCATCAATACACCAACACCTCCATCAATACACCAACACCTCCATCAATACACCATCAATACACCAACACCTCCATCAGTTTCAGACTCTTTAAACTTTAAGTGATTCACAAGTAACACAAATATGCATGTGGACACACACACACACACACACACACACACACACACACACACACACACACACACACACACACACACACACACACACACACACACACACACACACACACAGAAAGACAGAGACAGAGAGAGAGACAGAGACAGAGAGAGAGACAGAGACAGAGAGACACAGAGAGACAGAGACAGAGAGAGAGAGAGAGAGAGACACTGAGAGAGAGACACAGAGAGAGACAGAGAGAGAGAGTGACTGAGAGAGAGAGAGAGACACAGAG
Organism: Lipophrys pholis; assembly: GCF_963383615.2. Classification (NCBI taxonomy): domain Eukaryota; kingdom Metazoa; phylum Chordata; class Actinopteri; order Blenniiformes; family Blenniidae; genus Lipophrys; species Lipophrys pholis. Next base: position 28,291,639 of record NC_137642.1, read on the forward strand.
AGAGACACAGAGAGAGAGAGAGACAGAGAGAGAGAGAGAGACACTGAGAGAGAGAGAGACACTGAGAGAGAGACACAGAGAGACAGAGACAGAGAGACAGAGAGAGAGAGAGAGAGAAAGAGAGAGAGAGACACTGAGAGAGAGACACAGAGAGAGACAGAGAGAGAGTGACTGAGAGAGAGAGAGAGAGAGAGTGACTGGAAAGACAGAGACAGAGAGAGAGACAGAGACAGAGAGAGAGAGAGAGAGAGAGAGCCACAGAGAGAGAGAGACACAGAGAGACAGAGACAGAGAGAGAGAGAGACACAGAGAGAGAGAGAGACAGAGAGAGAGAGAGACACAGAGAGAGAGACACTGAGAGAGAGAGACACAGAGAGAGACACTGAGAGAGAGAGACACAGAGAGAGACAGAGAGAGAGAGAGAGACAGAGAGACAGAGAGAGAGAGAGAGAGAGAGAGCAGAATCCAGAGTCTCGGTTCGACTGCAGAACAGATTAAAACGGTTCTTCATGGTGTTTCTTCGACACCTTGTTTAAATTTCAATATTTGTTTCATTAAACCACAATTCAGAAACAATTTTTAAAATAATTCAACCCAGGATTCAGTCGTGGTTCTGAACAGACGACCAAACGAGGCCAAGCGTTCCATGACGGGTTTGAGAAAAACAAAGACATTTTGCTGGACGTACTTCTTGAGCCAGTAAACCAGGAAGTGGTGGTCGGCCTCCGACAGAGCGGCGATCTGCCTCAGCAGGTGAGCGTAGATCACGTAGGTGCTGGTACTGGAATACTGCGGATTCTACACACACACACACACACACACACACACACACACACACACACACACAGCTGTCGGTTTCATGGATTTCTTCAGAAACGCAGTAACATGAACAATATTTTGGTTTCAAAGCAGCAGATTAATGAATCGTTCACTCGACGAAGCTTCATGTGAAAACAATGTCCGTTTCCACGGAAACGGCAGAAATACTGAAAAGTCCCAAGTCCCAGGAGAGAAGTAGTGGGGGTCATGACACGACGTCTCAACTGAGCATGTGCAGAACTACTAGTTACTGCGCTGGTTGTGTTTTCTTGTGTTTTCTCTCGGTTCCACGCAGACGGACTCGGAGTGTTCTCTAAACATTCTTTTTCCAGTGATTCCAAAGCGCCACTGTTGAGTAAACAGACCCCCAAAACACAAGGAAAGTTTTCTGTTTCCATTTGAAAACATTGTCCTCTGAGTAGGGTCTTATCTTAGCAGTTACTGGAAACAGAAAGTACTTAGTTACTTGGTAAAGTTGCTCGTAAAGTCCTGTGTCAATGACACCTTGTGAACTAAAGACGAGACGCTGTTAGCAAGGGAAGCTAACTGCTATTTTAGCATGCTAATGCTAATCACAGCTACTGTGAATACGAACTAAGGCCGTATCTCAATTCCAAGTATGCAACTACATACTTACAAGTACAATGTCAGAAGTATGGACCTTTGGAATGTCTTGCCAAATGCATTATGGGTAATTTAGCTTCCCAAAGTCCACACAAGTCCGGTTTTGATACGCCCTCCATAATGTGGGCGGAGCGAGTACACATCCAGGTATTTCATGCGTTCTCAGCGAGATGCGTACTTTGAATTGGATCAGTACTCTGTCTCTGACTGATGACGTTTCACAAGTACACCAGAATGCGAGTACGAGCCAGTATACATATTGAGAAAGGTTCTAATGCTGACGCTCCTTCCAGAGGGACATGCTTCACGTTGCCATCAGGAGGACTGAGTTCGTTCAGATTCAAGAGGCTCCTCCTCCAGTAAACAGGAGTTCAGCGCAAACGCCCCCCTGAAGACCACATCTAATGCTAATGCTAACTAAAACTAAGGCCCTTAGACAATGACGAATGCATCTGGAGAAGAAGGCATCATTCTGGCTCCGCGCTGTGAGAACTCATGAAAAAAACAACAAAATGATGCATGAAGCAATAAAAACAAGATTAACTCAAATAAACCTGAAGTTCTGATGAAGGTGGAAGGAAAAGTGATTGAAATCAGATTTAGAAGGCTGTTGTGGCTTTAGTTTCCTCTGAAGCAAGGCCCATTTAGTCTGAGGCAATAACAAAACAACAACAAATGACATCATTAGAGCCGTGTGGAGTTACTGGAAAGTTTGAACACACAAAGGAAGAAAAGGAATCTGCTCCAAGTCTATAAAGGAAGGAAAGTCATCGTCAGACAGGAAACCAACGACGACATGACCTCACCAGGGGTGTGTGTGTGTGTGTGTGTGTGTGTGTGTGTGTGTGTGTGTGTGTGTGTGTGTGTGTGTGTGTGTGTGTGTGTGTGTGTGTGTGTGTGTGTGTGTGTGAGAGAGAGAGAGAGAAAGTTCTTGTCCATAGTACACTGTGAGGACCAGAGGTGGTTTCTGTCCATCAGCATGAGGACCTTCATCCGTTGTGAGGACCTCTGGCTCATTCTCACTTTACTTTCATTAAAATGGCCCTGAGGCCAACGCAGACCCATTCCTCATGTTGTCCTCAGTTTTCTGTCATTTCTCAGCCACCAAGTTGGCTAAACTCATGATCAACAACAAAATTGACACCAGTGAATCAGAGCCATTACGTCTTCTGTCAGATAAAGAAAGAAAGAAAAGTGAGCAACTTAAGTTACATTTTGACCAATTTGGACCCGGAACCTATAGTTCTAGGAACTGTCGGTCAACTACAAAAGGTTACTGTGCCCATTGTTGGCGTGAAGTTCCGGGAGTTTATTGACTCGAGGCTAATGATGCAGAAAACAACAAAGGAAGTAACTGTAATATTACTTTGATCCAGAGGTGGAGATGAGAGAAAGATAAAAGTTCTTCACTGTAAACCACGTTCCAAAGTACTTTAAAAAAAATAACTGCCCCCCCCTTGACCGTGGACTCTAGCGGGGTAAAGAATTTCCCCTGAAACTAAATTGGGACCCTGGTTAAAACATTAAAAGCAATATTTCGTTAAGCCCTCAGACCAGTGGAAATAAGGTCAAAGCAGGTCAAGACCACGAACAGAAAAACGGAGTGAGACAGAGACCGTGTAAACAAGGACTTCCACAAGTCCCAATGTGGCTTGAAGCCCATCCAGAACTTGCCACGTCTCACCTGAACCAGAATGAAATAAGCTCGCAGGTCGTCTTTCGTCCGAGGCCTGAAAAGAAATCAGAGTAAAACTGGGTGAGACTCTACAGGCGAGCGCCACCAAACCAAGAGACGGATTAACGCCACTCAAGTAACTTCCCACAGTCATGGATGTTGGCGGTCTCACCCTTTCCACTCCCTCAGCAGGCTGTTGATGATCCCCTTCAGCACCGACTTCTGGATGTCCTGAGGCTGAAAGTTCAGAACCAAAGAAAGTAAAGCTCAGATTATCGCCACAGAGCGTCACAGAACCACACAGAGTCCAGTTGTACTTTCTTTATGTGGCTGATTGAACAGTCAGATCTTTCATATTGACACATTTTTAGTAGTACCGGTATCGGACCGGTATCAGGTCCGATACCGATACCAGTATCGGGGTCCGATACTGGGCGCAGTTCTCGTGAAAGCTTCAACCCGGCGAGTACTTTGTCATGTCATTCCTCAACAACGCCGTCCGAAGGTACGCAGGAGAGCGCGAGCGATGATTCTTTGATATTAATAACAAAAGTAAGACAGAAATTATGTTCTGAAGAAATATCAAGAGGAAAGAAATAGTTGGTACAACACCAGCAACTTCCTCAGCAGCGTCTTAATCAGCAGAGACGTTTGGACCAGCAGAGTTAGCCCGATGTTGCTCAGTACTTTCAGTGGCTCAGTACAGTACTGGAGCACATCGACTTCATGGAGGAGTACAGTACTGCTCAGTACATGGCTACATACAGTTTTGGGGCTCCCACACCATCTTAAAAAAAGGTGCAATTAAAACAATTTATTGACGTTTACTGATGCAAAATACTTGAATATGTCGAATTATCCTTCGATTCTTGATGCTAATGCTACGTCACTAGCTTTCACCACAGCCTCAGTCTTCAGCCATGTTGGAATCTGCTGCTCACTTCATGGTGTCATCCTGCAGGTGCTACGTGTTTGACACTCCAGAAGTAAAGTTGCTCTACCACAATAATATCTTTCAAACACACTTCCCATAAAATGAATCACTTCTGTCCAGAGAACCAACCAAACCAGAACCTCTCCTCTCATTCCAGCCTGCAGGTTCCTCAATCCTTCACAACCATCAAACTGTTGATGGTTCCTGACTGACGCCATCTTGGGAAACCTGCCCCAAGGGATTGTGGGATATCCAAGATGGCGGCAGCTCCAGCCAGAACATCAACATTTGAAAAAGCTCCAGACATTGTCAAGGAAAGAGCCTTGAATCCTGGAGAAAGTCTGGATGTAGTGGAACTGAAGCTTTTTCCTCAGAGAATCCAGATGTGCAGAGATCCAGAGGACAAACGGGACCTTGTGACACGAAGCCTCGGGAACCTTCAGGAGGTTCTGGGACGCTGAGACGTCAACAAACCGGGGACGTCCCGCCAAAATAAAATGCTGGAAATACCAGTTAGTCTGAGTGTGAAGAGGAACTTCCTCCAGGAAGTTTTTATTAGAGACGAACACCAACAACTAGAACTAGAACGGTTCTCCTGTGTGGATTCTGGTAGAGGGACTTTAAAGACTTTTCACAACTGAAGCTTCGTTTCAAGTAAAAACACAACAAGCAATGACAGTACACGGATATTTGTAGGCTTATATCAGGAGTTGCCGATACTCCGGTTGAAACCCCGTCATTCCGTCTGTGTGCATTCGGTCTCTTACTGTGCTGAGCAGTGCGTCGTAAACAGCATTCACAAACTTGGCGTTGACCCCCGAGTCGTCCGTCGTGTTAAACAATCCGTTCGCCTCTCGCTGGGAAGGCAGGCAATCACACAAGGTGGGGGAGTTAAACACGAGGGTGGGGGCAAGAGGAAAACAGCGAGGAGGAGCTGCTTTCCCCTCGTTAGACAGTCGAGGCGTCTGGAGACATTTGTACAGTAAACTTTGTCACAGCAGGAGGGTTTTAACTTTCCCCCGTGGAGAGACGAGCGTTACCTTGAAGGCAGCGTTGATTTCTATGAAGGAGTCGAAGGTGGTCAGGTAAAAGTCCCTGACCTCCCTCCAGTCACCCGATTGGACGGCACGCTCCATGTCCTCCCTGAAGACACACAAAGACACTTTCACACACGTGGTTTGATGCATTTGGAGGATTAAATGAGTTTTGTTTGATTTTAGAGGTTCCCGGCTTATAAGTGGAAATCCCACGAGTATCGCAAGAGTCGACGCTTCACTTCTGAGAGTCCAGAGACCTGCTAGAGAACACATGTTGCTGGGAATGAAGCCCCGGAGATACTCGGGGATCTTTTATTTAGTGTCGTGGCTGCTGACCTGGCAGTATTGAGTCCTCTGAAGAACCAAACAAAGACAAATTAATTGGTATTGCTATTGATTTTTTTATCGCTTGCTTTACTTTATTACCATTATTACTTTGTAAAGCTTCAATCTATGTCTTGTATTTCTTTGCAAAGTGTTTGAATGGCGCTCTATAGATAAACGGGCCTTGCCTCAGTGGCTCGGAGGATCGTCATGTAAACAAACACCTCAGATGCTACGAAGGTTTTTCATTTTCCCTTTAAAACGTTGTGGAGCGAGGCTCCATCAACTTTTATTGTGTAATTGTACAGGGTCTGGTGGGGGTGGAGTCACACATGTTGTCCAGCTGACAGACTGATCACGCCCGCCGAGGGTCCGAGCTGGAGACTCACTGGAACTCCTTGGTGGTCTTGGTCCTGAGCGGGATGACGGGGTCGGTGGGGAACGGAGCTTTGACCTCAGGAGGCAGCGTGTCGATGGAGAGACGCTGCTTCTGCCGCACGTCGCTGCAGATCGGAGGCAACTCTCTCACTGTGGAGACAAGACCCCACCATCAGCTCAGGACTTCTAACATGAAAATACCAAGTGTTTGACACGTTTTGACGGTGTTCCTCCATCGGTTATGGAAAACACCGTCAAAACACGTCAAAGGTATGTACTATAACCACAATATATTGTCAACCACCAGAACATGTTGATAAAGATTCCCGTACATCGGGGCAGACAGGAAATGGTTTTGTGTTTTGTTGGTCTTTGCTGGAACCTGCTCAGGATCGACACCGTTAAAGAACCCTCTTGTTGATAGTTGGAAACTGGACGGAATCTATCTTGTCGTTTTATCTGAGCTTAACGCTTTATAGAAAAAGGAAGAGAACAGTTTTGTCTTTCAAGGTTCTTTACTGGATCCTGATCCAATGACAGGTGACTATCTGGGCTCTTGTTGGTCTTTGCCGAGTCTCCGCTGTGGAACTCACTTTTCTTTGCTGCTTTTGTTTGATTCGTTTTCGAGCGAAAACCCAAAACTTGTGTAGTATCTTCCTGGTGCTCCGAGTCACTGAAAACGCAACTTTTTGAAAACAGATTCCAAGGTGGAACTTTTCTAATATTCTCACTATTATAGCACATAGCATATAGCACCCACTAGTGGCCCAACATGCTAACTACTTTGAAAACGTTGACATGTAAACCCGAATCTACTGAAACAAAAGATGTAAAGAGGAAGTGTTTTCATTTCACCTACTGAGGTGTAAATGTGGGCCAGTCTGACTGAAACTGGACCAGAACCTTCTTGCCTTTTGTTGGTCTTTGCTGGAACCTGATGAAAACTGAAACTGGCATTAACTTTCTTGAATTTTGTGGGTTTTCACTGTCGTCTTGCTGAAACACTGATAATTATCCTGCTTGTTGCTGTAATTAGTTTGATTGAAAGATCCTGATTAAAATGGTGGATAAACAGAGCAAATGCATGAAAGATCTCTCTGTTATTTGTTGTATGAGAGTTGTAGATATTTTGGGGATAAACTGTCCCAGCAGAACTAACTACTTCCACACACGGAGCCCTGCAGAGGTTGAAGCAGTAGAATTACACACTGCTGAGCTTCCTCTGCACTACAAGGCGCTCCGACGGTAGAGCCTCGGTAACCCGACATGGACAATCGGCGGCCGGTGACACGACGCCTCGGCAGACGGCGATGACGTCACTGTTTACACAGTCAAACCTCAAACTTTGGGGGAAATACTGAGGAAAAAAATATTACTTTTCTTTTTCATGGCTGGAAACTTTTCCATGCAAACAAAACAATTCCAAGAGGAGGCGATATTCATGACATGCCTTCCAGATCGGCAGCTTTGAAAAACCAAATGGGAGGAAATGTTTGTAACCGGATTATAATCTGTTCTGATCCTGTGGAGCTGCGGGAAATAAACAGAGTGGAACTGCAAAACACGGACAAGACGCTGCTTCGAGACGTAAAAGATCTATTTAACCCAATTAGTGTGTGAACACACACACACACACACACACACACACACACACACAGGGTGTCTGTAATCATCCCTATTGTCTCCGTCTCCACGGTAACCATAGTCCCTGGCAGAGTGTTCCAGGTGCATTGTGGGTGCTCGTTCTGCAGTTCCAGTCGGAGATAAAAGGTTTGAGAGCACAGAGGAAAACGACAGGTGTTAAATCACAGGAAGCCGAAGCGCCGTCTCATCTGGCGGCGCAACACATCAGAGAGTAATCAGAGTACAAAGTGACAAACACTCCCACATGGAACTAGATCCATGTTCATGAATCGTGTGTACGAGCAGATCTACTTCAACATATCCGAATAGGATGGAGGTGGAAGTGGATTGTACAGCATTTATGACGTGATCAGATTATGTTCAAATCTGGGTCAGATTACATAATCTCCACATCAAAGACACAAAATCAGTTAAAATGATCCTCAAATTACAAACAAGAAAAACAGAAGGGAAAATAAAGGAATTAAATCATGCAATAAATTTTTAAAAAGCTTTGAGAAGAGAAACTATTAGAAACCAGCAAATGAAAAATGAAATAAATTAAACTAAAGTAAGAGGAAGGAGACAATGAAATAGCAAATAAAAGAATATAATTTCAATAAATCAAACTAACCTGGATTAAATAAATTAAATTAAATTAACTCAAAAATCAACTAAACTTAAAACAAAATTGTTCAAATTAAACTAAAATAATTAAATCAAATAACAGAAAGGAATTAAACCAAATTAAACTAAACTAACTAAATCAAATTCGACTGAAGTAAATACATTTAAATAAACGAAATAACTTTGAAGCTAAGATAATTAAACAATATCAAAGTAAAATAAACTTTAATTACCTGAAGGGAAGAAATTAGATTAAAGAAAAACAAACAAAATAAAAGCTGTGAAGAGGAAGATGATGAAACAACACAAGATGCAAAAAATAGAATATAAATTAAATACATCGAATAAAAATACTTAAAAAGAAGTTAAATTAAATAATAAGATGAAGTCAAAGAATAACTGTGAATTTTAATGGATGAATTATTAGAATGAGATTAGATCAGCAGAATCAGAGTCCTACTAATTGATTCTTTGCTCCGTCGGGGTGAAACACAAAGAGGTGGGTTCTCTGGGGAACATGAACCTCCGTCCTGTTCCACAACAAACACCAGTTCAACCTTCAGTCAATGAGAAACGAGAGAACCGCTGACGGCTCTCATCCTTCCACCTCCTCATTATCGCAGCACCGTCAGGAACACGGCAACGAGCCGCCGTCGCCATGACGCCCTTTAATCAGCAGGACGACCCCGGTGACCTTCCAGGACGTCGTTTCTCCACGACTGATGAAGACGAGCCGGTTATCTTCCTCCAGGGCCATCGGGTGACGCCCGATGTTTCCCACCGTGGATGGATGGATGGATGGATGGATGGATGGATGGATGAATGAATGAATGAATGAATGAATGAATGAATGAATGAATGAATGAATGAATGAATGAATGAATGAATGAATGAATGAACGGACGGACGGACGGACGGACGGATGGATAAATGGATGGATGGATGGATGGATGGATGGATGGATGGATGGATGGATGGATGGATGGATGGATGGATGGATGGATGGCTCTGCACTCTCACACTGAGGATCATGGTGAAGCCACTGCAGACACAGCAGGTTGTTCCTATAGAAGTACTTGTACTCGTCTATAACTAGTACAAGTACGACCTGGAGCTACTTGCCCATACCCAGTTTCTTCATAACGTTCCTTTTATATTAGAACATGAATAGTAATTTTAGCTAGTAAGTCATACTTACTAAGTACTATATTTTCATATAATTTCAGTGACATTGTCACGTTAATATGGGAGTTAATTGTTAATATATGTTTTTACTGTTTGATTGTACTTTGGTCACCTTGAGTGTTATAAAGGGCTTCATAAATACAATTTGATGTTTGTTTTTTTGATGATGGCAGTCAGAAACTTGGGTCAGGGGCACGGAAATGTTGGAAAAGTTAGTCCCTGTAGTATTGAACATTTTAGATGTTGAACCTTTTGGGGTTCGGTTGATTCCATCGCTTCGTGTTTTAATCCTGAACGCTCTGGACTTCCTATCATAGCAACAGTTTATGACGGGTTTTGTTTTGGGGTTTTTCTGAAGTGAGCCGAGTTTTCAAGCAGATTCCAGAAAAGGTGTCGGTGTTCAGCCGTCCTGAGATGAAACGGGAGCCGGCAGGGCTAAACCATATTTGACAATATTAAAAAGGGAAGCACAAACCTCGCCTAATACTTTACAGATGAAACAGCAAATTGTGGTGATTATCCAACGACTGTAACGAGCCTGAGGAATGTGTGTGTGTGTGTGTGTGTGTGTGTGTGTGTGTGTGTGTGTGTGTGTGTGTGTGTGTGTGTGTGTGTGTGTGTGTGTGTGTGTGTTTCATATGGTTTTCATTAGGGGCGGAGGTTTGCATAATTATTCTGGCATCAGTAGCCGTGGTGACAAAGCGGCTGGTGAGCTCCGCTCGGCCTCGGTTCTCATGGCAGTCAGAAATAACCTCGGCTTCTAACGGGAAGCGGCGTCGCCTCCCTGTCGCTCACGCCGTCACCGTCACGACACCGTCACCGTCACGACACCGTCACCGTCACGACACCGTCACTGTCACGACACCGTCACCATTAACCCTTTAGAGGGCGCCCACGTCTACTTCAGGGTTCAACCCTGAAACGAAGACTTGAACTTCATCCCGATCCGCTCGTTTGCAACGTCAGCATCAGACCAGTACAGACCAGCATCAGACCAGTACAGACCAGCACCAGACCATTATAGACCAGCACCAGACCATTACAGACCAGCAACAGGCCATTATAGACCAGCATCAGACCATTACAGACCAGCACCAGACCATTACAGACCAGCATCAGACCATTACAGACCATTATAGACCAGCATCAGACCATTATAGACCAGAACCAGAACAATATAGACCAGCATCAGACCATTACAGACCAGCACCAGAACATTATAGACCAGCATCAGACCATTATAGACCAGCACCAGAACAATATAGACCAGCATCAGACCATTACAGACCATTATAGACCAGCATCAGACCATTATAGACCAGCACCAGAACAATATAGACCAGCATCAGACCATTACAGACCATTATAGACCAGCATCAGACCATTACAGACCATTATAGACCAGCATCAGACCATTACAGACCATTATAGACCAGCAACAGACCGTTACAGACCAGCAACAGACCGTTACAGACCATTACAGACCAGCACCAGACCATTACAGACCATTACAGACCAGCATCACACCATTATAGACCAGCACCAGAACAATATAGACCAGCACCAGAACAATATAGACCAGCACCAGAACAATATAGACCACATTCAGGGTTTTATTGATTTTCTGAGAACGTTTCAGTAAAACGGCAGTAAATTCCCACGTTCTGTTTTCAGTGGAACAAAAGAGAAGTTGAACAGAAAAATGATCAAAACTTCCTTCAACTTTTCAGTTCAGCTCCAGATGGATCCATCAGCTCCAGAACTTAAGATCCAGTTGGAAGAAAAAGGTTTGAATCTGATAAAAACTCAGTTTCTCATCAGAGATGATTTTCCTGCAGAAACAGAGACGCTTCCTCTGGTTCCACTCGGCCGCCAGCAGCTCCACATAAACACGATGTGAGGGAATCCATCAGGCGCCGTAAACACAGGAAGTCGCTCGTCATTACGTCTCCGGCCCAGACGGAGATCAGGCCAGAGACCAGGAGCCAGCTGGAGAACAGGCGGCGAGTCGCGGTTCAGACCAGGACCAGTCCAGGACCAGTCCAGGACCAGTCCAGGTCAAGGTTCCAGGAGACTTGGAACCTTTTCAGTAAAACAAGTATCTTCTTGTTCAGAGACTCTTTGATCATTTTTCACCGAGAAACCTTGTGTTCAAGATTCTGTTTGATTAAGACGGAGCTGATAAATTCACATACAGAGCAGAGACGCCAAAGACCAATTATTATCATTATTATTATCATTATTATTATTATTATTATTATTATTATTATTATTATTATTATCATCTTCATTATTATTATTATCATTATTATTATTATTATTATTATTATTATTATTATTATTATTATTATTATTATCATTATTATTATTATTATTATTATTATTATTATTATTATTATCATCTTCATTATTATTATTATCATTATTATTATTATTATTATTATCATCTTCATTATTATTATTATTATTATTATTATTATTATCATCTTCATTATTATTATCATTATTATTATTATTATTATTATTATTATCATTATTATTACCATCATCATCATTATTATCATTATTATTATCATTATTATTATCATCATCATCGTTATTATCATTATTATTATTATTATTATTATTAAGAAGTCCGTTTCATCATCTCTGGATCCTGCACTCCATCTGATTCCTCGTCTGAAGAACTGTTCTAACCGGAACCTTGAGCTTCTGGATTCCAGGAGAACCTCCCCAGTGGGTTTCTGTCGGTTCTTCAGTGATTCTGTTCATTTGAAAGAATGTTCTAGATCTCATAAAGGCTCTGTGAGTTATGGCGATGAGAAAGACGTGCTCAACTTTAATCTGGCTTCATGGTAGAATTTCAGGTCTTGGATATAATTCCAGGTGAGTTCCTGTTTTACTTCTTGTCATTCAGAATAAATACACGTTCATCTTATTCTGTAGTAATACCAAGTATTACAAATCAATAAAGGCACAGCTCTTGCCCAACGCCTCACTCTGGTCCAGTGTGTATTCACTGTACTCCAGGTGAGTACTCACCATGTCTGAGTCCTGGTGTGCTGGTCAAGGTGCCCACGAGGCCGCCAGCGAGGCTCCGCCCCCCTACGTCCCTCCTCTGGCTCAGGGTGGAGATGAAGCTGCCCAAAGACGGAAACGGCTGCTTGGCTCCTCGTCGGAAACCCTGAAAGCAGGAAATCTAGAGTCAGAGAGAGCTGCAGATAATCTCCCTCCTCTAGAGTCCAGATTATAGAGCGTCTTCCTCTTCTAACGTCCAGATTATAGAGCATCTTCCTCCTCTAGAGTCCAGATTATAGAGCGTCTCCCTCTTCTAACGCCCAGATTATAGAGCATCTTCCTCCTCTAGAGTCCAGATTATAGAGCGTCTCCCTCTTCTAACGCCCAGATTATAGAGCATCTTCCTCCTCTAGAGTCCAGATTATAGAGCGTCTCCCTCTTCTAACGTCCAGATTATAGAGCATCTTCCTCTTCTAACGTCCAGATTATAGAGCATCTTCCTCCTCTAGAGTCCAGATTATAGAGCGTCTCCCTCTTCTAATGTCCAGATTATAGAGCACCTTCCTCTTCTAACGTCCAGATTATAGAGCATCTTCCTCCTCCAGCGTCCAGATTATAGAGCGTCTTCCTCTTCTAACATCAGATTATAGAGCGTCTTCCTCCTCTAGCGTCCAGATTATAGAGCGTCTTCCTCCTCTAGCGTCCAGATTATAGAGCGCCTTCCTCCTCTAGCATCCAGATTATAGAGCGTCTTCCTCTTCTAACATCAGATTATAGAGCGTCTTCCTCCTCTAGCATCCAGATTATAGAGCATCTTCCTCCTCTAACATCACATTATAGAGCATCTTGACACAGGGTATAACAAGTAACTTTACAAAGTAACTAGTAAGTATCTGCTCAGTAATCAGGATACAGCGACTGCAGATCAAACTAAAGAGGAAGAAACCCTCTGGACCCTCAGTAACTGTAACTGAGTTACTTCCTCTGGACCAGTAATCCCAGTCTAGAGATTATAAATCCTAAAAACACCAAACAGCTGCTGGATTTGAAATCAAGTTGAATCTCCAGTTTTCAGTCGGATGAAGAGACGATGAGAAAACGAGTGAAACCAAAAGGAAGAAGATTTACTGAACATCCAGTGATGAATCACCTCCAACAGGAGGAAGAGGAGGAGGAGGAGGAGGAGGAAGAGGAGGAGGAAACAGAGAGCAGGAGGAGGAGGAAGAGGAAGAGGAAGAGGAGGAGGAGGAAGAGGAAGAGGAGGAGGAGGAAGAAGAGGAGGAAGAGGAGGAGGAGGAAGAGGAGGGGGAGGAAGAGGAGGAGGAGGAGGAGGAAGAGGAGGAGGAAACAGAGAGCAGGAGGAGGAGGAAGAGGAAGAGGAAGAGGAGGAGGAGGAAGAGGAAGAGGAGGAGGAGGAAGAAGAGGAGGAAGAGGAGGAGGAGGAAGAGGAGGGGGAGGAAGAGGAGGAGGAGGAGGAAGAGGAGGAGGAAGAGGAGGAGGAGGAAGAGGAAGAAGAGGAGGAAGAGGAGGAGGAGGAAGAGGAGGGGGAGGAAGAGGAGGAGGAGGAAGAGGGAGAGGAGGAGGAGGAAGAGGAGGAGGAAACAGAGAGCAGGAGGAGGAGGAGGAGGAGAGCAAGAGGAGGAGGGGGAGGAAGAGGATGAAGATATCATTTTATAAACAGTTTTAATTTCTCAACATGAAACATTTTATATTCATGAAGTTTCAATTCTAATTTCAGACGATGAAGATTTCAGAACATTTCCAGCCGTTTTTGTTTTTATAGTCTTTCTCTCTTCTTTCTCTCTCTCTCTCTTTATTCCCTTCTTTCTCTCTCTCTGTCTTTATTCCCTTCTCTCTCTCTCTCTCTCTTTATTCCCTTCTTTCTCTCTCTCTGTCTTTATTCCCTTCTCTCTCTCTCTCTCTCTTTATTCCCTTCTTTCTCTCTCTCTGTCTTTATTCCCTTCTCTCTCTCTCTCTCTCTTTATTCCCTTCTTTCTCTCTCTCTGTCTTTATTCCCTTCTCTCTCTCTCTCTCTCTTTATTCCCTTCTTTCTCTCTCTCTGTCTTTATTCCCTTCTTTCTCTCTCTCTGTCTTCAGGGACGAGGAGCGCCGTGGGAAACAGAACCACCAGGGGGCAGTAAAGCAACTTTATGCTGTTAAAAGAAGAAGAAGAGTTTTAAACTGTTTTCATCGTCTTTTCAATCATTTTGACATTTGAACCATTTTGGTTCCTTCCTAGAACCTTTGTTCTGCCGTGTTCTCCGGCTGTCTTCCATCTTTACTGGTGAGGAACACGATGACCGCCCTCGGGCTCCGACAGCCTGCTACCCGTCTGTCTCAGGTGTCTCAGCTGACGGAGTCGGACCGACGTCCTGCAGAACCCAGAGAACGCCTCGCTCACTTTATGGCCTTTCCAGACACGCAGGACCAGCGAGGCTGTTTATTGGTCAGAACCCGTCCGAGCTGCACATTCCTGCTGCCTGACTCAACCCACATGACATCAAGCAGCCAGTGTGCAGAACCAGGCTGAAGAACCAGGCTGCAAGAAGGCTGCAGAACCAGGCTGCAGAACCAGGCTGCAAGAAGGTTGCAGAACCAGGCTGAAGAACCAGGCTGCAGAATCAAGCTGAAGAACTAGGCTGCAAGAAGGCTGCAGAACCAGGCTGAAGAACCAGGCTGCAAGAAGGTTGCAGAACCAGGCTGAAGAACCAGGCTGCAAGAAAGCTGCAGAACCGGGCTGAAGAACCAGGCTGCAAGAAGGCTGCAGAACCAGGCTGAAGAACCAGGCTGCAAGAAGGTTGCAGAACCAGGCTAAACAACCAGGCTGCAAGAAGGCTGCAGAACCAGGCTGCAAGAAAGCTGCAGAACCGGGCTGCAGAACCAGGTTGCATGAAGGCTGCAGAACCAGGCTGAAGAACCAGCCTGAAGAACCAGCCTGAAGAAACGAGCTACAGAACCAGGCTAAAGAACCATGCGGCAGAACCAGGCTCCAAGAAGGCCACAGAACCAAGCTGCAGAACCAAGCTGCAGAACCAGGGTGCAGAACCAGGCTGAAGAACCAGGCTGAAGAACCAGGCTGAAGAACCAGGCTGAAGAACCAGGCTGAAGAAGCGAGCTGCAGAACCAAGACTTCTAAAATACCAAGATATGATGGTTTCTTGTTAATGAAGGTATAAATGTAGGATTTGGGGTTTAGATTAAAAATACCACAATATTTGGTGGTTCGATGTGAGGTCAGTACTACGTCACTGCAGTCATTTACTATTCTCACTACTGTTAAAATGTTACTGCTTCCACACCATCTGGTGGTAAAACGTGGTACTGCAAGACTGATCAGTCGAGCTGCGATGACGGAGGCGTTAGTTTGTTGTTTGGTTCAAATCTTCAGGGTGAAACTCGGTTTCTGGATTAATAAAAACAAAGTTCACCAAGTTTCTGTTTCTACACAACGATTTCAAGTGAAAACACGAAACTTGTGTCGCCCTTTGGGGGTCTGTTTCCATGACAACGGTGCTCAAAGCCAAATAAGATTGGCGTGTGTGTGTGTGTGTGTGTGTGTGTGTGTGTGTGTGTGTGTGTGTGTGTGTGTGTGTGTGTGTGTGTGTGTGTGTGTGTGTGTGTGTGTGTGTGTGTGTGTGTGTGTGTGTGTGTGTGTGTGTGTGTGTGTGTGCTTTCAGTACTAGCAACAGCACCAACTAGTGGACCAAAATTAAAACATCAGTCTCAGTGTTTCTGAGTCTCTGGTTCTTCAAACTGAAAAGTCCAGGAAAGAAAAAAGTGTGATTAATAGAAATCATTTTTAAAACCTGATGAGGACGGAACCAGACGGCGGTCCGGACATAAAAACACCAGCATGACCTCCGCCGGGCGGAGGGCGGAGGGTGGAGGGTGGAGGGTGGAGGGCGGAGGGCGGAGGGCGGCGGGTGGAGGGCGGAGGGCGGAGGGCGGCGGGTGGAGGGCGGCGGGTGGAGGGCGGAGGGCAGAGAGCGGCGGGTGGAGGGCGGCGGGTGGAGGGCGCCGGGCAGAGGGCAGAGGGCGGCGGGTGGAGGGCGGAGGGCGGCGGGCAGAGGGCGGCGGGTGGAGGGCGGAGGGCGGCGGGCAGAGGGAAGAGGGCGGCGGGTGGAGGGCGGCGGGTGGAGGGCGGCGGGCAGAGGGCGGAGGGCAGAGAGCGGCGGGTGGAGGGCGGCGGGCAGAGGGCGGCGGGCAGAGGGCGGCGGGTGGAGGGCGGCGGGCAGAGGGCGGCGGGCAGAGGGCGGCGGGTGGAGGGCGGCGGGCAGAGGGCGGAGGGCAGAGAGCGGCGGGTGGAGGGCGGCGGGCAGAGGGCGGCGGGCAGAGGGCGGCGGGTGGAGGGCGGCGGGCAGAGGGCGGAGGGCAGAGAGCGGCGGGTGGAGGGCGGCGGGCAGAGGGCAGAGGGCGGCGGGTGGAGGGCGGAGGGCGGCACGCAGAGGGCAGAGGGCGGCGGGCAGAGGGCGGCGGGTGGAGGGCGGAGGACGGCAGGTGGAGGGCGGCGGGCAGAGGGAAGAGGGCAGAGGGCGGCGGGTGGAGGGCGGAGGGCGGCGGGTGGAGGGCGGCGGGTGGAGGGCGGAGGGCGGCGGGTGGAGGGCGGCGGGTGGAGGGCGGAGGGCGGCGGGTGGAGGGCGGCGGGTGGAGGGCGGCGGGCAGAGGGAAGAGGGCAGAGGGCGGCGGGTGGAGGGTGGAGGGCGGCGGGCAGAGGGCGGCGGGTGGAGGGCGGCGGGCAGAGGGCAGAGGGCGGCGGGTGGAGGGCGGCGGGTGGAGGGCGGAGGGCGGAGGGCGGAGGGCGGCGGGTGGAGGGCGGCGGGCGGAGGGCAGAGGGCTGTGGGCGGAGGGCGGCGGGCGGAGGTCAGGGGTCCTTATGTAAGACGACGCATCACTTTTTCCAAACGGCCACAAAACAAGCGGGTTCCTGTGGTTCTACCTGACCAGCCTCCTCTCATCCCTGGAGAACCCTCCCTCTCAAACACAGACGGAACCCGAGGTGTTCCGGCATCACAAACATTTGGGTTCAACTACAGCTTCACTTCTTTCCAGGTTCTGATCGATCGCTTCATCAGAATCAGGAAACAACAACCTGCTGCATCACCAACGTGTAAGAACTGAAATGTTCTGCTGTTCACACGTCCAGCTTCAGGTTCTCTGAACGTCTGAACTCTAAATAACTGTTGAAAAGCTGCTGACTGGAGGATTCGGTCCAGTTGACATGCTTCAGAACCAACAGCAGATCAAAGAGGTTTAACGGAGGGAGAGAAGCAGGTTCCTTACAGGAGGGGAGCTGTGGTGAATCGGTGGAAGCTTCTCTCGATCCCGCTCCGGTCCAGACAGCGCAGAACGTTCTCCATCCATCCTCTCCGCCTGGAAAACTTCTTCTTTGGGGTTCTGGGTTTTCCCGTGGAGAGCCTCGGTCCTCTTCAGCGTCTGTTCCTGCTCCTCAGAGGGCAGAACATGGTTCCAGCAGAGCCAGTTCTGACCCGGGGCTCCGGCTGCTCGACCAGGGAGCTTCACATCGTCACGCGGCCGGACCGAAGTCTCCCTCCGTCGGCTCGGACAGGTGGGCGCTCCGTTACGCGCGCAGCCTCCGACGCGTAAAATAGCGCTCCAAACGGCGGCCGTGCGTAAAAGTCCGCGGCGGGACGCGCGGTTCGATTCTTCCGCGGCTTCTGAAAACCCGCAGGGGGGCGAGTCTCTACCCGCTTCTTCTCCTCCTCGATCGCTCCCGCTCTGCGTCGTCTGTCCGGGAGGAAGCGCAGCGGCGGGCCGGCGCCATGTTTGGAGGAAGAGGAGGAGGAAGAGGAGGAGGAAGAGGAGCAGCCTGGACACACACACACACACACACACACACACACACACACACACACACACACACACACACACACACACACACACACACACACACACACAATGACGGGAAATAGCTTGCGGATCCACAATAAAACCGTTAAAACAGCTGAGATGAAGATTAAGACTCAAGATCCCCGAATAACAGTTTAATTATAAAACAAAATAAAACATTAAAAAGTAGAAGTAAAAAAAAAACAAAAAAAAAAACAAACAATAAATTTGCAGAAATATATAAACTTATTCAAAAAAAGTGTTTTTTCATTATTATTAATAATAATTCTGTTAGAAATGTTCAGAGTTTAAACGTTCTCATATCTTCTCTCTTTTCTTCTATTTTAGCAAAAAATTCCGACGTCATGTTTTATAACTGCCGTGTTCTAGAATTTCATTATATCTAGAACTCACACAGTTTAGAACTTTGAGCCGATAGAAGTAACTGACCCATTCTAGAACTCACAGTCGCAAATGTACCCGAACGTTCTGGAACTCTAGAACTGTGACGCGTTCTACGACTCTCACACTTTGTAGAACTTTGACTTGTTCGAGAACGCCAACACAGTCTAGAACAAACGCATTCCAGGACACGCCCCCTTCTTTAACTGACCTCTTCAGGAACCCAGAAACATTCCAGAACTCTCGCAGAGTGAAGTGTCACACAGTCTACAACTTTGACATGTTTTAGAACTTTCTAGAACTGGAACTCATTCAAGAACCCTTCCCCTATAACTGGCAAATTCTAGAGCTCTAATACTTTGTCATGATCTCACAGGGGAGCAGCTTAAAATGGACATAATCTAGGACTGAGGTATTTTCTGAAAGTCTCCCAGTAGAACTGTGACACTATCGAGAACTCTCCGACGTTCTCAAACGTTGACATGTTCTAGACCTCTAACAATTGTATTTTCTAAAGTCTCACATTCCAGAAAACTGACACGTTCTACAACTCACGGACGTGGGAGATCTCCGGCATTTTCTAGAACTTTGACAGGTTCTAGACCTCTAATAATTCGTGGAACACAGTCTAGAGTCGAATGTCCTGCAAAGGGACATGTTGTCTGTCAAACGTTGTAGAACTTTTATACGTATGAAATTCTAGGAGATTCTAAAAGTCTCACACAGTGGAGGAATCACAACTGTCCTGTAAAGGGACTTGTTCTAGAACGGTCAGATTTTGTAGAACCTGCATTAATTCCAAGAGATTCTAGAACTCTCTAGAGACGTCTCGAGAAGTCTCATATGATCCAGAACTGCAGAGGGTTTTACCAAACATGCTCACTGTTGCCGGAACAATCTATGATGTTTCTTTTCTTTTTTAAATCTGGTGTCATGGAACCACAGTGACTAGTGCATGTTTTTGAACCATAGTGACTGGTGCAGGTTTTTGAACCATAGTGACTGGTGCATGTTTTTGAACCATAGTGACTAGTGCATGTTTTTGAACCATAGTGACTGGTGCAGGTTTTTGAACCATAGTGACTAGTGCATGTTTTTGAATCACAGTGACTAGTGCATGTTTTTGAATCGTAGTGACTGGTGCATGTTTTTGAACCATAGTGACTGGTGCATGTTTTTGAACCATAGTGACTGGTGCAGGTTTTTGAATCGTAGTGACTGGTGCATGTTTTTGAACCATAGTGACTGGTGCATGTTTTTGAACCATAGTGACTGGTGCAGGTTTTTGAATCGTAGTGACTAGTGCATGTTTTTGAATCGTAGTGACTAGTGCATGTTTTTGAATCGTAGTGACTAGTGCATGTTTTTGAATCGTAGTGACTGGTGCAGGTTTTTGAATCGTAGTGACTGGTGCAGGTTTATGAACCATAGTGACTGGTGCAGGTTTTTGAACCATAGTGACTAGTGCATGTTTTTGAACCATAGTGACTGGTGCATGTTTTTGAACCATAGTGACTGGTGCAGGTTTTTGAATCGTAGTGACTAGTGCATGTTTTTGAATCGTAGTGACTAGTGCATGTTTTTGAATCGTAGTGACTAGTGCATGTTTTTGAATCGTAGTGACTGGTGCAGGTTTTTGAATCGTAGTGACTGGTGCAGGTTTATGAACCATAGTGACTGGTGCAGGTTTTTGAACCATAGTGACTAGTGCATGTTTTTGAAGGAGGAGCAGAAGGAGCGTTGGAGGAGAAATGTAGCGGCGCCTGATTCTGGACGAGGTTCTGCGATCGGTTCCGCTGCAGACTCTGCGTCACCGCCGGCGCTCAGCTCCGTCAGTAATTAGTGAGAAACGGGATCCAGGCTGCCGGCCAGCGTGTGTGTGTGTGTGTGTGTGTGTGTGTGTGTGTGTGTGTGTGTGTGTGTGTGTGTGTGTGTGTGTGTGTGTGTGTGTGTGTGTGTGTGTGTGGTTAACATTGAGATCATCTGGACTCTCCGTCTGGTTTCCTAAAAGCTGCTCCAGCGTGTCTGAAGTTTGTGGAAAGGAGGGATTATTTTTGCCCAGAACGCCGACTCAGCCTTAAATGTGTTTGGTTCCGTTTCTCTCCAGGCTGATTTAGAATGAAACTGCTGCTCTGTGATGTAGAGCAGCTGTTTGTTTGGACTTCCTGATGAAATCTGTCTTTACGTTAAAGTGTTCATTGTGAATTAAAGGATTCTCTGGAAGAAAAGACGACATGACCTTAATCCGCTCTGGAAAACTACAATTATTGAAGTAATATATTGTTTGTATTCGAGACATGAAAAGTTTTTTATTTGTGAAATTAATCTGTACCTCGACTCCAGATTAGATCAGGTTCACTGCAGACGGTTGATAAATATCCAGAGATTTTAACTGTAATCTCAATCCAGAACAAAATAAACCCTGAGAGTTAAGACTTTATAAGATATAATGAGAAAAAAGACTATTTCACTGCAAACAGATTATATTTGGATGATAGAGCAGGAAGATTCTCTATAATCTGATGTTAGAGGAGGAAGATGCTCTATAATCTGATGTTAGAGGAGGAAGATGCTCTATAATCTGATGTTTGAACCTGCTACAGAACCAAAACTCCTCCGGCTGTTTGCTGGTCGTCATGGAGATCGATGGTTCTGCTGATGCTCAACAAGTGTCGTCCTTTTGTTTGTGAATCATGAGTGTCTGCTCCTCCTCCTGTTCCTCCTCCTCCTCTTCCTCCTCCTCATGTTCCTTTTCCTCCTCCTCCTCCTCCTCCTCATGTTCCTTTTCCTCCTCCTCCTCTTCCTCCTGTTCCTCTTCCTCCTCCTCCTCATGTTCCTTTTCCTCCTCCTCCTCTTCCTCCTGTTCCTCCTCCTCCTCCTGCTCCTCCTGCTCCTCCTGCTCCTCCTCCTCTTCCTCCTGTTCCCCCTCCTCCTCCTGTTCCTCTTCCTCCTCCTCCTCCTCCTCTTCTTTCTCTTCCTCCTCCTCTTCCTCCTCAGATGAACGAGAGTAACCTCCCTCCCTGCCGCTCTGGTTCCAGAGGTTTGTGTTCGACTCCCAGATGTTCGCTCTCGTCTCTCCCACTTTGAGGCGTTGCTATGAATCAAACCAAATATTCCTCCTGACTACAGATGTGACTCCTCCTCTCTCTCTCTCTCTCTCTCTCTCTCTCTCTCTCTCTCTCACACACACACACACACACACACACACACACACACACACACACACACACACACACACGCTGAGTTAGGGTTTTATTACCCCCCCCCCCCCCCCCCCCCCTCCGCCGCCGCCCCAGTCATAAAATCTGGATTATTTTTTCTCTTCGGGGGAAAAAAGTATTCAAATAAAATTCCTGGAGGCCAAAGTTTAGTTATGCAACAACAAGTTTTCGTTCTTTTTCTTTCTGTGAGTCAAACGGTTCCTGGACGTTCCTGTCGGAGCAGATTTATGAGGAACATCATCACATCAAGGATCTTAAAGAAACAGTACAAGCAGTTTCAAGAAGACTTTTCAAATACTGGCGCTCGTACCCCGTGCAGTATCGAACCAATATCTGGTATTGGTGCATCTCTACTTTCAATAAATCCAATAAGCTGTAAAGACCAAAAACAACAACTGATAGACACGCCGTGGAAACAACACATCGTTAAGCTATAACTTATTAAATAGGAGTAATTCTGGCCACTTATGATTTAACTACTATTGAATTAGAAATAACAGTGTTTTTCTTGCCATTGCGGGATTGATCTCTGGACAAACTTTCAATACAAACATTTAAAAAAGCTTAAAATCATTGACTTGAAAACTGTACCTGCTGTAATGTCTGGTTCAGCCGCCAGAGGGAGCTGTTCACCTTCAAGCCCAGGTCTGAGCGGCTGCTGGCGGTTCACGTCAACATCAGTTCAGCTTCTTCAACCACAGGAAGACAAATGTCATTTATTCAAGTTGAATTAAACTAAAGAATCTGAAGGAAGTTTTAAACGTCATCGCTGCTGAACCAAATACAAGTTTGATTAAAGCAAAGTGGACCTTTGTGCAGGATTAATAATAAAACTCAGTTCAGAATAAAAAGATTGAAAAGGAAAAGCGTGAATGTGAGACGAATGATGAAGGCTTGCCAAAAATAGAAGAGAGAGAGAGAGAGAGAGAGAGAGAGAGAGAGAGAGAGAGAGGTTCACTCCATCTTCAGCAGCTGAACTCCTCGGAGGAGAAAAACAATCAAACAGTCATTCTGCAGGAAACAAGACGTCTCTGTGAGAGCAGCTCACAACGGTGACACTGTGGAGACCCCAGGTGTGTGTGTGTGTGTGTGTGTGTGTGTGTGTGTGTGTGTGTGTGTGTGTGTGTGTGTGTGTGTGTGTGTGTGTGTGTGTGTGTGTGTGTGTTTTGAGTTGTTTTACACCAAAACGTGACATCAAGTACCATTAAGTACTTCTACTGTAGATGAAAGTCCTTTAATACTTCAAGACAAAAAGCTTCACCAACAAATCATCAGTTCACTGAACCGAGTTAGCATCACTAGCATGTTAGCTGTTAGCTCATATGGATGCTAACTAGCCTGTCAGGTAGCTACGTCACTGTGAAACACTGAGCAGGGAGCGTCTCCATGGCAACAGACGCTGATCTCCTTTGATCTCCATGAGGAGCCTTTCATCTTTACGGGAACCAGGTGGATCCTGTTTTACACACAAACTCAAAACTGCACTGCGTCTTTGCTTTTCAGGATTTTAACCTCCATTCTGGTTTGGACTCTGGTATTTTCATAAACTTTCCCCCGTGAACACTTCAAACCTGCCGGAAGTGTTTCTGGAGTTAAAAACGTCGCGGTTGTAAAAGTGAGACGTCGTCCCGCCGTCGATCGTTAAAGTTGAGAGGAAGGAGCTTCTGAGGAACCTGAGTCCTGGAAGCCCACATGGTTTCTGTTTCCTGTTGCTCTGCTTTGTTTACGCTGGGGGGGGGTCGGGGGGGGGGGGGGGGGGGGGGGGTCGGGGGTCGCTTCACCGATTTAGCACAAGAAAGACTCATTTTCATCCGTTTAAGTTACAAACATACAAAAAGACTAATAAACCAAACGGTAAAACAAAGTCAAAGATAATATTTGTTCCTAAACATCCATAAAGTGAAAGTACTACAGCGTACTCAGCCTGTTTGTATAAAACTTCACTTACTGCTGCAGATGCGTTCATTAAAAGGTCTTAATTAGTCACACCACCAAACAGTTAAAACCAAAAGGAACTTTTACATTTTACAATTTCTCCACAGAAATACTTTGATATTATAATATTTTCATACATAAATTCAATATTTTTTATTCAGAATTTCATCAAAGTAAAATGTGCTGGTAGATTTTAAATACACAGGATTTTAACTAAATGTTAAACTCTTCTCATCCTCTGATTTAAACACCTTAATTAACCGAGTAGATGAAGTAATCTACTGGAGTAATGAGTAATGAACTCCACAGTGACGAGGTAACGGTCGGGTCATGATGCGTTCAGGGGCCCTCGGGTTTCTGTCTCGTTCACACGGCGGCGGCGGAACAAAGCGTTTCCAGAAAGTTCTGATGTTCTTTAAACGCTGCGGACCATTTGTGTTTTCACTGGAGACCGTTGTCATGGAAACGGGGCTTTAATTTTCACCCCTTGGATCTCTTGATGTTTTTATATAATATCAAGACGTTAAAGCTCCAGATGTTTGAATCTGTTTGCTGTGATGTAGTTTTATTCTGTGTTTCGATGGTAAAGTCCTCCTCAGTCCGCCTCTTCGTCTTCGTCACGTGACCTGACCTCACGCCACAGAGTGGAAAACCCTCGCCACGTCCTCCTGGAGGTTCCTCGCCTCCATTTAGAGAGTAAAATGTGTTTATGCTGCTCAGGAGGCACCATGTGACGTCCTCTGGTTCTGGTTGTTCTCTGGTTCTGGTTGTTCTCTGGTTCTGGTAGTTCTCTGGTTCTGGTTGTTCTCTGGTTCTGGTTGTTCTCTGGTTCTGGTGGTTCTCTGGTTCTGGTAGTTCTCTGGTTCTGGTTGTTCTCTGGTTCTGGTTGTTCTCTGGTTCTGGTTGTTCTCTGGTTCTGGTAGTTCTCTGGTTCTGGTTGTTCTCTGGTTGGAACTGTGACGAAGAGCAGCTCTTCTTCATCCCGGGTTTAATCTGCTTTTCACTTGTGTGTGTCGTTCTGACCCCTCCGGGCCGCCGTGGCGTCATAAAGACGACGGCGCCAAACGAGATTCTCTTCGTCTCGCTTCATGTTTGTCTGAATACTAGAAAGACCAAAGTACTCTTTCGTAGAAGAGACGCAGTAAATACCTCCGGCCCGAAGATAGAAACCAGCAGGTCACAAGTCCAGGGTCACGTGTGTGTGTGTGTGTGTGTGTGTGTGTGTGTGTGTGTGTGTGTGTGTGTGTGTGTGTGTGTGTGTGTGTGTGTGTGTGTGTGTGTGTGTGTGTGTGTGTGTGTGTGTGTGTGTGTGTGTGTGTGTGTGTGTGTGTGTGTGATTCATGTAGGTTTGTAAGGACCTGCAGGAGGAGGTGAGTTAATCTCAGCAGAAAGCTTGGAGGTATTTTTGCGGTGAAATTGGTTCATATTGTGACTCAAGGTGACGAGTCGTGTACTTCAACGTGACGAGTCGTGTACTCCAACGTGACGAGTCGTGTACTCCAACGTGACGAGTCGTGTACTCCAACGTGACTCGTAGTTTTAGGCAGCGAGTCGTCCAGCCGTCATTTGGACGGTCACTTTCCAGAAAAGAAGAGACGGCTGATAAAATATCAGACGTGCTGAAAGCCTCCAAAATAAAATAAAAATATATTTTGTTTAATGTCCATCACTACTTGTCACCTTGTAATTTTGCTTAAATTTATATTTTTTCACCAAAATATAATGAAGTATCGTCTGGAGTACGTCCGTCTGGGCCCAGGTCTGTCAGTGTGGTTGTTTTGTTTACGTCCACATCCCGTGTGTTTGGTATTGACGCTCTGCCGTGTGCAGCGTACACGCCTTCCCGCTCCAGAGTGACTGTCAGTCATATTCTAATCATGTTTAGCTTGTAGCCTCGCTACTCTACAGCCCCGCAGCTCGCTAACACGCCGGAGGGCGGAGTTACGTGATGCACCTGAAGGCATCACTCAGCTCCTGCAGTTCAAACCAGACCAACATGGCGGCTCGGACTCAAACCTTCTTTTACGAGGTTCTGAAAAGCGTTTCTCACTGGAGCCGTTATCAACACAGCACACTGGGAACTAAAACTAAAAGTGTAAATATGAAGCCCAAAGGCAAAGAAACACCAGAGTGAAACTTAATGAATGAAACGACAACACAGGAAACACAAACTGTGACATCCTGGGACCAAACTGCTGGTAAATAAGTTAAAGTAAATAAAGTTTGCGGTCGGATCCTGAGCCTCGTGAGGGTTCATGATTGACTTTCGTTGAACTAAAAGACTCGATCAGTTGATCTGGACCGTTTCAACCTCCGTGTCATTTACAAGCTTTTAATGTGAAAACTGAAAACTTTTGTTGTGCTTCGTGGGTCGGCTGCTCGGAGTCACTGGAGGGTTCGAAAAATGTATAGAGTGTGTGTGTGTGTGTGTGTGTGTGTGTGTGTGTGTGTGTGTGTGTGTGTGTGTGTGTGTGTGTGTGTGTGTGTGTGTGTGTGTGTGTGTGTGTTACATACTTGGCAGGTTAACATGTGACTCTCAGTCTCCGGTTGCGTCTCGATGAAGGAATCATGTCAATGTGACGCCGCCGTCTCGTAAACAGATTTACAGTCTCAACATGTGAAGTCATCTGGATTATAGAGCATCTTCCTCCTCTAACATCAGATTATAGAGCATCGTCCTCCTCTAACATCAGATTATAGAGCATCTTCCTCCTTTAAGAGAGAGCGAGAGCGAGAGCTTAGTCATGGACCATAATCGGCCTCCTGCTCCCGTATGGAGCCGACAGGCCGACATATTAAGTGGCTTCGATGACACGCGGTGCCGTCAGCTCAGCACATGCCTGCTGGCCGTTCTGGGAATGTCACGGTCGTTGGGGCGTCGGATGCCACAGCGGTGAGCGTGTGACTGCAGGTCAGAGGTCGTCCACATTCAACGGCTGCTGGGCTTTACGAGGCGCTGCCTACAGTAAATTAGCCGAGCCGCCGTGTGTGTGTGTGTGTGTGTGTGTGTGTGTGTGTGTGTGTGTGTGTGTGTGTGTGTGTGTGTGTGTGTGTGTGTGTGTGTGTGTGTGTGTGTGTGTGTGTGTGTGTGTGTGTGTGTGTGTGTGTGTGTGTGTGTGTGTGTGTGTGTGTGTGATTTCTGATACTCGTCTGAAACCTGAAGGCTGAGATAAAAACGTCACCCTGACATCAGCGACTTTTCAAGCGTGTGTCATGTTGTAACTCAGCGTCTTGCGGTAACTTCAGTACGCTTCAGTACGCTTCAGTACGGTTCAGTACGGTTCAGTACGCTTCAGTACGCTTCAGTACGGTTCAGTACGCTTCAGTACAGTTCAGTACGCTTCAGTACGGTTCAGTACAGTTCAGTACGCTTCAGTACGCTTCAGTACGCTTCAGTACGGTTCAGTACGCTTCAGTACGCTTCAGTACGGTTCAGTACAGTTCAGTACGCTTCAGTACGGTTCAGTACGGTTCAGTACAGTTCAGTACGGTTCAGTACGGTTCAGTACGGTTCAGTACGCTTCAGTACGCTTCAGTACGGTTCAGTACAGTTCAGTACGCTTCAGTACGCTTCAGTACGGTTCAGTACGGTTCAGTACAGTTCAGTACGCTTCAGTACGCTTCAGTACGCTTCAGTACGGTTCAGTATGCTTCAGTACGGTTCAGTACGGTTCAGTACAGTTCAGTACGCTTCAGTACGGTTCAGTACAGTTCAGTACGCTTCAGTACGCTTCAGTACGCTTCAGTACGGTTCAGTACGCTTCAGTACGCTTCAGTACGGTTCAGTACAGTTCAGTACGCTTCAGTACGGTTCAGTACGGTTCAGTACGGTTCAGTACGGTTCAGTACAGTTCAGTACGGTTCAGTACGCTTCAGTACGCTTCAGTACGGTTCAGTACAGTTCAGTACGCTTCAGTACGCTTCAGTACGCTTCAGTACGCTTCAGTACAGTTCAGTACGCTTCAGTACGGTTCAGTACGGTTCAGTACGCTTCAGTACGCTTCAGTACGGTTCAGTACGGTTCAGTACGGTTCAGTACAGTTCAGTACAGTTCAGTACAGTTCAGTACGCTTCAGTGCAGTTCAGTACGCTTCAGTACAGTTCAGTACGGTTCAGTACGGTTCAGTACACTTCAGAGAAACTGAATCATTACGTTTGTAGTAGAAACTGTTTCTGTCGCTCTCATTCTGCTCACTGAGCCCACGGTGAGCATTAGCATTAGCATTAGCACCGGTAATGGAGAGGCAGTTCTGCTGTCCTGCTTGTGGTCTGCTCACTGAGGCTACATTTAGCATTAGCATCATGTAAGACTGTTGCTCCCAAAAGGAGTCAACACCAGCAGGTAATGCTAACGCTAACAGAACTGCTATTTCTGTCAGTCCTGCTCGCAGAGGCTACTGTTAGCTTTAGCGCTTCCACCGCTGTGGTCAGACGGAGCCCTACCGTTTTCAAAAAGTTCCACCTTTGGTGCATTTTTTTAAAAAAAAGCAGCGTCTTCGTCGTGTAAACCGACGGCAAAAATCTACGAAAGTTCTGTGTTTTCACGAGTAAACGTTGTGTAACGTGTACACATTCCATTCCAATAAGCTAAAATTCATAAGTGATGTTGTCATAAAGCGGCGGGTTCAGTCTGATCCAAATCATAAATGTTAGCTACACACTACACGCTACATGCTACACGCTACATGCTACACGCTACACGGGACCAGTTGTAGTTCTTGTGCTCATTTAGCTCTTAAACATCAGCAATCAGAAGTATTTTCAAATCTTAATGGAGGACGGCAGAGCTTCCGACCATCTGCTGTTTGACTTGGCCCAGACGGGGCTATCTGCCCCCAGCAGCGGTACCCGGGGGCAGGAGGGTATCGGGGCGAGGCGACATGGAGACCCAGTGAGTCACGGTTCTACTTATGACACCTCAGAGCTCCGACAGCGACGCCTGGAGTCGGTCTGTGTCCAGGTCAGGAAGTAAATAAATCTTTGTATTTGTATATATTTGGATGTACAGGAGCTGCAACAAGTACAGCTACTCCTCGAGTTTGTTTTAGAACAGAAGAAAAGTTCCATGTACCGCTCTGGAAGAAAGAAAGAAGAATAAAACCTCCAGAATGAAGAATGAGACGACGTTTCAAGTGGAAATAATTTTTTTCGCTTTTATTCAAAAGATTCGCAGCAACATTCTGAAAACGATGTCCGTTTCCACGGAAACACAGAAACACAAACAAATGAAGTCAAAAAGTGTAGTATCCCCCGTTTCCATGGAGACGGAGTCAGGGACTTTTTAAAAAAGTTGTTTTCGGCGACTCCCAACAAAGTTGTGGTGTAAACCGGCGCCCAGAACAGGAAGGTTTGGTGTTTTCACTGGAGAACGGATCCCGGCTGTTTCTTTGTTTACGTTGGAAACTCCCAGGAAAAGGTGGAACGTTCCTATAAACATGATTACAAACAGAACGCAGCGATTCAAAAATGTTTTCAAACTACGTTTATTCAGTTTTGTGTCATAAATGATGCAAAAGAAATTCTGATATATCATGACTATATATATATATATATATATATATATATATATATATATATATATATATACACTAGTGCTGTCAATCGATTTTCTGTAATTAATTGTGATTAATCACATTATTTTTCTACTTAAGACTGAAACTTGT
Source organism: Lipophrys pholis (assembly GCF_963383615.2). Lineage (NCBI taxonomy): Eukaryota > Metazoa > Chordata > Actinopteri > Blenniiformes > Blenniidae > Lipophrys > Lipophrys pholis. Next base: position 28,320,951 of record NC_137642.1, read on the forward strand.
AATGATATTTAATCAAGTAAAAACAGGGAATTTATGTCGACTCAGCACTCTATATTAGACTATATTTATATTCAAAGACCATCTTTAGTCCTTTTAGCTTCGGGTGAAACTGTTTCTCTCTAAGATCAGCAAAATAATAAAAACATAAATCAATTAATTAATAAACATGAGCAGAAGTCTGGGTTCTGTTAGAGCGCAGCTCTACCAGAATATTTCTAGAAACAAAGTTGTAAACTTAGAACATGAAGTAAGTGGTAATAATA
>NC_137642.1:28321413-28326413 GCF_963383615.2 Lipophrys pholis
TGTTGCTCTGCTTGTTGATCTGCTTGTTGCTCTGCTTGTTGTTCTGCTTGTTGCTCTGCTTGTTGTTCTGCTTGTTGATCTGCTTGTTGCTCTGCTTGTTGATCTGCTTGTTGCTCTGCTTGTTGCTCTGCTTGTTGTTCTGCTTGTTGCTCTGCTTGTTGCTCTGCTTGTTGATCTGCTTGTTGCTCTGCTTGTTGTTCTGCTTGTTGCTCTGCTTGTTGTTCTGCTTGTTGATCTGCTTGTTGCTCTGCTTGTTGATCTGCTTGTTGCTCTGCTTGTTGTTCTGCTTGTTGCTCTGCTTGTTGTTCTGCTTGTTGATCTGCTTGTTGCTCTGCTTGTTGATCTGCTTGTTGCTCTGCTTGTTGTTCTGCTTGTTGTTCTGCTTGTTGCTCTGCTTGTTGCTCTGCTTGTTGATCTGCTTGTTGCTCTGCTTGTTGATCTGCTTGTTGCTCTGCTTGTTGTTCTGCTTGTTGCTCTGCTTGTTGTTCTGCTTGTTGATCTGCTTGTTGATCTGCTTGTTGCTCTGCTTGTTGCTCTGCTTGTTGATCTGCTTGTTGCTCTGCTTGTTGTTCTGCTTGTTGCTCTGCTTGTTGCTCTGCTTGTTGATCTGCTTGTTGCTCTGCTTGTTGTTCTGCTTGTTGCTCTGCTTGTTGTTCTGCTTGTTGATCTGCTTGTTGCTCTGCTTGTTGATCTGCTTGTTGCTCTGCTTGTTGCTCTGCTTGTTGCTCTGCTTGTTGCTCTGCTTGTTGATCTGCTTGTTGCTCTGCTTGTTGCTCTGCTTGTTGCTCCAGGTATGAAAGATTAAACATTCCATTTGTTAATAAACATTAATATTCACCTTGTCATTCTGGATGAACGGCGAAGAGTCGTCGTGTAAAACCAGAAAGAGAGAATCAGTTCTTAGTTAATATTTAATAGTTAATATTCAATAGTTAATATTTAATAGTTAATAGTTAATATTTAATAGTTCATAGTTAATATTTAATAGTTAATAGTTAATATTTAATAGTTAATATTTAATAGTTAATATTTAATAGTTAATAGTTAATATTTAATAGTTAATAGTTAATAGTTACTAGTTAATAGTTAATATTCCGTCCTGTTCTGGACGTCTGAGCGATTCGTCCCGTTTCATTGGTTGTTTTAGTGGATAAACGCCGACGAGAGACTTCAGATTCCCTTTATTCACACACACACACACACACACACACACACACACACACACACACACACACACACACACACACACACACACACACACACACACACACACACACACACACACACACACACACACACACACCTCACTCTCCAGGAATGTGGATCTGAACCCTCCAATTACAGCAGCCGCTCTCCAACTCCTCTTCCTCTCTTCCTCTCTTCCTCCCCTCCGACTTCTGTTCCTCTCGTTCTTCTGCTCCCTTCATTTCCTCTCCTTCCTGGTTTTTCAGGCCTGTTTCTTCCCTCCTCTCAGTCTGAGGGAGCTTCTCATGAGCCCACTGACTCAGCCACAGTTTCCCTCTCAGTGACTCATTATTCTCATTCCGTCACGTTCTGATGAAGACGTTCAGACCGGAGCTCCTGTGGGCCAGGCTGGCGTTGAACCTGGGAATGGAGACTCTCCAGGGGTCGAAGCCTTCGGTGAGGAAGCAGCCGGCTGTGGGCGTGTCCTCCTTCCTTTTCTCAGCAGGTTTTTACCGATGATAAAACATGTTCCTGCCGTTGCCGTGGAAACGTACTCTGTTTTCAGAATGTTCCCGTGTGAACAAGAAACTTTTCTGACAAATGTGATGGATGGAGAACAAACACAAAGAAAAGCCTGGATTCAAATGAGGCGGTGGTGCTGACCGCTAACCGCTAACTGCTAACAGCTACACTGCTACACTGCTACACCGCTACACCGCTAGCATTTTCCTGCAACTATAAATACAACAATTTTTTATATTATTTTATGTATCAAGTCATAAATCTGTCTCACTAAAATGATCTTTCTAAATTCATCGTCCGCCGGCGGCCGGAAGCGACTCATCATGGCGCCGCCGGCGGCCGGAAGCGACTCATCATGGCGCCGCCGGCGGCCGGAAGCGACTCATCATGGCGCCGCCGGCGGCCGGAAGCGACTGATCATGGCGCCGCCGGCGGCCGGAAGCGACTCATCATGGTGCCGCCGGCGGCCGGAAGCGACTCATCATGGCGCCGCCGGCGGCCGGAAGCGACTCATCATGGCGCCGCCGGCAGCTGGCGTTTGGTTTGATCACGGTTACATCTCTCACTGTCCTGCGTTCAGGAGCAAAACTGCGTCTTGACCGGAAGCTGCTTGTTGAAATGCATCAGGTTTTAGCACGACGCTCTCGCTGCGTCCCAGTGAGCCGCCGCCGCCGCCGCCGCCGCCGCCGCCGGCAGCATGTCTGTGGTCAGAGCGGCCGCTCGGAGGGAATTCCAGGCTCTGGTGCCCATCACACCCTGAAAACCATCTCGCTGTGGTATCCTCTGACTCAGCTGCTGCTCAGCTGCCGCACGCTTCGCCCGAGGGGAGCGGCGCTCACTCCACCCCGACATCTGAAGCCCACCCACCGCAGCCTGGCACGGCCAGGGGGGCAATTAATCTGCCCCACTGACCCAGCAAAACACTAGCTACTGTACCTCTGAGGTGCGGGGACTGCCCCAAAAAGAACACGTTTATACAAACCCATGAAGTATTAGTACTTTCTTTCTGAACATCCATACTTCGGAGTGTAATCTGAGTATTTTTCTGAGGACTACTTCCTTTACAGAAATATCTTCGACTGTTACAGGAAGGAAATCAACTATAGAATGACGTGATTGAAATGAAAAGTAAAGCAACGACAGAAATGTAAGGACAGTATCATCACTTCATAAAGAACTGCAATACAGGCAAGAAGTTAAAAGTAGAGCTACACTCGGTAGAGCGCAGACCTTTGCAGACGCCACCATGCAATGTTCAGGTTAAATGAGGTTCTGTTGGTTCCTGTTCTTCTGTGTTCCTTGAACGCACCATCAGAGCGAGCTGGCCTGTGATTGGCTGCGAGGGGAGAAGGGGGCGGGAGCAGAGTTAGCAGTGTGCTAGGAGACGGCAAACAGCAGCGGCAGCCCTCCAGTGCGTCTCCATGGCAACAGACACTGATCTCCTTTGATCTCCCCCATGAGGTGCCTCTCTCATCTCTCATCTGCTTTGTATGGAAGATTTTATCGATAAAACTATGACAAGGAAAGAAACATGACGACGGAAGATCGTGGACGAATCTTCTAGTGACACGCACACTCAGGCCTCCTTTACACTGCGACGTTTCAAATGAAACGCTTCGTTTTTGCGTTTCCGTTTCAGGAAAATGGGCCGTTTACACAGCAACATTTTTAAAATGCGACCTGTTGCCACGGAAACAACAGAAATGCTGAAAACGATGTAGCTCGTATGCCGAGCCACTAGTCTGCGCTGTTGTTTGTTTTAGTACTGAAAGCACACACACACACACGCACGCACGCACGCACGCACGCACGCACGCACGCACGCACGCACGCACGCACGCACACACACACACACACACACACACACACACACAGAACAATGAGCTCTTAACACTGCGGTAAGACAGACATTCTAGTGGACAGACCATCAAGTTGGATTGTTATTATGGTGACTGTCAAAATAAAAGAACCAAGTCCAGGAGAATCTGGACTGGGAGTCCTGACACCACGGAGGAATCTTTGTTCTGATTGGCTCTACTGAGCATGTGCAGAACTACTGGTTACTACAGCCGAGGCACGCAGTAGCCGCGTTTCAGAAAAGTTGTGTTTCCATGGAGACTGAGCTTTTTTTTCAAAAGTTCCACCTGGGAACCATTTGTCAGAAATTTGTGTTTCCGGTGACTCGGAGCACCGTAGTCATGGAAACGAACCCCAAAACACGACGGACGTTTTCTGTTTTAACTTGAAAACATCTAAACTCCTCATCTTAACCTTGACCCTGAGGAACGCCTCTGATTCCTGCTCAGTCTTTGCCAGCTCGTCCTCGCCGCCGCCCCGCCACCGCCCCGCCACCCCCCCGCCACCCCCACCCCCACTCCCACCCCCACCCCCACCCCCACCCCCACTCCACCTGTTCCAGGGGGCGGTTGGCATTCCTGCAGCCACACATGTATGAAAACACACTGGTGCACACAGGAGACACGCATGCCACAGGACTGTTGCCCCTGTGAAGGTTTAGGGGCGAGACGTGTGGAGCTGCTGCACGTGGCTACACCCAACACTGGCAGGACCATCCTCCATCCATCCATCCATCCATCCATCCATCCACCCCTCCATCCATCCATCCATCCATCCATCCATCCATCCAGCCCTCCATCCATCCACCCCTCCATCCATCCATCCACCCCTCCACCCCTCCATCCATCCATCCACCCCTCCATCCATCCACCCCTCCATCCATCCACCCCTCCATCCATCCATCCATCCACCCCTCCATCCATCCATCCATCCATCCACCCCTCCCTCAATCGTTGATCATCGAAGGTGTGAGACACAAAGAACCCGTATCGGCACGTGTGATTCCAGCAGGTGGCGCTCCGCCACGCTTCACCTTTGACCCCAACGCCGTTTTGAGGATGAGCACATGAGCGCACGTGAAGCCTGACACAAGTACGCCGTCACCCTGCGACCTTGAGCCGCCGATCCGAGCGATACGAGGCGGCGGCTGCTTTCCTTATATGCTGATGTGCCGCTGAGCAACGATGCCGTGTGAGAGGCGGCTAATCTCCTCACATCCCCACTCTCTTAAAGAGCCTCATTACGGCGCCCTGCCTATTAATACCCAGGAAGTGCGTGTGTGTGTGTGTGTGTGTGTGTGTGTGTGTGTGTGTGTGTGTGTGTGTGTGTGTGTGTGTGTGTGTGTGTGTGTGTGTGTGTGTGTGTGTGACCTCTTCGGACTCAAGCCACAGCTTCCGCGCTGACTTCATTCACACACTGTCAGCATCACACATAAA
>NC_137642.1:28331413-28433913 GCF_963383615.2 Lipophrys pholis
CGTCGTTCCGAGTGAAAAACAGGAACGTTTTGTGTGTGTTTCCATGACGACGGGTAATGTTGATAGAATATCCCGCTGCGCTGCGTGTGTGTGGTTGTTGTTTTCATGTAAACAGACATCATTGCCGTGTAAACGGGAAACTTTTCTGTAACGAAAAGACAAAAACATGTTTTCACTAGAATCCCTCAGAAGTGGGATTTTTCCGGAGGTTAATTTTTGATTTCCATCCCGACACACGCGCGTATTTCCAGTGGTTTCTTTTTTTTTGTACTTTTAATCCAATGTGGTGTTTTGTTTCTTCACGTCGTCGTCGCCGTGTCGTGCCGTGCCGTGTCGTGTCGTGTCTGTGTTGAAGTCGTCTGTCTCGTCTCTGCCCGAGCAGACGGACCGGAGCGGCCGGCTGAAGCTGGAGACGGTGGACGACCTGTTCAACATCCTGCAGCTGAGGAAGAGGAGGAGGGAGAGGAAGGCCCCCGTCCACAAGAAGAAAGAGCCGGAGCCCGAGAGGGTGGTGAGATTACACTCGATAATCTGCTGTTAGAGGAGGAAGATGCTCTATAATCTGGATGTTAGAGGACGATGCTCTATAATCTGGTGTTAGAGGACGATGCTCTATAATCTGGATGTTAGAGGAAGATGCTCTATAATCTGGTGTTCGATGACGATGCTCTATAATCTGGTGTTAGAGGACGATGCTCTATAATATCCTGTTACTTTAATCTACTCTGACCTCAGTTTAACCAGATTATAGAGCATTGTCCTCTAACACCAGATTATAGAGCATCTTCCTCTAACATCCAGTTTTCAGTACTTTTCTTCCATTCCAGTTTGTACTTTGAGTTTTTGCAAAGTTTGTGTTCCATTCGAAGTTTTCTCGTCTCTTGGCAGCCGGAGTTCGTAGATGAGCAGCTGTTCCTGAGCGCCGTCATGGAGAACAAGCTTCCTGTGGTGGAGAAGTACCTGAGTGACGGAGGAAACCCAAACACAGCCGACAACGTGAGTTTAATCCTCCTCTGTACCGCTCATCAGCCAGTTCGTAGATTCTGGTGAGAGACCTCCCGCTCTAGATACCAGTCCTTCTGCTCTACTCTACGATCCTGAATGGAAGTTCTCACATGTGGCCCTTTGCCTTGACGTCCAGTTCCAGAGGAGCGCTCTGCATAAAGCCTCGTTCGGAGGACACGTGGAGGTGATGAAGAAACTCCTGGAGGCCGGAGCGGCCCTCGAGAGGAAGGACAAGGTGAGATTTCTTTATCAAACATCATAATATCATCAGTTTGTCACAACGGTGCACCGATACCAATACCGAAACAGGAATGGGGTATCGGTCCGATACTGAATGGAGTACAAGTACGTTGAAAAGCTCCCCCATACAACCCGGCGAGTATCATGTGCATCATGTGTCAGCAATGTCAGGTAGATGAGAGAGGACCTCCGGTTTGGAGATTCTTTAATGAACAGAAACAGACTGTAAATTATCTTCTGACAAAATATCAAGAGGAGGAGAAACACAGTTGGTCCAGCAACTTCATCACCGGCAACTTCATCACCAGCAACTTCATCACCGGCAGCGTTTGTCCAATGTTGCTCAGTAATTTAACTCCTCAGCATGTAGCTGTGAGACGTGCTACATGCTACATGCTAGTTTCACAGAGGCTGTGCGGAGGTGGTTTATGGCAACATGCTACATGCTAGAGAGTTCCAGGCTCACACAACAGCGATGCTACATGCTACATGCTAATCATGATTAAAGTGACTGATCCTCTCCTCACCAGCAGCTCCCTCTACAGTAGCATAGCGCAGAGCGGAGAGAGACGCTACGCTATGCTACTGTAGACTGGAGGAGGTGGTTTGTAGTGACGCATAGCCTTAGCATATTATTTTTATTTGGAGTATAAATTTGATTTTATGGTATTTAATAAGTACTCGTATTGGTACCCGGTACCAGCAAGTAGCTAAAGGTCAGAACGAGTACTTTACTTTAAAAAAAAGAAGTATCAGTATGTCGCTATTTTTCTTCTTTTTTTTGAGTCTCACACACACACAGATGACAGTTTCACATATGTGTGTGTGTGTGTGTGTGTGTGTGTGTGTGTGTGTGTGTGTGTGTGTGTGTGTGTGTGTGTGTGTGTGTGTGTGTGTGTGTGTGTGTGTGTGTGTGTGTAGCTGGAGGCCACAGCCGTGCACTGGGCCTGCAGAGGAGGACACCTTCCCGCCTTGCAGCTCCTCCTGGACGAGGGAGCCAAGTTCACCTCCAGAGACAAGGTGAGTCCAGACTGAGGACCAGAACCAATCAGGACCGACCAAGTCGGACCAGAACCGACCAAGTTGGACCAGGACTGACGGTTGGCTCAGGTCACCTCCCCTAAATGAAACAAACTGAGACACTTTCATATGTTTTGCTTGTTTGTCTGATGATAAGTTGTTATTGCTGCTTGGTTGCTGCCAGACGAGCCTCAAAGCCTCCACAGTGCAGACAGGACTCGTTTGTAAAAACTCCCAGAATGCAACGCTGGAGAAGATTTCTGTATATTTCAGAATCACAATCAGAAATTCATCAATTCTTTCACTGGATTTAGCATCAGAAGGTTTAATTAAATTGGCTTAATTAGATTGTAGTAATTTTCGGTTGTAATTGTGAAACATAAAACACAAAAACACTCTTATTAGAACTTTATACACGACAAACAAAACCTTTAGCATTTAACTGTAAAAGTTATCAGTGTGACCCACTCAGGATGAAACAGGCTCCTGAACAAAAGTCTTTGGCTCCTCTGGGAAGCAGGTTAAAGACTTCTAGTGGGTCAACCTGCTGTATTTTGGCGCCATCTACTGGTCGGAAGACAGGAAACACTTTCTAACATGCGCCTGACCAGTCCTCCAACGAGACTTGACTGTGTGCATGCATGTTGAGAATGATCCTGTAACCTTCCTCCTCCTCCTCCTCCTCCTCCTCAGCTGCACAGCACTCCTCTACACGTGGCCGTGAGGACGGGACACTGCGAGTGTGCTGAGTACCTGATTCACTGCGGAGCCGACGTCAACGCCAAAGACAGAGTAAGTTCTCCGAGGGAACAGAAGCCGGAGATCAGGAGGGATTTTTAACAGAAATATGAATGTGGAGCCACAGATGTGCTGAACAAACTAAACACCAGGGAGGTCAGGTTCAGAGTGTCGAAGCCAGACGACGTGAGCGAGTCGTCAGGAGGAAGGAAAAGGGAGGAAGAGGGAGGAGGGAGGAGGGAGGAGGAGGGAGGAAGAAGGAGGAAGGAAGAGGGAGGAAGAGGGAGGAGGAGGAAGAGGGAGGAGGAGGAGGAGGGAGGAAGAAGAAGGAGGAGGGAGGAAGAAGGAGGAGGAGGAAGAAGAAGGAGGAGGGAGGAAGAAGGAGGAAGAGGGAGGAAGAGGGAGGAAGAAGGAGGAGGGAGGAGGAGGAGGAGGGAGGAAGAAGGAGGAAGAAGGAGTAAGAAGGACGAGGGAGGAAGAAGAAGGAGGAGGGAGGAAGAGGGAGGAAGAAGGAGGAGGAGGAGGAAGAGGGAGGATTTCTCTGGAGCTCAGGGAGAGAAACTATTCAGGCTTTGGAGAATCGACTGGGGCCTGTTTCCATGACAACAGCTCAGCTGAATCGTTTTTGCATTTTTATTTCTGAAAAGTTTCACATTTCCACGGCAACATTTCGAAAACGATATCCGTTTCCATGGAAACAGCAGAAACACTGTAAACGATGTAGTTGGCATGCCAGGCCACCAGATGGTGCTGTTGTTAGTTTTAGTACTGAAAGCACACACACACACACACACACACACACACACACACACACACACACACACACACACACACACACACACACACACACACACACACACACACACACACACACACACACACACACACACACACACACACACACACACACACAGCAGAGATCAATGAGCTCTAAACACTAACAATGGAGAACACAAACATTCTAGAGGACAGACCAAGTTAAATAAATATATAATAAAGTTAAAACAAAACCACCAAGTTGGATCGTTATTATGGTGACTGTCAAAATAAAACTACCAAGTTGGATTGTTATTATGGTGACTGTCAAAATAAAACTACCAAGTTGGATTGTTAAAGCCTCGAAGATGTGTGGACTTTCCTGAGCGAGAACCAAAACGCAGCATTTCCACGTTCTGGCGTTGCGCTGTGAACTCCGCAGTGTGAACTCCGCGCTGTGAACTCCGCAGTGTGAACTCCGCAGTGTGAACTCCGCGCTGTGAACTCCGCATTGTGAACTCCGCAGTGTGAACTCCGCGCTGTGAACTCCGCAGTGTGAACTCCGCGCTGTGAACTCCGCAGTGTGAACTCCGCGCTGTGAACTCCGCAGTGTGAACTCCGCAGTGTGAACTCCGCGCTGTGAACTCCGCAGTGTGAACTCCGCGCTGTGAACTCCGCAGTGTGAACTCCGCGCTGTGAACTCCGCGCTGTGAACTCCGCGCTGTGAACTCCGCGCTGTGAACTCCGCGCTGTGAACTCCGCGCTGTGAACTCCGCGGTCTGAGTCGTTGCCTCCTCTTGCCTGCAGGACGGCGACACGCCGATGCACGACGCCGTGAGAATCAACAGATTCAAGATGATCAGGCTGCTGATGATGTACGGCGCGAGCCTCGCCACCAAGAACTGCGTGAGTATCCGCGCTAACGGAACCGACGGCCGGCGCTTTGTGGCGTGACTGATTGTTTGCGTCTGTGCAGGACGGGAAGAGCCCGATGGAGACGCTGTACTCGTGGCAGAACGGAGCCAAGAGCCTCCTCTGCAACTTCAGCGAGGAGAAATCCAAACAGTAGAGGGGCGAGCGGTTCCAGTCGGAGAACCAGCGGTGGTTTCAGAACGGCAGGCGGGTGGATTGAAGCACACACTCCGCACAGGCTCTTAAGTCCCCCTGCTTCAGGGATTTGAACCCACAACCCCGGAGGCTCGTTCTGGGATGGAGAATGAGCCGCGGATCTCCAATGAGAAATGTGATCAGGACGCCTCCATACTGTGATTATGGTCTCTGATGGATTCATGGATATTGCTGGACAATGTCTCGGCTGCTCTGGACTTTTGTTTCAAGCTGAGTTGAAGTCGGCGTCTCGACGTCGTCACTCCTCAAGTTTGACTGATTGATTTCCGTGTCGTTCACTTTTTACTTCAGTGGCTGTAGTTTGACTGTAGTTGGTTTGACACTGTATCTCCTGCTCAGATGGAACTTTATGTTATGATTTATCTCTGGTTCTGATCCAGTCCAACACCCACATGAGCTCAACCCTCTTTGGTCTTACGTTTCTGTTCAGATTGACGGAGAGAGAAAGTCTTCTGGTGTCGGCTCCAGAAAAAACTCTTCACTCTCACGTCTGCAAGTGCAATGAAACAAGTAATAGATTACAGTCACTGGCTAATTCCTCATATTGTTCACAGCTCTGGATTACTGGAGTGTTAGCGATAGCATTAGCTGAGCTGTCAGTCATTGTGTGGGTCTAATGACATCAGTTAGAGGAGGAAGATGCTCTATAATCTGATGTTAGAGGAAGATTCTCTATAATCTGGATGTTAGAGGAAGATTCTCTATAATCTGATGTTAGAGGAAGATTCTCTATAATCTGGATGTTAGAGGAAGATTTTCTATAATCTGATGTTAGTGGAGGAAGATTTTCTATAATCTGATATTTGCACATTTTATTTTCTTGAATAAATCCCTGCAGGAGAGAAAGAAGTTCTTTTAGAAGCAGTTATTCTTATTTCTATTCCCTCCATGTAAGAGGAGATTCCTGCTCGGCCGCAGTGGAACGGTTGTGGATTAAAACTTTGCACGTAGACATAAGTGCGAGTGGAGAAGCGAACACGTGACAGGTGGATTAGAGGAAGTTTGAAAGGAGTTGAAGGAAACAGTTCTTGATTCATGTCATTTGTATTTGTTGGATGAATAAAGCTGATTTTGAAACGAAGCGGTTCGCACGGTGATTCCACGACGACCGGATCGTCAGCGTTCCACTGAACTCTACAGAAATAAAAATGTTGCTTTCATTTTCATTTCATGTGCGGACCACACGGATTTTAAAACTAGAGCTACACTCGGTAGAGCGCAGACCTTCACCAACGCCACATTTGTTTGTGGAACCAAGTTCGCATCGCTAGCATGATAGCCGTTAGCTCATATCGATGCTAACTAGCCTGTCAGTTAGCTACATTACTGTGAAACACTGAGCAGGGAGCGTCTCCATGGCAACAGACGCTGATCTCCATGAGGTGCCTCTCTCATCCACTTTCTATGGGACTTTTCTTACCAGTACTTGGGGATTTATTGGGAAACGGTTAGCCGCTAACATCCTACGATCTAAACAATTGGTCCTTTGATGAAGACGAGTCATTCCTGAAGAATTCGTGAAGTTTCAATGAGTGTTTTTTGCGAAAAGTTGCTCAAATACATACATACAAAACAATAAATCAATAAATATACACAGACGAAAAGATAAATTCGTTGCTGACTGACGACAGCAGAGAGGAACAAACACAGTGTGCCACGGCCAAAATCTTCCCCCAGGAAGAGATACTCCCAATGCTGACACCTGCCAAGTGGCTGCAGGCTGCAAACAGTGAGTGCACGGTGCACCAACAACGTCACAACAACACTCAAGGGATTTGAGCTCTTTTGAGGTCCGTTTCTAATGAAGTGTGTAGGAACAAAGGCCAGGCTGCTGATGAGCAGGACACAGTGAGGTGGAGCTGGTTCAGCAGCGGTTACCAGAGTCAATACTGCTCTGGCTTCAAGGAGTTGGAGGAAATAATGGGGCGACGCGCAACAACCGGTTTGACCAGCGGGACGGTGTAGGGAGGATTTGTTGTTTGATAACTTCCAATGTTCACCACCACCACTCACTTGTGCAGTCAGTCCGACCTCAGAGAGCCTGCGGTGGTCCATCATGGCCGTCAACGTCCTCGGTGTGGTGGTGATGGTGGTTTTCTACCTGCTGGTCTTCGGGGCCGGCGTATGGGCCTCCTTCAAGTCCAGACGGGAGCAGAAGAAGAGTGCGGCCACTGGGATGGAGATGGCCCTGCTGGGGAACCGAGGCATCGGCCGGCTGGTGGGGATCTTCACCATGACAGGTGAGCACCACCCAAGCACCACCCAAACACCACCTGCGTCAATGACAAACGAGACATTTGCAAAAAGTCACTGAACAAATTTCTGCTGCAGTTTGTCTTCAGACTTTAGATCAGTGTCAGTCGCTCCTTTATTCTTTATAGAGCAGTGCTAAAACTCAGATTGCCCCAACTTAAAACCCTTTATGGTGGCTCGGCTGGCAGAGCGCCCGCGGCTCCTTCAGAAGGTTGCAGGTTCAATTTCCCTATCTTCCACATGTTGACGTGTCCTTGAGCAAGACACTGAACTTCAAACTGCTTCCAGTGGACGGACTGAAGCATTTTGCTTGGTGTGTGTGTGTGTGTGTGTGTGTGTGTGTGTGTGTGTGTGTGTGTGTGTGTGTGTGTGTGTGTGTGAATGTGATTCAGAGTGTAAAGTACTTTAGCAAATGGCGATAAATAAGTGAAATCCATTTACCATTAAAAAAAAAGTAGCAGAGCTAAAATTCCAATTGCTCCACTTGAAAACCTTTTAAAAGTTTTATAAGATGGTTCGACTCCAGCACCTCAGCCTGCTACGGATTTTCAGGGGCGAGTATTTCATGGTTACACACCTCAGTGCCAGCAAACTGTCAGCCAAGAGCACCTCACTGGCATTCCTGTCAGTTCAAACCTCGGAGCTGATGAGATGAAACAACCGTGTCCTCATCCAACCGACGCTCTGCTGTGACAGTCATCAACACATTCAAGCTCTTTGGGATTTTTAATCCTGGTTAGAACCTGCAAACATTCCTTTAAATCGGTGGAGCGAGTGTGTTTATGTGACGCCTGTGACGCCTGAGGCCTCACTCATACAGAAACGATGTCCGTTTCCACGGCAACAGCAGAAACACCAAAAACAATGCAGCTGGCATGTTGGGCCACTAGTTGACACTGTTGGTTGTTTTAGTAATGAAGACACACACAATTAACACTGGGTGAACACGGACATTGGTATTATGGTGACTGTCAAAATAAAACCACAAAGTTGGATTGTTATTACGGTGACTGTCAAAATAAAATAAACAAGTTGGATTGTTATTACGGTGACTGTCAAAATAAAAATAGCAAGTTCGATTGTTATTACTGTGACTGTCAAAATAAAAGTACCAAGTCCCAGGAGAACATGGACTGGGAGTCATGACACCATGGAGGAAACTTTGTTCTGATTGTCTCTACTGAGCATGTGCAGGACAGTTAACTGATATTCCCAACCAAGTGCTTCAATAGTCACAACATAAAAGTTTGCGTGAAAGTTGTGTTGGTATCAATAAGGCTTCGTCATGAGATTATAGGAATGAAAAAAATTGTTAAATGCTATTTTAAATAATTGAACAACAGAAAACCCTGGTTTGACTGGACTCTTAAAAGAAATGGCTTCACATCTGTCTGCAGAGGTTTTGAATTATGGACTTAATTTTAATTTGTGGGCATCTTATCATTATTATTATAATTTCTTCTTTAGCAAATATACAAAAAAAATAAAAAAAAATAAATGCTGTCTTGCCCAGGAAACAAAAAGTAATTTTTAATCTCAATGAGTTGTTTTTCTGGTAAAATAATAAAAAGAAAACAACCATAGCGCCACCTACTGGACCAGATACTGGGCCCGTCAGGTTTAAGTGTTTATTTTGACACATATATTTTGAGACCTTTACTGTGCGTCTATACGTGAGGAGGCAGATCGCCGTCTATACATTTTAAAAGTGAATCCAAGCAGACGTGCCTTTATGCAGACGACACTGTTTAATGTTGATGATTCTCTCACTTTTCTTTTATATTTTTCTGTCCTCTAATACATTTCTGAGATCTTCCTTGGAACAATTTTCTGAAGATGCTCTAAAAATCTGATGTGAGAGGAGGAAGATGCTCTATAATCTGGATGTTAGAGGAAGTAGAGAGGAAGAGTAGAGAGGAAGAAGTAGAGTGGAGGAAGAGTAGAGAGGAGGAAGTAGAAAGGAGGAAGTAGAGAGGAGGAAGTAGAGTGGAGGAAGAGTAGAGAGGAGGAAGTAGAGAGGAGGAAGTAGAGTGGAGGAAGTAGAGAGGAGGAAGTAGAGTGGAGGAAGAGTAGAGAGGAGGAAGTAGAAAGGAGGAAGTAGAGTGGAGGAAGAGTAGAGAGGAGGAAGTAGAGTGGAGGAAGATTATAGAGGAGGAAGTAGAAAGGAGGAAGTAGAGTGGAGGAAGAGTAGAGAGGAGGAAGTAGAAAGGAGGAAGTAGAGAGGAGGAAGTAGAGTGGAGGAAGAGTAGAGGTGGAACTAGAAAGGAGGAAGTAGAGAGGAAGAGTAGAGAGGAGGAAGTAGAGAGGAGGAAGTAGAGAGGAAGAGTAGAGAGGAAGAAGTAGAGTGGAGGAAGAGTAGAGAGGAGGAAGTAGAAAGGAGGAAGTAGAGAGGAGGAAGTAGAGTGGAGGAAGAGTAGAGAGGAGGAAGTAGAGTGGAGGAAGTAGAGAGGAGGAAGTAGAGTGGAGGAAGCGTAGAGAGGAGGAAGTAGAAAGGAGGAAGTAGAGTGGAGGAAGATTATAGAGGAGGAAGTAGAAAGGAGGAAGTAGAGTGGAGGAAGTAGAAAGGAGGAAGTAGAGAGGAGGAAGTAGAGTGGAGGAAGAGTAGAGGAGGAAGTAGAGTGGAGGAAGTAGAAATGAGGAAGGAGAGTGGAGGAAGAGTAGAGAGGAGGAAGTAGAAAGGAGGAAGTAGAGTGGAGGAAGAGTAGAGAGGAGGAACTAGAAAGGAGGAAGTAGAGTGGAGGGAGGAGGAAGTAGAAAGGAGGAAGTAGAGTGGAGGAAGAGTAGAGAGGAGGAAGTAGAGTGGAGGAAGAGTAGAGGTGGAACTAGAAAGGAGGAAGTAGAGAGGAAGAGTAGAGAGGAGGAAGTAGAGAGGAAGAGTAGAGAAGAAGAGTAGAGAGGAGGAAGTAGAGAGGAAGAGTAGAGAGGAGGAAAATGTAAACATTGTTGACAGTTGCACTGTGATGATATGTAAGGTAGTTTTTCAGCTCTCAGCCAAAGTTCGTGCAGTTTTCTTTATGAAATATACTGATTGATATATTTTATTCCATCTTGTAGCGACCTGGATTGGAGGAGGCTTTCTAATCGGTACGACCGAGATGATGTACACGCCATCGATGGGATTAATCTGGACAATAATCTTGTTGTTGTCGCACAGCATGAGCTTGATTATTGGTAAGACTTTCATTAGTTACTGGATACTTTAAGTTTCTTTGCCAGCTCAAAACTATTAAGTAGTTTATTGTGCTCTATAATCTGGATGTTAGAGGAGGAGGATGCTCTATAATCTGGAATAGAGGAGGAAGATGCTCTACAATCCGGATGTTAGAGGAGGAAGATGTTCTAAAAATCTGATCTGAGAGGAAGATGCTCTATAATCTGGAATAGGGGAAGGTTATGCTCTATAATCTGGATGTTAGAGGAAGAAGATGCTGTATAATCTGGAATAGAGGAGGAAGATGCTCTACAATCCGGATGTTAGAGGAGGAAGATGTTCTAAAAATCTGATCTGAGAGGAAGATGCTCTATAATCTGGAATAGGGGAAGGTGATGCTCTATAATCTGGATTTTAGATTAGGAAGATGCTCTATAATCTGATGTTAGAGGAGGCAGATGCTCTGTTTTTAGAGTAATTAAACCAAGTCCAGTACTCAGTTACTATCAGGTCAGTGTGAACACATCCTTCACAGTAAAGTATTCCACAGAGTAACTGACCATTGTGTGATGATTGAACTTGCTCATTACGTCCCAACCCCTCTAGATTTCTGTCTAATCCTGATGTTCTGATTCCAGTTGGTTTGATTTTCGCCAAACCGATGAGAGAAAAGCAGTACATCACCATCGTCGACCCTTTCTTCATCAAGTATGGGAAAGTACCATCGGCTGGAATGAGCCTGACTTCTATTCTACTTGACGTCATTTGGATTCCGACAGCGCTGATCGGACTCGGTACCGTTTGTCCTCCACCTGGACTCTCGCTTTCTCTTGTTTGTGTTCACCAGTTTTTCATCAGCTACACAATACGAAGAAGTACATTATGTTCTGACTAAACATCAAGAGGAGAAACTTAGCTTGTACAACAACAGCAGAGCTAGCCCGAGGTCGCTCAGTAGTTTAGCACACACACAGAGTAGTATGCTCTAAGTACTATAGAGACGGTGGTATTCTGAAGCCCTCAGGGATGTTTGAGGTGCTTGCAATGTCGACGCAGAGGCTGTATAAACAAGTGTATTGTTTGCGTGGAGTATGAATGAAGCTTAGTGATATTTACTCATATTGTTACTTGCAAGTAGCCAAAGGTCAGTACTTGTACTTGTCCCTTAAACGTCTTCTACCAGAATATACATGAGAAAAATACAACCTGAGGATCCAGTTTAGTTGTTGATGTTCGTCTCTAATAAAAAAACTTCCTGAAGGAAGTTCCTCTTCATACTCAGACTAACTGGTATTTACAGCATTTTATTTTGGCGGGACATCCCCGGTTTGTTGACGTCTCAGCATCATAGAACCTCCTCAAGTTTCAGTTTGATGGTTTGTCTGGAAACTTCTGGACTTGTGAAGGATTGAGGAACCTGCAGGTTGGAATGAGAGGAGAGGTTCTGGGTTGGTTGGTCCTCTGGACAGAGTCTGTCCTTTAGGGAAGACGAGCTTAAAGATTCTCTGCTGGAGGAACTTTAAGAAAGTGGTATCGGTGCATCCAATGTAATTATTGTGCAAATTCTGTTGTTCTTCTAGATATAAGATTGTTTGTTCCTGGCAGGAGGAACCATGAGTGTGATCTTGGATTTGTCCTTCACCGTGTGCGTCTGGATCTCTGCGGCCATCGTGGTCGCCTACACGCTGATGGGAGGCCTCTACTCGGTGGCCTACACCGACATCATCCAGCTGGTCCTCATAGCCGTCGGTCTGGTGGGTCTTTCATTTCTACTCTACTTCAGTGGACAACACTTCATAGCAGACAACCCATGTTTGATATGGTCTTCCTCTTCATTCAAAACCAACAACTGTGAAAAAGGATGCACCGATGCCGATACCAGTATCGGGTCCGATACTGCATGGAGTACTAGTACTCTGAACAGAACCCCAATACTACCTGACGAGTATGCAGATACATGCAGAAAGACGTCATGCAGGTACACAAGAGAGCATGAGGGATGTATGGCGTTTGGAGATTGGTTAATGTCTGAGATGGCCTGTAAACGACGATGAGACACGTTCAGCAGATATTTTAAGGAAATCAAAAAAGAAAGTGCACATTTAAAAAAAATCTGCATAACTGAGTAACATCCCATCGAGCTCCCGTCTTCTGATTGGTCTTCATGCCGTTTTTATTCGTCCACCAAAGTGTCAACTGTATCCGTCTTAGGTTTTGTGCTTTTGTTTGTATGTAGTTTACATTTGAGTCTTAACTCATCGTCAAGGGAAACCCTGAACTGATGTGAAGGTTCTGCTTTGGTTCTCGTGTTGAGGAATCAAAGGTTCCACGGCGTTTGTTCTCATTTCCAAAAGCTGGTGTGCGTTCCCTTCATCATGACCAACCCTCACAGTGTGAACATCGGAGACACTCTGAGGAACAACACCTTCCACGCCCCCTGGATCGGGACTCCGGAGCTGAAGAGGATCTGGATCATGATAGATGACTTCTTATTTTTGGTGAGAAAAAAACAAATAATGTCAATGGCTTGTCACACGACCATGTAAACCTCCAGTAACCTCAGATATTGATCCGAACCACACGAACCAAAGGAAGACCACGGTCGCACGGTTACCGTGGACCATTTGTAATCATCCAGAACAGGAAATATGGGATTTTTGCAAAATGAAACTCATCACATTTTGTCCAACTTTTCAAAAAGTCCCTTCAGTAAAAATGTAATCTGGTAATATTTTACAATAACACTAAGTGAAGCCATTGTGCTCTGGAGTGTCTGGGTAATCTGGGCTACCAGGCCGTCCACCAGAGGACCTTATCGGTTTCCTCGGCGGCGGCGGCCAGCATGATGTGCTTCGTCGCTGCATTCCTCGTCTTCATGTTTGGGATTCCTCTCATCCTGCTTGGAGCTGCAGCTTCATCCACAGGTGAGACCAACCTGCTCACGGGAGGAGCGACAGCATCCATACGTTCAGGTTCTCGGTAATTCAGGACACTTTGATTCCTCCCGTGTCCGTCCTTCAGACTGGAACATGACGTCCTATGGTTCTCCGTCTCCATACGAACGTGGGGAAGCATCTCTGGTCCTGCCCATCTCCCTGCAGCACCTCACCCCGACCTTCGTCTCCGTCATCGGTATCGGATGTGTGGCTGCAGCCGCCATGTCGTCAGCTGACTCTGCTTTGCTTTCTGCTGCTTCAGTTTTCACCACCAACATCTACAAGAACCTCCTGAGACCAGAGGTGAGAGAAATACTCTCTACCGAGGCTCCGTTTGCACGACAGTGTTCACAAGAGGTTTAACCTGCATGAGTCGCTCCACCATTAATCCTTTCACAGCCCAATATTATAATAATACAACAATAATAATAATAAAACTATATTAATACTGCTGACTCAAGATTTTAAGTGAAAACACAAAACTTGGTTTAGACCACGGCTCCCACAGTGGAAATGTTTGGAAACGCTCCGACTCAAGTTTCCGTGGAAACGAGGGAAAACGCAAGTCGTCAAAAACGTTCCCACTCCATCCCCATGGAAACGAGGGAAAACGTAGTAACTAAGTTCTTCTGTTCATGCTCAGGAGATGGACTCTGCTGTTTCGTTACAAAAACAAACAGCGTCAACTTGTGGCCCGGCATGCTAATTACATCATTTTTGAAGTTTTCCCTGTAAATACACGTCATTTTCAAAATGTGTCAGCGTGAAAATTTTCTGAAACAAAGAGAGGAATCATACAGAAACAAAAACGCTGGTTTCCCCTCACGATGTGTGTGTGTGTGTGTGTGTGTGTGTGTGTGTGTGTGTGTGTGTGTGTGTGCGTCCGTCCTCAGGCGTCGGACCGGGAGGCTCTGTGGGTTCTGCGTGTCGTGGTGGTTGTGGTGGGTTTGCTGAGTTCCACTCTCAGCACTCTGCAGAACAGCGCCGTCACCTTCATCTTCTTCGGGCGTGAAGTGGCGTATGGTATCATCTTCCCTCAGCTCGTCTGCGTCCTCTTCTTCAACGTGTCCAATGGTTACGGGGCTGTTATGGGCTTTGTGGTGGGACAGGTGTTGAGATTACTCAGTGGAGACCGGAAAAGTGGCATCCCAGTAACCCTCCATTTCCCAGGATGCACTCTGGAGGACGGCGTCTACGTCCAGTACGCTCCTGTCAAGACCATCGCCATGTTGTCCACCATGGTCTCCATCCTGGTCTTCTCCTACCTGACGTCTGTGCTCTTCAACAAGAACCTGCTTCCTGAGAAGTGGGACGTGTTCAAAGTGAAAGTCCAGCAGTCGCCACGGCCGCCGACACCAGCAGGTGGCGCCGCAGACAACAAGGACGATGACAGGGCGAATAGAAACTTACTTAAATCAGATGCTTCGGATCCAGAGATGAACACATGTTCACCAGCAGACCTGGCACGTTTGACAGAGCAGGTTACGTTCCATTCTACAGGGTGAGGGTTCAATTCCCCTCTCCACCTCTCCACAAGCTGATGTGTCCTTGGGCAAGAGGCCAAGGCCCCGTTAACAAGGCAACGATTTCAAGTGAAAATTTTCATTTTGTGTGTCCGTCCCCATGACAACAGCGCTCGGCGCCACTGAAAACACAAGTTTTTGGAAACGACTCCCAAGGTGGAAGGTTTTGAAAATGTGGGGAAAAACCAAACTTTGTGGAAACGGTTGAAACACTGCTTCTGGTCACCATGGCCGTAATAACTAGGAGTGCTGCACATGCTCAGTAGAGCCAATCAAAACAAAGCTTCCTCCAGAGTGTCATGACTCCCAGTCCATATTCTCCTGGACTTGGTACTTTTATTATGACAGTCACCGTAATACCAATCCAACTTTGTACTTTTATTTTGACAGTCACCATAATACCAATCCAACTTTGTACTTTTATTTTGACAGTCACCATAATACCAATCCAACTTGGTACTTTTATTTTGACAGTCACCATAACAACAATCCAACTTGGTACTTTTATTTTGACAGTCACCGTAATACCAATCCAACTTGGTCTGTCAATGTTTAGAGCTCATTGTTCTCTGCTTTCAGTACTAAAGCAACAAACAGTGCCAACGAGTGGCCACACATGCCAACTATCATTTTCAGTGCTTCTGACATTACCATGTGAACAGACATCGTTTTTCAAGAACGTCGTCATGGAAACACAAATCTTTGACCTGAACCTGAAACAAAAACAAAAACTGCGGCGTTTTCACTGGAACCGTTGCCATGGAAACGAGGCCCAAATCAGAAGTTTATTCCAATTCTGTGTCAACATTTTGTTTAGCTTTTCAAAAACTGTGAATGTCACCGATTATTTTGTATTTGTGGAGTCCAAACGTGCCCGATTGTTTTGACACGGCTCAGTTGTATCGATGTTTCCTATAGAGTTTCGGCATTTTGGATTCATCTTATGCTTTTTGCACTTTTATTGCCTTTTTGCATTTCATTGCTTTCAACTTTTGCATTGTGTGGAAATTTTCGCTTTTTATTTTACACCTTTTGCATTTTTTTTTATTGTTGCTGCTTTGTTGACGTTTTCCTTGGCACCTTCTCCTTTGCTGGGAGTATTGTGGGATGAAAGTTACTGCCTTCAACTCGGTGGTTTGTGTTCGTTTTCCCTCTGGTTTCCTTCAATATTTTGGACTTCTACGTTCTGCTTCAACTACTTCAACTCTGGATTGTGTTTGTTGATACCACTGCCTTGGATTCTGATAATAAACTGGAACATAATAATAGACGAACACCCAGTCGGCTGTACGAGTCCGATTCTGTCCACCACAGTGGTTGACACATGGGAAGTGGTTTTGGTTTAAGCGTCTTGGTTCACATTGTCTTCAGGACTCGCTGTAAAGAAAATTTTCGCTGCTTCCCCGGTGAGGCGCAGTTTCAGAAGGATGAATGAAGAACGGACAGTGACTCGATGCGAAGGGTGTTTATTCAAAGTTGCAGCTGGAATTCCACTCTCCGCGGAGATGTAGACACATCAGTGAGACAGATAAAGACAACACCTCTCACCTCGTGCTCCCTACTTAAAGCTATTCTCTCCTAATCTCCTCTCCCCAGGGTCCAAGGTCGGCGTCAGTGAAACACATAGAAGTCCTCATAAACGCCACAGCAGCTCCTCTGGAGTCATCGGAGTCATGACAATAGACCATGATACAGGGAGTGAGAGGAGACCAGGGCCCACCGGTCCATTCCTCAGATAACACCACACAAGGAAGGCTCTGTATTAAAAAGTCAGAAAACCTTCAGACTTTCACTCTCGTTTGATTTGATCAACAGAAAATCACGATGACGCTGGTCTGAGTCTCTGTTGACTTCAAGCTTTTTGAACTTCTGGATTATTTTTGGTTTCCACTTTTGTAATTTAACTTTTTTTCTTTTGTAGCCAAATTGAACAATTTTTTCTTTTTTAATCTCAGGTTGTTTTTTTTCCCTGTTTTAGTGATTTTATGCATCTTGGTTATTTAGAAATACTACTTAGATTTTTTTTCAGGTTTTTCCTGTATTTTGTTTTGAGCATTTTAAGCTATTTTATCTGTTCTTAGTAATCTTGGCTGTTTAGCCATTCTGCCCTTCTTCTGTCTTTAGCGGCGCACCACAGGGCTGCGTCCTGAGTCACATCCTGTTCACCGTCCACAAGATCAACATCATCCAGAGAAACCAGTCCAACATCCTATTATAGAGCCTCTTCCTCCTCTAACATCCAGATCTTCCTCTTCTAACATCAGACTGTACAGCAGGGGTGTCAAACTCAGATCCTCGAGGGCCGCAGCCCTGCAGGTTTTCAATGTCTCCCTCCCCTGAATGTCCTGATGGTTCATCATCACATTCAGCACAAAGCCAGATAACGAGCTGCTCATTGCAATCAGCTGTGTTGAAGCTGGGAGACATGCAAAACGTGCAGGGCTGCGGCCCTCGAGGCCTGGAGTTCGACACGTGTGCTGTAGAGCATCTTCCTCCCAGTCATAGAGGTAACAGATCTTTCACGAAATGTTTTTCATTTTGAGACCTTTCTAATAATATAAAACATGAAATACGTGGGATTCTTCCAGTAACAAAATCTACGTAGTGCGCCACTTTGAAAGAAAGAACAGTGCAGATTTCTGTTGACTTTTTTACTCCATGACCTCATTGACCATACTCCATGACCTCATTGGGTGAGCTCAGAGCAGGTGAGCTCAGAGCAGGTGAGCTCAGAGCAGGTGAGCTCAGAGCAGGTGAGCTCAGAGCAGGTGAGCTCAGAGCAGGTGAGCTCAGAGCAGGTGAGCTCAGAGCAGGTGAGCTGCTTAACCCAACTACTGGACGAAAAGAACCGCACGGAAAGAACCGGATTCCTAAACCGAAAAGGTGATTGCCTTCCAGTTTCTCTCTGTTTTTGCTTTGTTTTAGCTGTTTTAGCTCCTATTAGCACCTGTTTAGCCATGGCTTCCCCCTCCTCTCCTCCTATTTTTTCCTGCTCCAAATGTCAGATGTTTAGCTACACCTCGACCTCAGTTACTGACACAGGGACCTGTGAAAAGTGTAGCTTTATTGTAGCACTTGAGGCGAGGCTGAGTCAGCTTGAGGAACGTCTCCTCTCTGTCGAGCTTAGGGCTAGCCCTGTAGCTAGTAAACAGCCGCCAGGTTTAGCTGGAGGGGAGCGTTCTAGCTTAGCAGCGCAGGTAGCTGCTAACTTTAACCCCCCCTCAGTGGCCCCCGAGCAGCCGGGGGAACAGGGCGGTTGGGTGACTGCCAGGGGTAAACGTAGCAGCAAGAAGTCTACCGGACACCCCCGCTACACCCCGCAGGCCTCCGTCAGTGTCTCCAATATGTTTGCCCCACTCAGCAGCACGCTGGCTGAGAAGGACACGCTGGTTATTGGCTCCTCAATAGTGAGACACGTTAACCTAGGACAACCAGCGGCCACAGTTAGCTGCCTGCCTGGGGCCAGAGCAGGCGACATTGAGTCCCAGCTAAAGCTAATGACCAAGAATAAACGGAGATTTAAACGGATTGTAATCCACTGCGGTGGAAACGACGTTCGCCTGAAGAAGTCTGAGGTCCTCAAAGCTAACGTAGAGTCAGTGTGCACATACGCGCGGACCATTTCAGACGAAGTAGTTTTCTCTGGCCCCCTCCCAAACCTCATCAGTGACGAGATGTTTAGCCGCACGTCATCTTTTAACCGCTGGCTGTCAGGGTGGTGTCCCAGTAACTCGGTAGGCTTCATTAATAATTGGAAGTCCTTCTGGGGCAAGCCTGGTCTCATCAGGAGGGACGGCATCCATCCCACGTTGGATGGAGCGTACCTCTTATCTAGAAACATAGTTAAAAGATTAGCTCCTCCATCCTGACGCACCAGAGTGGGGACCAGGCAACAGAGTCGCAGTCCTACACGCCTCTCTGAGTTTCCCTCTGGGCAGTCACCAACCATAGCTAACTTAGTTAAACATCCCATAGAGACTGTGTCTATCCCTCGGACCACCACAAGTATAAAACTATCTAAACCTAGGAAAACTACTTCTAATGACTACAAAAACTTCATCCGTATCAAGTGTGAAACTAGACAAAATCAAGACAAAAAAATTAAATGTGGTTTCCTAAACATTAGATCTTTATCATCCAAAGCTCTTCTAGTCAATGATCTGATAACCGAACACAACATTGATCTCTTTGGATTAACAGAAACCTGGCTACGTAAAGATGAGTATGTTAGTCTAAATGAAGCCTCCCCTCCAAGTCATATTAACACTCAAATAGCTCGTGAAAGTGGTCGAGGAGGGGGCGTGGCAGCCATCTATAACTCTCAGTTACTAATTAACATGAACCCAAAACCCAACTTTAGTTCTTTTGAGAGTCTGAGCATGACCATGCGACACCCGTCAAATAAAATAGTAAACTCTGTAGAATTTGTAATCATTTATCGTCCTCCTGGACCTTATTCAACTTTTCTAACTGAATTCTCTGAATTTTTGTCAGATCTAGCCCTGACTAAAGATAAGGTTATCATGGTAGGAGACTTCAATGTTCATGTTGACGTAGAAAATGATAGTTTCAGTGCCAGCTTTAAATCTACACTTGACTCTCTAGGTTTCTCTCAGGTAGTAGACGGGCCTACCCATAAACATCTACACACCTTAGACCTTATTCTAACTTATGGTTTGAATATAGAGCATCTGACCATCTCTCCTCACAATGATTTCCTGTCAGATCACTTCTTAATAACCTTTGACTTTGTTCTAAATAGTTATAAACCTCCGGCTAAAGCCGTGTTAACCAGGTCTCTCTCTGATAACATAGTAACTAAATTCAAGGAAAGAATTCCCTCTGCTATAGAATCAGTAGTGAATCTTCCTGACCCGTATACTGTTGCTAGCTCAGACATTGAATACCTAACAAACAGTCTGACAGATATGCTAAAAACAACGCTAGACGACATAGCTCCTCAAAAAATGAAAATGAAAAAACAGGAAAAGTCATCCCCATGGTTTAACTCATCAACCCGCGAGCTTAAACAACGCTCCCGTAGATTAGAAAGAACTTGGCGTTCAACAAAAACAGACCTAGATTATATAGCCTGGAAGGATAGCTTCAAAACTTATAAGAAAGCTCTGAGTAGAAGTAGAACTAATTACTACTCATCCTTAATAGAGGAAAACAAAAACAACCCTCGGTTTCTTTTCAGTACTGTAGCCAAACTGACCAAGAACCAAAATAGCGTTGAGCCCACCATTCCTAACAATATATGTAGTGAGGACTTCATGAAGTTCTTTCAAAATAAAATTACAACGCTTAGGGATAACATCCATCAAACCCTACCGTCCGTTAGCCCCATAACAGAGGAACTGGTTAAACCTAACAGTCATCTGGAATGCTTTCAGGAAATACAACTAGTCGAACTAAATTCCCTTATTTCTTCTGCTAAACCAACTACTAGCCTGTTGGACCCAATTCCTACTAGAATTCTGAAAGAGGCACTGCCACTAATTAATAATTCTATACTCGCAATTATTAACCAGTCTCTATCAATAGGCTATGTGCCCCAATCCTTTAAACTAGCAGTTATTAAACCTCTCATTAAGAAGCCAAACTTAGACACAAGCCTTCTCTCAAACTACAGGCCCATCTCCAACCTTCCTTTCCTGTCAAAGGTTCTGGAGAAAGTAGTCGCTAAACAACTCAATGATTATCTGCACGAGAATAATCTGTTAGAGGACCTTCAGTCCGGCTTCAGAATGAACCACAGTACAGAGACTGCACTGCTAAAAGTTACTAATGATCTTCTAACGGCCTCAGATAGAGGTCTTCTATCGGTTTTAGTTCTTCTGGACCTTAGTGCCGCATTTGATACTGTCGATCATAATATACTTTTAAGGAGATTAGAAGATGCCGTCGGCATTAAAAACTTAGCCTTAAACTGGTTTAAATCATATTTATCTGACCGGTTTCAATTTGTTCATGTAAATAACAAATCTTCAATGCATGAACGGGTCCGGTGTGGAGTACCACAAGGCTCCGTCCTCGGACCGATATTGTTTAATCTCTATATGTTGCCACTCGGAAATATAATTAGGAAACACAGCATTAACTTTCATTGTTATGCAGATGATACTCAGCTATATTTATCAATTAAAGCCAATCAGGCCGACCAACTTGTTAAACTAGAGTCCTGCCTCAGGGACGTTAAGTCCTGGATGTCTATCAACTTCTTAATGCTCAACACATCCAAGACTGAGGTTCTAATCCTAGGTCCTAAAAAGCTCAGGGATAACTTTTCAGACAGTCTGATTAGGTTAGATAATATTACCTTAACCTCTAACAGTGATATTAGGAACCTGGGTGTTATTTTTGATCAGGATCTGTCCTTTATTTCCCATGTTAAACATGTCTCCAGGACAGCCTTCTTCCATCTAAGGAATATTGCAAAAATTAGAAACTTCTTGTCCTTCAAAGATGCAGAAAAAATTATTCATGCCTTTGTGACTTCAAGATTAGATTATTGTAACTCCCTAATGTCAGGATGTCCAAACTCCTCTGTTAGGACCTTACAGCTAGTGCAGAACGCTGCTGCACGTTTACTAACCAGAACTGGAAGAAGAGAGCACATCTCCCCAGTCTTAGCATCCTTACACTGGCTTCCAATTAAATCTAGAATAGAATTCAAGATCCTTCTGATCACATATAAAACTCTTCATCAGAAGGCTCCGTCCTATATCGAGAAACTTCTAGAAGTTTATCACCCTCCACGAGCCCTTCGCTCTGAGGATGCAGGACTGTTGGTAATCCCTAAAGTCCATAAAAGTAAAACAGGAGGCAGGAGTTTCAGCCATATGGCTCCTTTACTCTGGAATCAACTACCAGCCTCGGTCCGAAAGGCCGACACCATTAGTTTATTTAAGAGTAGACTAAAAACATTCCTATTTGATAAAGCTTATCCTTAGGAATAAAATAGGAATAAAATAGGACCACTAAGTTGAGCTGCTATAGGCCTAGACTGCTGAGGGGATTTTTTCTCTCCCGTTAAAGGGAGGAACTCTACATTTGGAGGTTCTGTTTCTTGTCTTTCTTTCTTTCTCTCTGTGTAACAACATTACTGGAGCCACCAGACACTGCCGCAGTCTTTTTTATCCCTGACAGGAGGAGAGCAGGATCCAGGGGATCAGACCCAAGACTCACAGAGTGGAGTTACGACGGTCCTACTACCCAACCCCACCACAGCACCGGGACCCCACCGCAACGGCACGGCCCTTAAACTCCAGACTGAGATTGGCTCATCATCAGACCAACGCTCATCATAGACTTTTCTTAGTATTTGTACTTATCTGGCCTGTCTGCCACTCTCTCTCTCCCTCTTCTTTCCTCTCTCTCCCTGTCCTATCCCATGTACTTCTCCCCCCAACCGGTCAAGGCGGATGGCCGTCCTTCCAGAGTCTAGGGTCCGCCCCACGGTTTCTTCCTGAAGAGGGAGTTCTTGAACTTCTCTCCATGCGAGGGAGTTTTTCCTGGCCACTGTTGCTTGTTACACCTGCTTGCTTTGGAAGGGTTTAGTTGGGTCCTGTTGTACTCTATCATTGTAAGAGCGCTTTGAGATGTTTGTTGATGTGATTTAGCGCTTTACAAATAAAATTGAATTGAATTGAAATGTCAATGTTTTGTCTTTAGCCAGCAACAGGGGGATCATATGTTCATCGTCAATCTAATGAAAATGTAAAAAGTGGTGGAACCAGTCAGACAGCCAGTGAGGAGGAGGGAATGTTATTTGGAATATCTGTCAGTCGGTTCCACATCAGGGAGCGTCAGCAGCAGAGGACAGCAGCTCGTCCATCATGGCCGTCAACGTCCTCGGTGTGGTGGTGATGGTGGTTTTCTACCTGCTGGTCCTCGGGACCGGCGTCTGGGCCTCCTTCAAGTCCAGACGGGTGCAGAAGAAGAGTGCGGCCACTGGGATGGAGATGGCCCTGCTGGGGAACCGAGGCATCGGCCGGCTGGTGGGGATCTTCACCATGACAGGTGAGCGCTCTTTCAAATTAAACCTGACGTTTGTGATGGTTTTTATTTCAATGCTCACGTTGGGAAGCACCTGAAACGTGGCAGATAAGCTGTGGACCGTGTGCAGGTTTGTAGGATTAAGATTAGGATGAAAATGTTTTGTCTTTACACACGTAGAGGTACAGTGGTATGGAGGACTGAATGTACCAAAATTAAATGAATAAATGCACCATTAAATAATTTTGCAAATGTCATTAATTCATTCATTAATTTATAAATGTGTCACTAATTAATTTAAATACACTTAATTACCTAAAATAGAGTAAGTTTTTTTTTTTTACATAAAATGAATTCATATTTTTATTAGTGCTGCCAATCAATTAAAGAAAAACTAATTAATTGCACAATTTTCTGTAATTAATTGCGATTAATCACATTGTTTTTCTACTTAAGACTGAAACTCGTAATGGATATTTATTCAGGGAAAACCACGGAATTAATGTCGACTCAACACACGCTATATTAGATTATATGTAAATTCAAAGACCATCTTTATAACGTCCTTTTAGCTTTGTGTGAAACCGTTTCTCTCCTAGATCAGCAAAATAATAAAAACATAAGTAAATTACTTAATGAACATCGAGCACAAGTCTGGCTCCACCGCTCTGAGGATTTTAATATTTCTACAAAGTTGTAAACTTATTAAATGAACAATAATATACTGGAATCAATCACAATGAAATGACCCCTTTAGTTACAAGATTTTGAAGGAGAATTTACAAATTAAGTTTCTCTAATTTCTAAATTAGGTTTAGTTGTGGATCTATGTATATTCTAATTTCTACATTTGGAAATAAATGCTTATTACGACTTTGTTTTGATGGGACAGCAGTAGAGGTAAATCGGGTTCAGTCGTGACGTCACCAGACCTTCTACCAGACGGGCTGCCCGGCGCCAACGGAGCTCAAAGTGTGGGAACAAGAAACACACGAGAGAAAAGTGTGCAATGCACTATCTGCAAGACAGAACTTGCCTTCCACAGCAGCACAACTGCGATGCACGAGCACCTGAACAGGAAGCACGCTGTGGCTCGTGACGACGACGAAGAGGAGCCGTCGTCTCGCTAAGCTAACTGGCTGGTTAGCTGCTAATATTAGCGTAAAGAGAGAGCTTTCTTACCACTTACTCATAAAGCTGTAAACGGTAACAGTTGTGAGCACAAAATGCACTTTTGTTCTATTTGAGTCAGTGAGACCAAAGCTTTAATAACTCCAGAGTTGCAGGTTTCTCCCTCATCGTTGCCGTTTGATGCTAAAGACAAATTAAGGAAAGAAAAAAACTAAAGAATAAACCTGAAGTATTTATTTTTGTGTTGTTTAGGTAAGCTCCTTTTCCTTATTTTATTCAGCTGTTTGCACTTTATGCTTCACAGTTAAACAAGTTGCTATAAATAGCATCCATAAGAGCAGCTTCATGCCGGTGTGATAAGCTGTACGTTTTACATTCAGTTTATGTTTGATCCGATTCGTCGACTCATCGAAAAAATCATTTGTGGCAGCTCTATGCAGCAACAACCTCAGTGAGGGATCCAGCAATGGTGGTGGAAAATCTAGGGGTACATCTGAAGAGTCCCTCCTACCTCCTTATCTATTGACTTTACCTGAACCCCTGGATGACATCACGGGGTTAAGGAAAGGTGTTAGGAGGCTTCCGAAAGGAGTTAGTGAAAGGTGTTAGGAGGCTTCCTAAAGGTGTTAGGAGGCTTCCTAAAGGAGTTAGGAGGCTTTTTAAAGGAGTTAGGGAAAGGAGTTAGGAGGCTTTTTAAAGGAGTTAGGAGGCTTCTTAAAGGAGTTAGTGAAAGGTGTTAGGAGGCTTCCTAAAGGAGTTAGGAGGCTTCCTAAAGGAGTTAGGAAAGGAGTTAGGAGGCTTCCTAAAGGAGTTAGGAGGCTTTTTAAAGGAGTTAGTGAAAGGTGTTAGGAGACTTCCTAAAGGAGTTAAGGAAAGGAGTTAGGAGGCTTCCTAAAGGAGTTAGGAAAGGTGTTAGGAGGCTTCCTAAAGGAGTTAGGAGGCTTCTTAAAGGAGTTAGTGAAAGGAGTTAGGAGGCTTTTTGAAGGAGTTAGTGAAAGGTGTTAGGAGACTTCCTAAAGGAGTTAGGAGGCTTCCTAAAGGAGTTAGGAGGCTTCCTAAAGGAGTTAGTGAAAGGAGTTAGGAGGCTTCTTAAAGGAGTTAGTGAAAGGTGTTAGGAGGCTTCCTAAAGCAGTTAGGAGGCTTCTTAAAAGGAGTTAGGGGGCTTCCTAAACGAGTTAGGAGGCTTCCTAAAGGAGTTAGGAGGCTTCCTAAAGGAGTTAGGAAAGGAGTTAGGAGGCTTCCTAAAGGAGTTAAGGAAAGGAGTTAGGAGGCTTCCTAAAGGAGTTAGGAAAGGAGTTAGGAGGCTTCCTAAAGGAGTTAAGGAAAGGAGTTAGGAGGCTTCCTAAAGGAGTTAGGAAAGGTGATCACGGTGGTGTGGCAGTCAGACAGAACTTTCACTTAGTGACAGACGTACCCCAGGTCCACGGGAATCCTCGGGTCAGGCTCACCTGACTGCGCTGCCACCTCGTGCTGCAGCACGTGCAGCCGTCTGCAGCCTCCCCGAGGTCCAGACGTTCTCCCGGGTGAGTCAAAAAACCTGGCCTGCAGACAGGCCGCACAATTAAACAATATATTAAACAATATTTCAACTGAATCAACACAAAAGCGAACTATCATCAATTTAATGACAGGCTAACATAAAATGGCGCCGTAGCGTCTTTCCCGCTCGGCGCACGCGCGCGCGCACACACACACACACACACAAACTCGTTGAGCTAATTAATGAAAAAACAAACACATGCGACTCACCAAAACTGCGTCGCTTCGACTCTTTCATTCAAGAAGAGTGAAGACACGACCGACCACTTGGAAGTCGAGTTTCAAATCTTTTTTCTCTGTTTTCACCCGTTTCCGCTGTCTTTCTCTGCCGCTGCTGCTCCGCTCACGCGCTCGTGAGCACGGAAGCAGTTTTTCTTAAAGCGGAAGTAGCACGAAAACTTCAAAAGATAATATTATTAAATGAATGCTTTGTATTGTTACTCACCGTAAAATAACAAATAAATGAAAACTGTTGGGACTTAAGTAATTTGTAAAAAAAAATACATTAATTATTTATCCGAATTATTAAATGAGATGTTTCCACATTTTAACCTGGGTTACAGTTTGCAAATGTATTCAAGTACAAAAAGTAACTTAATTGATCCAGAATGACATTTTAAGGCACCCTGAACATTTTTTCCGGGTGTTTTCTCTGGCATATCAGTCGAGGTCGACCCCACAGGTCGACTGAGTGTCAGAACAGGTCTGTGTTTGGAATCATGTTGACGTTCCTCGCCAAGACACAAACGAATTCAATCATCATTCACATCTACAGCAACCTACAGCATCTACATCTACAGCAGCGATTCGCGTCAAAGTGCCACTGAAGTTTTTTGTTTTTTGTTCGTTGGTGTTGCAGCGACCTGGGTCGGAGGAGGCCTGATCGTTGGCGCCACTGAGATGATGTACACGCCTTCAATGGGACTCACCTGGACGTTAATCATGCTCGCAGCATACGGCTGCTCTTTCATTTTTGGTAAGAGTCTGGATTACATCTGAAAGACTATAAAAAGTGTACTTGCATGCTTAACAACAAACTATAGTCTGAATGTATTACAGTTGAAGGGGATGGATTTCAGTTCTTCTACAAATCATTGTCCATCTTTCCCTTTTTAACAAAATCGCTCATCCAAACCGATGAATTCATCACAGAAAATACAATCTGACCTCACAAAAAAGTGATCCCCTGTCCTGTTTCATTTACAGCCGGTTTAGTGTTTGCCAAGCCGATGAGAGAGCAGAAGTACGTCACCATGCTGGACCCTTTGGAGAGGAAATATGGGAAGTTCCCTTCGGCTGGAATGAGCCTGGCTTCACTCACCCTGGATGTGATCTGGGTGGCATCTACTCTGATCAGTTTGGGTAAGGTGGAATGTCCACTGGTCGATTGTGCTTTAGTTTACTCTGTCAGCTGTTCTATTCAGCTGACTTTAAAAAAAAATCAAGCTTTATATAAATATGAAGAAATGGCTGTTCCTGACAGGAGGAACCATGAGTGTGGTCCTGGATCTGTCCTTCTCCGTGTGCATCTGGATCTCTGCTGCCGTGGCGGTGGTCTACACCCTGCTGGGAGGCCTCTACTCAGTGGCCTACACTGATGTCATCCAGCTCGTCCTCATATTCATCAGTATGGTGCGTCTGCTGTATTCTAATATTGGTGGTGGTGGTGGGGGGGGGGGGGTTGTTGTCTCCATCATTCACTTTCTTCTCTGCAGGTCATCTGTGTTCCGTTCGTCATGATGAACCCTCACTGCCTGAACATCGCCGACACTCTGACCAACAACACGTTACATGCTCCGTGGATCGGTGCACTGGAGTGGAAAAGAGTCTGGTTGATGCTCGATGACTTCTTATTGTGGGTAGGATGAAGCTCAGATCTCAAAGTGTCACTGTCTCACGCAGCAAGAGGAGATTTCTGAAACTAAGAAATGAATCTCTGCATCGCCTTTTGACTAGTGATGCAGCACGATGTCGGCAAAGCATCGGTATCTGCCAATAAACACAAAGAAATTAGTCGTTTGCATCAGCATCAAACTCTGAAGGTCGTATGCTGATGTCTTTCTTATTTTGCACGGCGTGTTCACGCCGTGAGCACGTTGTTAGCACGCCGTTGAGCACGCCCGGCCATTAGTGGTAAAAGAAAAAGACAGATGTCATTGCATGATGTTGTGATGACACAACACTTTGGTGTTGGACAGGTCAGTGTGTAGTGTCTACCTACACCTCGCTGTGCGAGGATTATATTGGTATCGGCATTTTGTTTCAAAAATATCGGTGTATTGGCACATATTAGATGTTGTGCATCTCCACTTTTCGTAAAGGCCCTCGACTTGACAGTGTTTGTCTTTTGCTCTGCAGATGCTGGGCAGTCTGGGATATCAGGCCTTCCACCAGAGAATCTTGTCGGCTACTTCTTCAGCCACAGCCAAGCTCACGTGCTTCGCTGCCGCTGTTTTATTTCTTTTATTTGGAATCCCTCTGATTCTCCTCGGAGCCGCCATATCATCCACAGGTGATCCTCGCCTCTGACAAACTGGCTGAAAGTTCATCTGTGTGCTCAGTCTAATACTTATGCCAACATGTACTTATTAGTTAGCCTACTGTATGGTTCAGTTTCCACGTGAACCTTATCCCCCAAATTCTGAATCACCAATAAAACATAGTGTCATCAGCATAATGGTGACATTTAGGGGCATTCATAGAATTCTGCGTAATATACTGTATTTGTTCAATTACAAAAATCACTAAGACTGATTGAACTCTCCTCTTCGCCCGTGTTTCCGTCCTTCAGACTGGAACATGACGTCCTATGGTTCTCCGTCTCCATACGAACGTGGGGAAGCAGCTCTGGTCCTGCCCATCTCCCTGCTGCACCTCACCCCGACCTTCGTCTCCATCATCGGTATCGGATGTGTGGCTGCAGCCGCCATGTCGTCAGCTGACTCTGCTTTGCTTTCTGCTGCTTCAGTTTTCACCACCAACATCTACAAGAACCTCCTGAGACCAGAGGTGAGCAATGCATTCCCTTTCACCTTGTTGCTGGAGGAGTTCAGAGAGAATGACGATGGAGTTTGAACAATGTGGGCTGGATGAACGAGGGATTCAGGGCCCGTTTCCACAGCAATGATCCACAGCGTTTTGAAAGTCCGCTTAGATGATAACGTTGCTTGGAACAACTAAAAAAATGCAACTTTCTGAAAACCGTTTTCAAGGTGGAACATTTTGAAAACGCTGTGTTGTTTAAACAAGCAAAAATGACCCTTTCTGGAAGCATTCGGGTTCAGATCGAGTTGGTGGTGGAAGCACTGCTCCTGGTCCTGCTCACCAGGTTGGTAGTAACTAGTAGTTCTGCACATGCTCAGTAGAGCCAATCAGAACAAAGATTCCTCCATGGTGTCATGACTCCCAGTCCATTTTCTCCTGGACTTGGTACTTTTATTTTGACAGTCACCGTAAAAACAATCCAACTTGGTAGTTTTATTTTGACAGTCACCGTAATAACAATCCAACCTGGTGATTTTATTTTGACAGTCAGCGTAATAACAATCCAATCTGGTGGTTTTATTTTGACAGTCACCGTAATAACAATCCAACCTGGTGGTCTGTCCACAAGAATGTTCTCCCAGTGTTCATGTTTAGAGCTCATTGTTCTCTGTTTCTCCTTCCTCTCCACCTTCTCCCTCAGGCGTCAGACAGAGAGACTCTGTGGGTGATCCGAGTTGTGGTGGTTGTGGTCGGCATCTCTGGTTCAGTACTCTCCATCCTACAGAGCAGCATCATGATTTTCTTGTTCTTTGGGTCTGGATTGACTTACATAATCATCTTCCCTCAACTTGTCTGCGCTGTATTTTTCCAAGTATCTAACATTTATGGAGCCGTTATTGGCTTTTTAGTGGGATTGGTGGTAATACTTCTGAGTGGAGACCAGTCACTGGGACTGCCCGTCGTCCTCCATTTCCCAGGATGCACTCTGGAGGACGGCGGCTACGTCCAGTACGCTCCTGTGAAGACCATCGCCATGTTGTCCACCATGGTCTCCATCCTGGTCTTCTCCTACCTGACGTCTGTGCTCTTCAACAAGAACCTGCTTCCTGAGAGGTGGGACGTGTTCAAAGTGAAAGTCCAGCAGTCGCCACGGCCGCCGACACCAGCAGGTGGCGCCGCAGACAACAAGGACGATGAGGAAGCAAACAGTAACTCCTGTCATTTATATGTAACAGAACCAATGATGAAGGAATGAAGAATGAACATGCCAGCATAGTTTTATGCAGCCAGCCGTCCAGCCGTCATTTGGACGGTCAATTTTAGGAAAAGACGACTGATAAAATATCGGACGTGTTGCTGAAAGCCTCTTAAGTATGTTTATAATGTCCATCTCTCCATCCCTCCATCCCTCCATCCCTCCATCCCTCCATCCCTCCATCCATCTCCTCCCTCTTATCCGTTTCTGGGTGGTGGGGGTGTCAGTCTGAGCACCGTCACCCAGATCACATAGCACCATTAAGAACCTTCCTGCAGGTGGAGAGCCCACAGGAAGGTGGAGAGCCCACAGGAAGGTGGAGAGCCCACAGGAAGGTGGCGCCCTGCGTGGGACATGAACCCTCTACCTTGAGACTGGGAGTCTCATGCTCTACCTACTGAACTGGCCCGGGGCTCCATCATTACTTGTCACCTTCTAATTTTGCCTAAATTCACAATTTTCCGCCAAAAAACACTGAATTATCGGCTCGAGTACACAACTCCCAACAGACTTCCGTTTCAGTAAGGAGCAACGTGATTGGTCAATTCATACCATGTGGTCTATACGTTTTGAAAGGCGGCCTCTGATTGGTTCCTAATTCTCTGACTCCTCCTGAAGCAGAGAGGAGGAATTTAGAGGAATTTCCTTTCAAAGATGTTGATGAATTCTATCTTCAGAATCCACACAGGCGGACTAATTCTATAGATCTGTGATCAATCTAACTTTTCATTTCCAAAATGTTGACATGTTAGGATAACTACACCTCATTCATGTTTTCATTGAAGAATCAAAGATTCTTTGCTGTGAAAATGTTGATTTTGATAAAAGTCTTGACGATCATGCTGGTTCCCTCAGCAGTTTAATTCAGTGTGACTGTGACGTTCTAAAGTGTTGGACGGAGCTATAGGAGGCCTGCAGAGAACCAATAAGATCTAATGTTCTATTAAATACTAATGAGAGGAGAAGAGAAACTATTTCACTGTTCAGAGTCTCCAGCTGCTCAGGTTAGGCTGCAGAGAGAAGCAACGTGGAGCTACAGGGGGAAGAAACAAGGACATGTAGAGACGTTTGGAGTGAGGGGAGTCAGGGACAGGGACAGGGGCAGGGACAGGGACAAGTGCAGGGACAGGCGCAGGTGCAGGGACAGGTGCAGGGACAGGGACACGTGCAGGTGCAGGGACAGGGGCGGGGACAGGGACAGGCGCAGGGATAGGGACAGGTGCAGGGACAGGGGCAGGTGCAGAGACAGGGATAGGGACAGGGATAGGGACAGGGACAGGGACAGGTGTAGGGACAGGGACAGGGGCAGGTGCAGAGACAGGGATAGGGACAGGGGCGGGGACAGAGACAGGGACAGGCGCAGGGACAGGTGCAAGGACAGAGACAGGGACAGGTGCAGAGACAGGGACAGGAACAGGTGCAGGTGAAAACCATCACCAATAAAAAGAAGATATTACCTTAAAAGAAAAAATACAACTGTTTAACAAAGAGAGAGAGTATACTGGAAGCATCAGCAAAACTGTCCAGGAGAAAAGGAAATATTTTACTGTTAAGAAGCAAAATCTACACGTCACAATGTAGTATTTAGTCCTGAATGCATTAGAATGAAGTATTTATGGTCTGTCTCTATATGATATTTCTCTTGGCGATGCCTTCATGTTAATGAGAGTGTGGCTCTGAGCCGAACCCCAGATGGCTCCTAATGGATGGACTGAGCGCCTTGCACGGCAGCCGCCTCCATTCCAGTGTGAATGTCCAGTGTGAGTGTGATTCATCATGTAAAGGTCTTTGGGGATGCTCAAGCTGCAGAAAAGTGCTAAACGTGTAAACCATTCACCATTACTGTAAACTACTGTATGTTTTGCTAAAATATCTAGATACTGTACATCACCAGCAACTTAATCACCAGCAGAGTTCGAGTATGAGCCGTGCTACATGCTACATGCTACATGCTACATGCTAAGTAGTTTCAGGCTGACACAGCAGTGATGCTACATGCTAAACATGATTAAAGTGACGGATCTTCTCATTTCCTGCAGCTCGACAGTTTTTCTCTTCAGGCTCATGTTGGCATTAGTCTCTCAAGTATGTTACCTCATATTGACGCTCATGGTGCGAATGCAATGCTCATGCTGCTTCTCCTATGAAGACATATCTAGATTTTGCTGCTGTGGACATCAGCACAAGTCTCAGTGTTGCATTTAGGGAACTACAGATGTTTTCTTTCTCATGTTTCATATTGGATGGATGGATTGTTTATATATTATATAGTCTTAAAACATTAGGTACAATGTTGAAATGAAGCTTCTAGAGGGCAAATTTCATCTGCAGGCCAAATATTTGCCTGTCCTGGAGATCTTCTATCCACCTCATGGTCGCGCTGGAATCAACCCACTCAGCAGTGGCTTCAGGCAGTATTACCGGCAGAACATTTAAGAACAAAGAGCGACGTTTTGAATTCCATGGCTATGACGTATCTGAAAGAACTCCAGAAAAGACTGAAAGTGTGAATGGAACGTCCCCACACCTCTTGTTGACCCTTTGCCTGTACTTCTGTCCGTCTCTTGACTGCTTCTGAATACAAACTAAACCCTGCAGTACCCCAGGTAGCCACGCGGGGGCGTGCAACACTCCCTCCTTTTCAATATCAACATGAGTGCTAATTACCGCCACTGTAGTTATTCCTTCATCTCACTTCTGAGTAAGTACTCAATTAAAAAAAAATAAAAAATCTTATTTGGACAGTATTTTAATTTAAGCGGCGCCCTCTGGAGGAGGGTGTCCTGGGTCCACTTGTCCACTGGCTGTGGTTTGTCCACTGGGTGTGGCCGGAATCCACTTTTATTTCAACTTCAAGACATTTTACAAAGAATTCATGCAATAAAACTAGGGATGCAGAGATACCAGTGTCGGATATTGAGTACGACACTGCCCGGAGTACTTGTACTCAGAAAAAGCTCCCCCAATACAACCCGGTACGGACATTGTTCATCCTCTCTTGTGTACCTACAGGTGACGTAGTACTCGCCAGGTTATATCAGGGAGCTTTCATGACTACGTGGACGAGTACTAGTGCAGTATGGGACCTGATACCCGATGCTCCTGCCATGTCCCTTATCAATGTCGCCAAGACCCAGCCGGTCTAGGTTTCTGCTGTGACATCCTGTCTTTCAGTTATCCAGTCGGTTCTTCGACACGGAGGCGGAGTCAGTTTTGTGTTTCATAAATGGCACCGGTGCAGTCTGCCGTTTTCAGACCTCCTCCTCCTGAGGTGTCCTCTTCATGGCCTCGGTCACACTGCAGGGAAATGCGACCCAATTCAGATTTCCTGCTCACAGTGACTCATATACAACCTGTTTTGTGGCCGTGTGAAAACTGCAATTCCGATTTCTTCACACCAGAACGAGGCCTCCATCGTATGTGGTACCAATTCTAATATTTTTCTACATGCGACTGCTTCCTCTGGAGGATGTGGCTCCTTCAGAATAAAAGCTGTGCTCTCTTTTTTCCTCATTATCCTTCGTTCCTCCTCATGTTGTCTAGATTTTGGCAGCTTGTATTTAACAAGCACTTGAAAGTGAATCTACACGCTGACCTGTGCTGCCAGATATGGCGAGTATCCCCCAATTGGGGAGTCAAATTCTCTTTCCTATGAACTTAGTTTGTTTTGTGCATTTGTGTGTTTCTTGCATGTTTTTTATCACACATATAATAGTTTTAGGGTTTTAAAAGTATTCCTACACAGACTGAAATTTGGGCTGTTTTTTATTGAAATGTGGGGGTTTAATGTTGTTTGTGCTGGAAACAGTGAGTCACATCTGGCAACCCGGGTACTGACTGGAGTGGCGTCCAGATTTACTTCTCTAAACAGCGTCTTCTGCACGTGTCCGATCACGTTCACACGGCAGTCTGATAGAGGTCAAGATTGAAATGTAATGTGATTGATCACGTTACAAAAAATCAGGTCCCAGCAAAGACTTGGAACTGAGCATCAAGACCCCCCCCCCCCCCCCCCCCGATATCCCCCCCCCCCCCCCCCCCCACCCCATGCCCCCCTCCCCCATCCCTCGATACCACAATCCCCACACAGGAATGCTAATAGCTTGTATTCAGCATTGGCTCTGTTGCAACTGATTGAACAGAATCTCTCTTCCCTTTCTGATTGTCTTTTGGTTCTGCGGCGCCACCTGCTGGTGTCGGCGGCCGTGGCGACTGCTGGACTTTCACTTTGAACACGTCCCACCTCTCAGGAAGCAGGTTCTTGTTGAAGAGCACAGACGTCAGGTAGGAGAAGACCAGGATGGAGACCATGGTGGACAACATGGCGATGGTCTTCACAGGAGCGTACTGGACGTAGACGCCGTCCTCCAGAGTGCATCCTGGGAAATGGAGGACGACGGGCAGTCCCAGTGCAGGATCTCCACTGAGTAATCTCAACACTGATCCAACCAGAAATCCTATAACAGCCCCGTAACCGTTGGAGACTTTGAAGAAGAGGACGCAGACGAGTTGAGGGAACATCACACTGTAGGCCACTTCAAATCCAAGGAACCAGAAAACTAATACATTGTTTGCCACGATGGCGAGAGCCGAACCAAGCAGTCCCACCGCCACCACAGCAGCTCGAATCGCCCACAGCGTCTCCTGGTCTGATGCCTGAAGAGAAACACACAAATGAAAATCAGAGTTTCTGTCTAAGCTCAAGTCAGGAAGGTGTTGGGAGATTTGTCCAGTTTTGACGACCAGAAAGTAGAAAAGAGTCAGTCCATGTTCTCACCTGCGTTCTCAGAACACTATTGTAGATGTTGGTGGTGAAAACTGAAGCAGCAGAAAGCAAAGCGGAGTCAGCTGACGACATGGCGGCTGCAGCCACACATCCGATACCGATGATGGAGACGACGGTCGGGGTGAGGTGCTGCAGGGCGAGGGGCAGGACCAGAGCTGCTTCCCCACGTTCGTATGGAGACGGAGAACCATAGGACGTCATGTTCCAGTCTGAAGGACGGACACGGGAGGAGATAGATAACACAGATGTCCACACCTCTCTGATCCTCCAGTCTGTCCATCACGATGTTGTTGGAGTCATTCGTTTTCATTGTTTACCTGTTGATGACACAGCAGCTCCGAATAGAATCGGATAGATCCCAAATATAAGTAAGAGAAAAGCGGCGAAGACGCACATCGTCCTGGCAGCACTGGATGAAGACGCAGATAAGGTTCTCTGGTGGGAGCTCTGGTATCCCAGACTGCCCAGGGACTTCAAAATAAAAGAAGTAGGTATCAGGTTAATGGTAGAGGTGGGCTTAATTCCAAAATAGCAATAAAATGCTCTGTCATGTTAATAAGTTGTTTAATATATTGTCCATCCATCCGTCCGTCCATCCATCCATCCATCCGTCTGTCCGTCCATCCATCCATCCGTCCGTCCGTCCGTCCGTCCGTCCGTCCGTCCGTCCGTCCGTCCATCCATCCATCCATCCATCCATCCATCCATCATCACTCGAATCCCTCCCTCTCTCCCTCCGTCCCTCCCTCCCTCCCTCCCTCTCTCCCTCCCTCCCTCCCTCCCTCCCTCCCTCCCTCCCTCCCTCCCTCCGTCCCTCCCTCCCTCCCTCCCTCCCTCCCTCCCTCCCTCCCTCCATCCAGCCCCTCCCATCTCTCTCTTCTATAAAACACCATCATTGCCAATGTGAGAGTTGAAGTCGCCCAATAAGACTGTGTACCAATGTTATGAGTATTAGGGTTGTATTTCTACGAGAATGTAGCAGTACAGAGGAGCTTACTGTCTATGTAGTAGTATTATTATCCTGTGTTTGTTTTTGTCACTGCCTGTAATGAGGTGGGCCGTCGCCCCAGCAGGTCTTCCTTTGTGCCTCCCTCATCACTCCGGGTCTGAGGCGCTTGGCCGACTGGTATGTGTGTGTGTGTGTGTGTGTGTGTGTGTGTGTGTGTGTGTGTGTGTGTGTGTGTGTGTGTGTATGTGTTGCTTCACCTGTTGTCAGTGTATTTAGAAATACTGATAGTATTTTTCCTGGTTAGCTGCTACTGTAACCAGCTGCTGCTTTGTCTTCACGGCATGACGTAGAAACTTTTACTGCTTTTATTGCTCCATTTTAATGTGCGGTGTACGAGGGCGGTGGTTATCATCTCTAACTGGGGTTTGGTCCTCTTTTATTTTGATAGAATGCGTGTGTTAAAGTGTGGATTACATCCTATTATTTTGGGGTTGTTTTATAGGTTAATTACATTTATTTAATAATTTGAGAGATTTACTATTTCCAAATAAGTAGTTCTTTGGGTTGGGTTTGTTTATGTAGCCCTTCTTTTATTTTTTAATTTCCCTTAAGTTGCTCTAATCGGGCAGTTACAGGTTACGATAGTTTAAGATTGAGCTTGACACTTGATTTGTTGCACCACCGAGTTGATTTATTTCCTTTCTTTAGTTGCTGGTGAGGTGGTGGCGCCCTGGGGGTGGAGTTACTCTGAGAGTGTGTGTGTTGGTGGCGCCCCCTTCAGCACCAGCTTGGTACTTCCAGTAGTCCTCATTCGGTTTCCCCCTCCCCCGCTTACTGCGGGGATGTTGTGAATCAAACAATGAGCTGGGTCCTCTGTCTTGGTATTTTAGGTGAGAACATAATGTAAACAAGTGTTTAGAATGTTTTCCTTGTTGTTTTGTATTTATTTGCGTCACCATACCACATATAAGAAGTCGTCGATCATAATCCAGGTTCTTGTCACGTCCGGTGCACCGATCCAGGGAGTGTGGAGAGTGTTATTCATGAGCGTCTGACTGATGTTGGAACAATGAGGGTTCATCAGAACGAAGGGGATGCAGATGACCTGCAGGGAAATGAACATTCGAATCAACTGT
This sequence comes from Lipophrys pholis, assembly GCF_963383615.2. NCBI lineage: Eukaryota > Metazoa > Chordata > Actinopteri > Blenniiformes > Blenniidae > Lipophrys > Lipophrys pholis. The sequence goes on from NC_137642.1 coordinate 28,367,946, forward strand.
CAGCTGAACCTACATATAACTGCGTCCTGCAATCTAACACACCAACCAAGCCGACGGCTATGAGGACCAGCTGGATGATGTCGGTGTAGGCCACCGAGTAGAGGCCTCCCAGCAGGGTGTAGACCACCGCCACCGCAGCAGAGATCCAGATGCACACGGAGAAGGACAGATCCAGGACCACACTCATGGTTCCTCCTGCCGGCAAAACAAAAACATTAAGAGGAACACTGACTTACAGAGAGCAAGCATCCATCCATCCATCCATCCATCTATCCATCCATCCATCCATCCATCCATCCATCCATCCATCCATCCATCCATCCATCCATCCATCCATCCATCCGTCCATCCGTCCGTCCCTCCGTCCGTGAAGCAGGTCCTTGTTAAAGCTCTGGGCCTCAGCAGTTTGTCGAAATCTGCTTTCGTTCTGATATTTTAAAGTGATTGAAGAACAATATTCTCCCCCATTACAGCACAGTGGGAGACTGAACTCCCAGTGAGAGACTGAACTCCCAGTGAGAGACTGAACTCCCAGTGGGAGACTGAACTCCCAGTGGGAGACTGAACTCCCAGTGAGAGACTGAACTCCCAGTGGGAGGCTGAACTCCCAATGAGAGACTGAACTCCCAGTGGGAGGCTGAACTCCCAATGAGAGACTGAACTCCCAGTGGGAGACTGAACTCCCAGTGAGAGACTGAACTCCCAGTGGGAGGCTGAACTCCCAATGAGAGACTGAACTCCCAGTGGGAGACTGAACTCCCAGTGAGAGACTGAACTCCCAGTGGGAGGCTGAACTCCCAATGAGAGACTGAACTCCCAGTGGGAGACTGAACTCCCAATGAGAGACTGAACTCCCAGTGAGAGACTGAACTCCCAGTAAGAGGCTGAACTCCCAATGAGAGACTGAACTCCCAGTGGGAGACTGAACTCCCAATGAGAGACTGAACTCCCAGTGAGAGACTGAACTCCCAGTGGGAGACTGAACTCCCAGTGAGAGGCTGAACTCCCAATGAGAGACTGAACTCCCAGTGAGAGACTGAACTCCCAGTGAGAGACTGAACTCCCAATGAGAGACTGAACTCCCAGTGAGAGACTGAACTCCCAGTGAGAGACTGAACTCCCAATGAGAGACTGAACTCCCAGTGAGAGACTGAACTCCCAGTGAGAGACTGAACTCCCAATGAGAGACTGAACTCCCAGTGAGAGACTGAACTCCCAGTGGGAGACTGAACTCCCAGTGGGAGACTGAACTCCCAATGAGAGACTGAACTCCCAGTGAGAGTGTGTTAATGCTGTGGAGTGTGTTAACATTGTGGAGTGTGTTAATGCTGTGGAGTGTGTTAATGCTGTGGAGTGTGTTAACGCTGTGGAGTGTGTTAATGCTGTGGAGTGTGTCTACATTGTGGAGTGTGTTAATGCTGTGGAGTGTGTTAACACTGTGGAGTGTGTTAATGCTGTGGAGTGTGTTAATGCTGTGGAGTGTGTTAACGCTGTGGAGTGTGTTAACGCTGTGGAGTGTATTAATGCTGTGGAGTGTGTTAATGCTGTGGAGTGTGTTAACATTGTGGAGTGTGTTAACGCTGTGGAGTGTGTTAACGCTGTGGAGTGTATTAATGCTGTGGAGTGTGTTAACACTGTGGAGTGTGTTAACATTGTGGAGTGTGTTAACGCTGTGGAGTGTGTTAACGCTGTGGAGTGTATTAATGCTGTGGAGTGTGTTAATGCTGTGGAGTGTGTTAACACTGTGGAGTGTGTTAATGCTGTGGAGTGTGTTAATGCTGTGGAGTGTGTTAACATTGTGGAGTGTGTTAACGCTGTGGAGTGTGTTAACGCTGTGGAGTGTATTAATGCTGTGGAGTGTGTTAACATTGTGGAGTGTGTTAACGCTGTGGAGTGTGTTAATGCAGTTGGAGGGGGACGGCACAGAGGATTATGGATGTTAGTTCCTGGGACTTTATTTCCATGTTTAGCGTAGTTAAAGCTAATAGTTCTGTATTTGTGTTGATTTATCATCCCTCCTTTATCATCCCTCCTTTATCATCCCTCTGTTATCGTCCCTCCGTTATTGATCCACCATTATCGTCCCTCCGTTATCGTCCCTCCGTTATCATCCCTCCGTTATCATCCCTCCGTTATCATCCCTCCGTTATCGTCCCTCCGTTATCGTCCCTCCGTTATCATCCCTCCGTTATCATCCCTCCGTTATCATCCCTCCGTTATCATCCCTCCGTTATCGTCCCTCCGTTATCGTTCCCCCGTTATCGTCCCTCTGTTATCGTCCCTCTGTTATCGTCCCTCCGTTATCGTCCCTCCGTTATCGTCCCTACGTTATCGTCCCTCTGTTATTGTCCCTCCATTATCATCCCTCTGTTATCGTCCCTCCGTTATCGTCCCTCCGTTATCGTCCCTCCATTATCATCCCTCTGTTATCGTCCCTCCGTTATCGTCCCTCCGTTATCGTCCCTCCGTTATCGTCCCTCTGTTATCGTCCCTCCGTTATCGTTCCCCCGTTATCATCCCTCCGTTATCATCCCTCCGTTATCGTCCCTCTGTTATCGTCCCTCCGTTATCGTCCCTCCGTTATCGTTCCCCCATTATCGTCCCTCCGTTATCATCTCTCCGTTATCGTTCCCCCATTATCGTCCCTCCGTTATCATCCCTCCGTTATCATCCCTCCGTTATCGTCCCTCCGTTATCATCCCTCCGTTATCGTCCCTCCGTTATCGTTCCCCCGTTATCGTCCCTCTGTTATCGTCCCTCTGTTATCGTCCCTCCGTTATCGTCCCTCCGTTATCGTCCCTCCGTTATCGTCCCTACGTTATCGTCCCTCTGTTATCGTCCCTCCATTATCATCCCTCTGTTATCGTCCCTCCGTTATCGTCCCTCCGTTATCGTCCCTCCGTTATCGTCCCTCCATTATCATCCCTCTGTTATCGTCCCTCCGTTATCGTCCCTCCGTTATCGTCCCTCCGTTATCGTCCCTCTGTTATCGTCCCTCCGTTATCGTTCCCCCGTTATCATCCCTCCGTTATCATCCCTCCGTTATCGTCCCTCTGTTATCGTCCCTCCGTTATCGTCCCTCCGTTATCGTTCCCCCATTATCGTCCCTCCGTTATCGTCCCTCCGTTATCGTCCCTCCGTGACCACATGAGAGAGAGGGACATCGCTGTCCATGGTGCTGTGCTCTACGTGATGCATTTGTGTACGACTTAAAAAGATCGGAATTTTGAGCATCATGCGAAAACTCTTTATAATAGAATGAGCCACGCCCCCTCAGACCCAGAGAAGAACATTTTTTAACAAACTGTAATAATGTCAAAATATGTTTACGCCAACAAACTACAGGCCCTGAACTGTATTCACTTCATTTTGATAATCTTCAATAGGAGAGAGGATTTCTTGATTTCTCTCGTGAAAACTGCCCCGAGGAGGCGGGGCTTAGTCGTGGTTTCGCCAATGAATGATCGACACTTTATTATTGACTGAAAATCTAAGAGCCTCAAAAAGCACATCGTCTTTTTGAGGTACGATCCTGAAATGCTTTGAAAGATGGTTGACGTGTTGGAGAGAATCGACCTGAGGTTGCTTTGATTTCACTAAACTTTCTAAAAGAGACTAATTAAGCTTCTGCTTGTGTTTGTTTTAAAGTATGTTTATAAGAGTCATCTCAATAAGTGCTCTGTATTCACTCGCAGTTTAAAAGTACTATCATTTTCAGCACTGGCAATATTGTTGTACTGTGCTTCATAAAGGCACTGTATTTAAAATGAGTTGAAATTGACTTTAACAGACGAAGAATGAAAAGTCCCACCTGAGAACTTTGCCACCAGCCGCCGCTGCTCGAGGAGAAAAGTAATTATTTGTTCGCAGCTGTTGAGGAGATACCTGAAGCAGAACCAGGGATTCATTGAAAGACTTTCCAGCTCAGCTCAATCTCCTGGCGTATAAACAATCCAACACCTCCAGCTGAGTCCAACTGCTGCTTCAGGAAGTGAAGCCACAAATCTCACAGCTCAAAGCCACTTCAGCCTCACAATCAATATTTGTCCAAGTCAAAGTAGAATCTCTTGTCAGAACTCGGGAGACACACTCTGTGTATAACGACGTGCTTCAGGCCCGTCCACAAGCCAAAACACTCGACTTCTCCAGGGTTTGGGGTGTGTACACGGCAGCGGTGGTCACAGGCACTGAAAATGCTACTTTTTAGAACGGCTCCAGGGGGGGAACTTTTTGGAGAAAAAAACACCCGAGCTCCGTCCCGAGTACACGGCAGAAACGCTGCGACTGCATATAAGCAAAGGTTTTTCTGCACATGCTCAGTCGAGCCAATCAGAACAAGGTTTCCTCTGTGGTGTCGTGACTCCCAGTTTATATTCTCCTGTTTTATTTTGACAGTCACTGTAATGACAATTCAACTTGGTAGTTTTATTTTGACAGTCACCGTAATGACAATTCAACATGGTACTTTTATTTTGACAGTCACTGTAATAACAATTCAACGTGGTACTTTTATTTTGACAGTCAACATAATGACAATCCAATTTGATACTTTTATTTTGACAGTCACTGTAATAACAATTCAACTTGGTAGTTTTATTTTGACAGTCACCGTAATGACAATTCAACATGGTACTTTTATTTTGACAGTCAACATAATGACAATTCAACATGGTACTTTTTTTTTGACAGTCACCATAATAACAATCCAACTTGGTACTTTTATTTTGACAGTCAACATAATGACAATCCAATTTGGTACTTTTTTTTTGACAGTCACTGTAATAACAATTCAACGTGGTACTTTTATTTTGACAGTCAACATAATGACAATCCAATTTGGTACTTTTTTTTTGACAGTCACCATAATAACAATCCAACTTGGTGGTCTGTCCACTAGAATGTCCGTGTCCTCCTGTTAATGTTTAGAGCTCATTGTTCTCTGCTGTGTGTGTGTGTGTGTGTGTGTGTGTGTGTGTGTGTGTGTGTGTGTGTGTGTGTGTGTGTGTGTGTGTGTGTGTGTGTGTGTGTGTGTGTGTGTGTGTGTGTGTGTGTGTGTGTGTGTAATAAAGAAAAGAAGCTTTGATGTGTGAACAGGGCCTCAGTAATCCAGTACTTCTAGCACAGTGGGCCCACAAGGCTGTCATTTCTACATTGCCGATATTGATCAGACGTTCACCACAATATGTGTTGATAACATACAAACTGTACCGAGTTCGATGAGGGTCATCGTGATCCAGGCCAAGTCCAGGAAAACTAAAACCAGGCTCAGTGCGGCTGTGAGAACTTTCCCGTACTTGATGAAGAAAGGGTCCATGATGGTGACGTACCGCCGCTCTCTCAGCGGTTTGGCGAACACCAAACCAGCTGGAGGAAAGTGGAGACAAGGACGACCAGGCTGAGGTAAAAGAGCAACGTGAAAACAGGGAGACACACCGAGAAGTGCTCCACGGTGTGAGGACAAACCTCTGACTGCCTACCCAACAGGAGAGATGTGCTGTAAGCCGCCAGCACAGTCAGCGTCCACGTCAGTCCCAGAGACGGCGTGTACATCATCTCCGTGAGGCCGACGATGAAGTTCCCCCCGACCCACGTCGCTGCAGCAGAGGGGGGAGTGAGGCACTCAGTACGAAGCTCACCCAGCTTCAGCAAACAGAGAAAAGAAGAACTGAAGAAAGGATTTCAGGAAAGAGGCATCATGTTGAGATTTAACTCGACGTAAACTTACCAGCTGGAACACACTGGGCACCCAGCCAACTTTCTAAACCAACAATATATTAGTAAAACCACATTTAGAACTTTTGATCCATTCAGTCTGAAAATATAAAGGTCTTTAATGGCCCCAGATGAAGTACATTTGGTGGACAGTGGGTACAAAGTACTTTTTAAATAATTACAGGTTGTGGAGTGTAACCCTAAACTTGTGTAATTGATGAAGTTTAAATAGTATATTATCAGTATTATCATTTGTAAATGTTCTTCTTCAAAATAATTAATATTATGTACGTTCATATATATGTATATGTGTATATATATTTGACGTGCATGTATAAGCTGTATATATAAAACTTGTGTACAGTATATATTGAATATGTATTCTAAAACTAATAATAGTACTTTCAAAAGTTGTGTGTGTGTGTGACATTGTACAGAGTTTAGTATTTTGTGATGCCGACACACTTTGATAAGTGACTGTTGTCTGTTCTGTTGTGGTTTTTCTGAAGACTGCCAAAATAAAATTCTAATTCAAAATTCAACTCCCTTCTCTGTGGATGCACCGATACCATTTTTTGAAAGGACGAGTAGGAGTACCAACCGTTAGCGACTTGCTGATACCAAGTACAATATGCAAGTACATACTAAATACCATAAACTATAATTCAAACTCAAGACGGAAGCGATATGTGAAGGCTATGCGTTGCGTGCGGGGTCAGACCCGATACCCGTGCTGGTATCGGTATCGGTCCTTCCCTACTTTTCTCAGTGGGATCTGTACCGATACTGACATCATGCAAGTATTCTCTCCTCTTCTGGAAACATGCTTGATGTTGACTGCTAATTCTACCCGACACGTTCCAAGAGCCGCGTGCTTCACAAACAAAACGCATCAAAGACTAAAACAAAACTCCAGAAGAGGAAGTCGATGAGAAAGGAGTGAGTAGAAGCACCTGTCATGGTGAAGATCCCCACCAGCCGGCCGATGCCTCGGTTCCCCAGCAGGGCCATCTCCATCCCAGTGGCCGCACTCTTCTTCTGCGCCCGTCTGGACTTGAAGGAGGCCCAGACGCCGGTCCCGAGGACCAGCAGGTAGAAAACCACCATCACCACCACACCGAGGACGTTGACGGCCATGATGGACGAGCTGCTGCTGACGCTCCCTGACTGAAAGATATCCAATCAGAACCACTCCCATCACTTCTGTGCTCCCGTCGCCGCCCGTCGCCGCCCGTCGCCGCCCGTCGCCGCCCGTCGCCGCCCGTTGCCGCCCGTCGCCGCCCGTCGCCGCCCGTCGCCGCCCGTCCACCAGTTCCACCTCTTTCAGTGGGATTATTATCAGCGTTGTGCCTGAACCCGTGCAGAACGTTCCTTCAGGAACTCCTTCATGTTTTCGGTGAACGTGAACTGAACGTTTTGCATTTCTGTCCGATGAGCGTCACTGCGAGCGGCGCTCATTCTGGCGTTAGTGAGCGGCGCTCCCACTCAACGTTATTTAAGAGAGTTGCCAGATTTCCATGAAGCCCCCCGGCAGAAAACCTAAAGCTCACCGTGAAACGGGCCTCATCGTGTCGGAGGAAAACCACCGAGCGGCAGCGCCGCAGACGTCATCGGAATGTGAAGCATCGCAGTAAAAACCAATGGGAGACAGCAGCTCTACCTCAGACTCCGCCTCCACCATTAATACTTCATCTTCGTATGGTTCTTAAAATGAAAAGCTCAGCGATGATCCAGGAGGGAATCATCGTACCTTTTTGTATAAACTTTACCCGCCGGGTAAACATCAGCACCACTGAGAGGCTCATTGAACCCGGCTCGCCTTTCAAAGGATGTGCCAGGAAGGAAAACATTCCTGGAGGGTTTTACTATTTTAAGTTGTAATTTGTTTCCCTTTGCACCTCAAGAACTACTGTCCGTTTTTTAGTTTTGTTTGTTTTAATAATTCCTCATTCATCAAGACCATTGAAGCAGCAGGTTTGTCCTCATGGTTATGAGAACATCCTGTCGGGGGGGGGGGGCAGCTGCTGCTAGTGAGGACTGACTGGGTGCAACAATGGAGACGTACCAGTATTCTGAGGGGAACAGCTCACAGCAACATAGTGAAAAAAAAGAACTATGAACTAGTTCATTTATAGAACTGTGAATTATGAACTATGAACTAAAGTACTTCATTTTAAGATTGTGAACTGAACTTTGAACTACTTCATGTAGAAACTGAACTTTCCCAACACTGATGACCTGTCTGCTGTGGTGTGTACTGACAGGTCACCATGATGACCTGTGGTGTGTACTGACAGGTCACCATGATGACCTGTGGTGTGTACTGACAGGTCACCATGATGACCTGTGGTGTGTACTGACAGGTCACCATGATGACCTGTGGTGTGTACTGACAGGTCACCATGATGACCTGTCCGCTGTGGTGTGTACTGACAGGTCACCATGATGACCTGTCCGCTGTGGTGTGTACTAACAGGTCACCATGATGACCTGTGGTGTGTACTAACAGGTCACCATGATGACCTGTGGTGTGTACTAACAGGTCACCATGATGACCTGTGGTGTGTACTGACAGGTCACCATGATGACCTGTGGTGTGTACTGACAGGTCACCATGATGACCTGTGGTGTGTACTGACAGGTCACCATGATGACCTGTGGTGTGTACTAACAGGTCACCATGATGACCTGTGGTGTGTATTGACAGGTCTTTTGCTGTCTTTGGGGGGTTTGTTTATGTGACAACGGTGCTCAACACCACTGAAACTGTAACTTTTTAGAAATAGTTGGAACTTTTCCGAAAACGAGACAACTCAGTCTCCGTGCGAACGAGCAATAACAAGACTTTCTGAAAATGCTCAGGCTCCGTCCTGATTGGACGAGGGTATCTGGTCTGAAGACTTTATATCCTGGTTGTTTGTAGCGACCCGTTAGCCATGAGCTAACTCGCCTAGCTCCCTCATGCTAAAGGGGCGGGACTTCCTCTGTCACCTGAAACCAGCCCCCAAACCAGCAGCTGGTGTAACTGGAGGTTTGATCCGGTCCTTGACGGCGTGTTTCCACCGCACAAAAGTGGGGGAATGGACTGGTCAGACGCTGCGGCTGTAACCGATGTTCTACCGAGTCTACCGCCCCGGAGCTCCGGTTCCCGAATGCTGGAACCATCGTGAACCACGTGGCATCACGTCCACCATCTCTGCCTAGCATAGCAGCCACAACCAGCGGAGCGACACCGGTACCGACCGGGCGACGTTCGCTCTCAGAACCAACATGGAGGTTCAGCTGCAGCTCTGTGGCGGCAAAACATAAAAGTAAAAGAAGTAAACAACGAGAGCAAAGAGAGGATGTAAACAACAACGGAGGATTCAGGAGGTCCAGGTCTGTCGCCCCGCTGAGATCACTGCTGCAGCGCCACATATCTGAGGAGCTCTAAACCCCGCCTACATTTTACCTCTCCCTCTGCGGTGGAAACACCACCCAAATTTCGGTCGGGGTCTGCTTTGCCGTACCGCTTCGAACTGCTCCGTCCCTTCCCTGAACTTTATGTACGGTGGAAACGTGGCTGACAGTCTCTGTCAGGGGTGAAAATTCTGGGCTCCGCCCCCTCAGTCAACTGAGTCCCGGACTGTCTGAATGTAAAAGGCCTTTCAGATCTAATCCTTGTCTGTGGAATTCAATAAAATGTGAACCGACAGTCTCTGCAGGATAAATACACATTCTGTTTTTTAGGTTAATGGACATGCATGACAGAAGAAGAGAAGCGAGATTACACAAAGATTAAACCACCAGGCAGCCTAATCGTCGCTTAAAGTGTGAGGTGAAGGTCGACATGGTCCCCACATTGTCACTGCAACAACTACAGAGTACACACTGTTCATCTCCAAACACTGCTGAAGACACCAAACCAGGTAGTTTTACTTCAAGAGCCAAAGTAAATATGGAGACGTTGTCTTGTAAACGGAGCCTTAATGATCACAATCCTGGAAACTGGACGAGGAAGAGGAGGAGGAAGAGGAGCAGGAGGAGGAGGAGGAGGAGGAGGAGGAGCAGGAGGAGGAGGAGGAAGAGGAGGAGGAGGAGAAGCAGGAAGAGGAGGAGGAAGAGGAGGAGGAGGAGGAGGAGGAGGAGGAGCAGGAGGAGGAGGAGGAAGAGGAGGAGGAGGAGAAGCAGGAAGAGGAGGAGGAAGAGGAGGAGGAGTAGGAGAAGCAGGAAGAGGAGGAGGAAGAGGAGGAGGAAGAGGAGGAGGAAGAGGAGGAGGAGGAGGAGGAGGAGAAGCAGGAAGAGGAGGAGGAAGAGGAGGAGTAAGAGGAGGAGGAGGAGGAGAAGCAGGAAGAGGAGCAGGAGGAGGAGAAGCAGGAAGAGGAGGAGGAAGAGGAGGAGGAGGAGGAGAAGCAGGAAGAGGAGGAGGAAGAGGAGGAGGAAGAGGAGAAGCAGGATGAGGAGGAGGAAGAGGAGGAGGAAGAGGAGGAGGAAGAGGAAGAGCTTCATCCATTTCCAGCTCTACTCTTCTTATTGATCCCAGAACTAAAAGGAACCAGAAACCCTTTGAAAGTCTCACTGAATCTCAGGACAGGAGAACCGAGCAGCAGCTCCAGTGTCCCGTCCCCCTGGTCCCTCCTCTCTCTTTAGTCCTGAACGGAGACGAAGCCATGATGGTGGGAGACGTTAACGTTAACGTTCATGTTAACGTTCATGTTAACGTTCATGTTAACGTTCATGTAGACAATGAGCCTCAACATTGCATTTAGTTCATCACTGGACATAAGTGGATTTTTCCCAGAAGGAGAATGAAGCCACTCATTGTTTTAATCACACGCTGGATCTGATCCTCCCTGATGGGAGGGACTCGGATCAATGAACAGTTTTTCCCCACAACCCTCCGCTTTGTGGCACCACACACTGTGCGTACTATTATTTTGAAGGTGTGAAAAAAGTAAATATTTTAAAGGGGTGCTTGTTTTTGTCTCTGCCTGGTGCGTCGTTTCTGTACTACCGGCTCGATCGTGGAGGAATAATGTTTGTGGTCGACCTCATCAGGGAGGAGCTTATTTCTCCCACAGCGAAGCAACGTAATAACACCGAGGTAACCCTGTGATACCTGTCTCCAGGTGAGCTGCTGCCCAACCCTGTGATACCTGTCTCCAGGTGAGCTGCTGCAGCTGCACTGTGATACCTGTCTCCAGGTGAGCTGCTGCAGCTGCACTGTGATACCTGTCTCCAGGTGAGCTGCTGCAGCACACTATGATACCTGTCTCCAGGTGAGCTGCAGCCCAACCCTGTGATACCTGTCTCCAGGTGAGCTGCAGCAGCACACTATGATACCTGTCTCCAGGTGAGCTGCAGCACACTGTGATACCTGTCTCCAGGTGAGCTGCAGCACACTGTGATACCTGTCTCCAGGTGAGCAGCAGCAGCACACTGTGATACCTGTCTCCAGGTGAGCAGCAGCAGCACACTGTGATACCTGTCTCCAGGTGAGCTGCAGCACACTGTGATACCTGTCTCCAGGTGAGCTGCAGCAGCACACTGTGATACCTGTCTCCAGGTGAGCTGCAGCAGCACACTGTGATACCTGTCTCCAGGTGAGCTGCAGCAGCACACTGTGATACCTGTCTCCAGGTGAGCTGCAGCAGCACAACATTGGTGTTAAATTACAGGTATTGGTGACGCTGTGCCGCCTCCACCATTAATATCATTCTAATACATTAAGAGGTAAAAATAACCAGCGTGGACAGAAAAGAGAACAATAATCAAATCAATATAATAACGAGGTAAGTTCAATCATTTTAAACTGTGTACAAATTAAGTTTTCTGAGTTTCATAAAATACACTTAAAATAATTTTCACGATTCCTCATTTTTAATATTTGAAGGGTTAATTTTAATCTCCATTCATTAGGAGGAGCACAGAGGTTCTTGTCTTCCTTTCTCTACCAACCAATCAGCTTTCAGCAGACTGCATCATGCAGCAACGGGGTTGACCACTCCTCCTCACGGAGATAAAAGTTGCTGTCAACTCCTTGATCAGAGTTGCTCTGAGAAACTTCCTCGGTCACTCTGAAGCTGAGGTTCCTGGCTGGAAGTTGTTAGGCTGAGAGAGGAACTCTGAGACTCTGAGACTCTGAGACTCAGACTCTAAGACTCTGAGACTCTGAGAGACTCTGAGAGACTCTGAGACTCTGAGACTCAGACTCTGAGACTCAGACTCTAAGACTCTGAGACTCTGAGAGACTCTGAGAGACTCTGAGACTCTGAGACTGAGACTGAGACTCTGAGACTCTGAGACTCTGAGACTCTGAGACTCTGAGACTCTGAGACTCTGAGACTCTGAGAGACTCTGAGAGACTCTGAGACTCTGAGACTGAGACTGAGACTCTGAGACTCTGAGACTCTGAGACTCTGAGACTCTGAGACTCTGAGACGCTTCCTGAATACAGGCAGTGGTTCAGAGCTGCTATGACCATGCCAAACCTGTAGAGGGCAGTGTAGCAAGAAGCATGAAATCTTGATAGCCAATTAGAATCTTGGTAAAAGTTGCATCAGGCCGTGTTCCTGCGGTGGGGACGGTCACCAAACTGTGGGCTTCACCTTTTTTCACGTAGATTCCCACATGTGATGACGAGAGAGTCGATGAGATCCAGGGCTCCGGGGAAAGAATACTCTGGAAGCATTATCATAGTGGAGAAAGTGACAGAGAACTTTCTTTTGTTCCACATTGAAAGAGATTGTGTAAATCTATCAAACAGGGTGGCCAGTGAGCATCCCTGTGCTCCTGAAGGGACACCAAGACCAAGGGACACCGTTCTTAAACGGCCAAGATACAGAAGTTCTGAACAGAAGAGGCACGGTTGGGTTAAGATTCCAGACCTGAAGACCTCTGTGATGGAAGCCAACCTCTGCTGAAAGCCTTCTGTCATTCTAAATCGAAGTAAAACTGCAAATGTGGTTGGAACTTTTAATTCAAGTTACAAAAAAGACAAGTGGTGTCACTGAGTTCTCCCTCCGAACACGGTGGTCTCCAATGGATTGTTTGAAAAGAAGAATTTGTCGGTTAAGAAAACCCGAACCAAAAAAGATCAGCACCTCCAGAAACTCTCAAAATACTGAAAATTGCCTCGGCAATGGGAAAAACCCAAACCTGAAGGAAAAGCAGTCGGTGCTATTTGTTCCCATCTGAGTGAGAATTTCTCAGGTTAAATTTAAACATTAAGAAAATGTACCCGTGTTTAAAAAAGGGCTTATTCCAATTGCATCACTTTGTATTTATATTGGACTGAGGAGAACGATTCAATGGATTTTATGAGCCGAGTTTGTAGTTACACCCTTCATTCATTACATGAGTAAAAAAACACCAGACAGGAATGTTAACATGTGCTCATCATTGGTTCTGTTAAGTCAGAATGAGGGAGGTTTCCGTTCCGCTTCTCATTCTCCTTCAGCTCGGTGGCGCCAACTGCTGGTGTTTGTGGCAACTGCTGGTGTTTCACTTTGAACACGTCCCACCTCTCAGACAGCAGGTTTTTATTGAAGAGCTCAGACGTCAGGTAGGAGAAGAGCAAGATGGAGACCAGACCACACACCATGGAGATGGTCTTAACCGGAGAGTACTGGACGTAGACGCCGTCCTCCAGAGTGCATCCTGGGAAATGGAGGATGACGGGCAGTCCGAGAGCTTCGTTTCCACTGAGGAGTCGTACCGCCAGTCCCACCAGAAAGCCTATCAGAGCCCCGTAAGCGTTGGACACTTTAGAATAGAGGACACAGACGAGTTGAGGGAAGATGATGAGGTATGACACTTCGGCTCCAAGAAACCAGAAGAGTATGATGCTGTTTTTCACGTTGGCCAGAGATGTTCCAACCACACCCGCCACAACTACAACAGCACGGATCACCCACAGGGTCTCCCTGTCTGATGCCTGGAGAGGAAACAATGAATTAGGAACCAGATGTTCATTCCTTCATTCTATCAAATCATCCTTATTGGCTCCTGGCACCTCTACATACAGTAATATCATTGAATGGGGATTTGGGTACTGTAGTAGTAAGAAGAAGCAGTTTACTCAGATTCCATATCAGCTCACCTCTGGTCTCAGGAGGTTCTTGTAGATGTTGGTGGTGAAAACTGAAGCAGCAGAAAGCAAAGCAGAGTCAGCTGACGACATGACGGCTGCAGCCACACATCCGATACCGATGATGGAGACGAAGGTCGGGGTGAGGTGCTGCAGGGCGAGGGGCAGGACCAGAGCTGCTTCCCCACGTTCGTATGGAGACGGAGAACCATAGGACGTCATGTTCCAGTCTGAAGGACGGAAACAGCAGTTCAACTGATTTAAAATGAGATGGAACAAATACGAAGACCTAAAATGGTTCATTCATTCATCTTCTTTCCAACTTGGCCTGCATAGCGTCCCAGTGGCAATATGGAGAGCCAATCAGCCCAGACGTCCCTGTCTTCCCCCAACGCTTCTGAAGGACATCAAGCTTCTGGAAGACCAACCAAGAGATGCAATTTCTCCTGATAGTTTGGACCGGGCTGACGGGCTGAGTCGGATGTCCTTGGTTCAGTTAGAGGACACCAGTGGATTTCTTAGCCGTTGTCCTGAACCACTTTAGCTGTCTCCTTTCACTGTGGAGGACCAACGGCTCCACCACGAGTCCTGCCACTTATAGCCACAATCTCATTCTTTCAGTCATCATCCAAAGTTCATGGAATCGGTGAGTGTTGGGATGTCTTCAGACTGGTAAAAGAAAACCTTTCTTCACTGCTCAGCCCCATTTTCACCACAGTCCAATAGAGGAAGGAAATACAGGACGTTTGTTTTGGAAGTTCTGGATCACATCCTGTAGGCGCCACACTGTTCCATTTGACCGCTCAGCATTTCTTCACCACAGTACCCACAGTCATGTCAAAGTGCTTGTTTTCTGTTTGCTGTTATTCTGAAGTCTCATGATGTTTCCTTGACTTTCTCTCCTCATGTCTGATTGCTGTTCCCTGATGTGTTTCACTTGTGACTGAGTGTGTGATCGTCTTCACCTGGTGACAGAAGTATAGAAGTATATGGTGACAGAAGTATACTTTGGACTTCCCTTATGTGTTGTTGTTGTCTTATATTGTTTGAGCATGCGTTGCTTCCTGTAATCCCTGCATTTCATTATGTTCCAGGTTTTCTCCATGTTTGAATTTTGGCATATGGTATAGTTCCCAATAGAAGAGCACGACCCAGACGACAGGGGGAGAGAGGTTTCAATACACAGAGAGACACAGGTGGAGCTCATAACGACAGGTAGGAGCCCACAGAGGGAGAAGACCATTGGGCAATCGGCTTGCACTCACATACTGCGCTTCTCTTGGGAACATTTTAAATGTCTCTTTCTTTCCATTGTTTTTGAACTATTCCTTTGTTGGCAGCTTGCACCACCTCCCCTTCCCCCAGTGCGTTGAAGTAATCAGACTCCAATCCCCTGAACGACGACGCCCGGCCCGTTGAGTCCTGCCATCATTCACCCGTGACAAGTAAACAATTTCAGATGAGGTGAAACGACAACACTGGTTCAGAGATCACTGGTACAAGATTTTTGAACATGTTTATAGACGGTCCACGAAGCTGTTGATTACCTGTAGACGACACGGCCGCCCCGATCAGAATGAGAGGAATCATAAATACAAGCAAGACGAAAGCAGCAACAAAGCATGTCAGCTTGGCCGTCGCAGTAGAAGAAGACGACAAGATTCTCTGGTGCATGGCCTGATATCCCAAACTGCCCAGTCCCTTCAAAACAAAATGCAGTGAAATTAAAGAAATCTGCTGATTTTCTTCCCCAAATTTCGTTTTGAAGTGTCAGAAACACAAATGACATGAGCTGTCCCAGTGCAGTGTGATTGTAGGAGATGATATTACTTGATGTTGTTGCCTCATCTTACCAAGTAGAAGAACTCATCAATCAGTAACCATGTCTTTCTAACGTCTGGTCTGCCAATCCATGGAGAGTGTAAAGTGTTGTTCAGCAGAGTCTGGCTGATGTTCAAGGTGTGAGGGTTCATCATGATGAAGGGAACACAGGCAACCTGTAGGAAAAAGACACCACAGTGTTTCAAGTGAAAACGCATCATTTTGAAAACGATGGCCAATACCACAGCAACAGCAGAAACACTGAACACGATGTTGTAATGAGTTTGGACCACTAGTGGGTGCTGTTGGTTGTTGCTGTAATGAAACCACACACATGCGCTGATTAAACCAGTATTTACCAAGCTGATGAATATGAGGACCAGCTGGATGACATCAGTGTAGGCCACTGAGTAGAGGCCTCCCAGCAGGGTGTAGACCACGACCACGGCAGCAGAGATCCAGATGCACACGGAGAAGGACAAATCCAGGACCACACTCATGGTTCCTCCTGCCAGACACAGTCAGGGATTGATCCACAGCACAGCAGCCAATGAGCATCACAGTAAAGCCAATATAAAGCCTCGTTTACACCACAAAGTTCCAAGTGAAAACTCATGAAGGCCCTGGAGTGACTTGTCCTGGAGCAGCTCTGGCTCCTCCTCAAGCCTCCAGTTCGCCTACCATCTGAACCATCTGAGCTCAACGTGACGCTTCTATTTTCATTGTAGGAGGGTTTGGCGTTTACACTGCGACTTACTGGAAACAATGTCTGTTTACACAGAAGCAACTGAAACTATGAAAACCATGTAGGTTCCATGTTGGGCTGCCAGGGGGCACTGTTTTTTACTTTGCTTTTTTTGGACTGAAAAACTACAAAAGTTTAGCTTTTTCACTTGAAACTGAAAACGGGTGCTAAACAGAACGTTACCGAGGCCCATCAGTGTTGCTGGCACCCAGACCACATCCATCACAAGGGAAACCAGGCTCAGTCCAGCTGCAGGGATTTTTCCATATTTCAAGTGAAACGGATCCATCACGGTGACACATTTCATGTTTCTCAGCGGCGTTGCAAAAACCAAACCAGCTGAGAAGAAAAATGTAACATGAGGAGAAAAATCATTAGAATATTGGTCAAATATATAGAGCTCAAACACTGATAGACAATTACATAATTAGCTGTCAGACGGCTTTTGGCATCTGCTTTTCACCAACTGAACATCCAGAGACTTAAGGAACTCAGGGCGGATCTCAGCCACTCCCGGTGCCTTGCCACCGAGGAGCTTAGCAACTACCTCGGTGACTTCAGCCTGGGTAATGGACGAGTCTACCTGAGGACCCAGCCTCTGCTTCCTCAGTGGAAGACGTGATGGTGGGATTGAGGAGGTCCTCGAAGTATTCCTTCCACCGCCCGACGACATCCCCAGTTGAGGTCAGCAGCCCCCCCCCCCCCCCCTCCACTGTAAACAGTGTTGGTGAAAAACTGCTTCCCCCTCCTGAGGCGCCGGACGCTTTGCCAGAATTTCCTCAGGATAGTCCTCCTCCATGGCCTCCCCGAACTCCTCCATGGCCTCCCCGAACTCCTCCATGGCCTCCCCGAACTCCTCCCAGACCCGGGTTTTTGCCTCCACCACGGCCCGGGCTGCGGCCCGCCTGGCCTGCAGGTACCTGTCAGCTGCCTCGGGAGTCCTATGAGCTAACAGCGCCCCATAGGACTCCTTCTTCAGTTTGACGGAATCCCTTACTTCCTGTTCTTATTTTGGACTATTTCTCAAATCCAGATTAGCAGTAACCTGGCAGATGTGACTGTAAACTCTTACCAACAATGAAACCCATACTGTATGCAGTGAACATGATGAGTGTCCAGGTCAGTCCCATTGACGGCGTGTACATCATCTCCACAGTGCCAACAATCAGACCTCCTCCGACCCATGTGGCTGCCAGACGGATCACAAAACAGAGAATCACACAGCTTTCAGTCTTCTTATTTTCAGTGTTGAGGAATAAAAAGTATCAGGAATGAAATTCTCCCACTCCTCCCCCTTCCTGGCTGCCCCCCAATGTGGTGTCATGAAGCCAGTCACTGAAGGTGATTGGTCAGTCCTCCCCAGCGGCTGATGCCTCTGGATTGCCCCCAACACTCACTGACACTCACCTCTCAGGCCCCGTTTAAACCACAACGTCTCACGTGACAACACCTAATCTGTTAAAAAAAAAGTGTTGCGTTTCCACTGCAGCAGCAGACACACTGACGGCGATGTAATTAGTCTCCCGGGCCACAAGAGGGCGCGGTCGCATGTTTTTGGAATGAAACCACACAGACGTGAGCAGAGAACAAAACGCTCTAAACGTGAATGAAATGGAGAGAACCCGACATTCTAGTGGACTGATGAGGAATCAGATTGGATCAGGTGTCTCTGTCACCGGCTTGTCTCTTCCTGTTTTATTTTGAAGTCTCTGTCTGGTCTGCGTCTTTGTTCCCTCACCCTTCCTGTTGTGGCTCCCTCTGTAGCGTCTGATCAGTGTTGATCTATATCCCCTGTCTGCCCTTCCTTTGTGTATTTCAGCCCCTCTTCCTCTTTTCTCAGGGCATCATCGTCATCGTTGCTCGTCCACATAACCTGCTGCAGTTTTTAATAAACGTTGTCGCATGTTGTAATAACTTGTTACATATTACAACAGTTATTACAAAATGTGGCTGCTCCCCTTTTTGTTAAGAAAATGTAATAATGTGGTGCATTATGTAATAAATCATCATAATTCAGTTTACTGCGTTCCAAATAACACCGTGACTAACATCAGGTGTAACACAAATATACAAATAAAGGTTATATATATATTACAGTGGATAAACCTCAGAGGTAATAGATTACACTTTGGACATGAGCCAGTTTGCATTAACTCCACCCAGTAAGTTCACAGGCTTTATTGTAGATGTAGGAGGCAGTTTGAAGTCATGACAGTAGGTATTTGTTCTAATAATCATATTGGAAGTAAAGAGTAAAGTACAGATATCTAAAATACTTTTATATTATTGGCCGTAGAAATACTTCATTAATTGCCAGCTCTGTTCAAAACTGAAAAATACTCAGAACTTCAACTGAAACTTGTAATATAGTTTGATAGTGAAGAACTGAGGCACCAATTCTTTATTCTTTATTCTTTATTCTTTATTCTTTATTCTTTATTCTTTATTCTTTATTCTTTATTCTTTATTCTTTATTCTTTATTGGACACTTGATGTATATTTCTACTCTTTCATATTATCGTTGCCGTTTCAATACTTTAGTGTACGTTGTACATTTCATTCACTTTACAAAGAGACTAGAAAGTTGACATCACTTCACTGACCAGTTGAGATTTAACTTGCAGAGGTTCCATCTCTTCTTTAGACTGGAGAAGGTCCAACGCTTCAAACCAACCAAAACTCTTAGAATTGTTCAAGAGTCCAAATGAGTCATGCAACACGTCCCTTGTCTCATTGTTATGTATTTGATCAACTTGGTGGAAAACTGCATGTTGGAGCTGTAATGTAATGTATATTTAACTCATACAATGTTTCTCACCTTTAATTCAGGGTGTCTGTTCTGTTGTATATTACACATTAGGGGTGTTTTGTTTTGGACGATGCACATTTCTCCTTTTTTTATTTCTGTTTTGATATCTAGCTGCACTGTCTCTCTGGTCTATATTGTTGAATTTGTTATTTACTTGGTTGATATATGGTCAAAATGTTCATTATTTTGAGTGATATCTGACTACACTGTAGGAGAGCGAGCGAGATGAGAGTTTGATTCCACATCGTGTCTGAAGCTCTTCTACTTTGAATTTGTCTATTTGAACTTCCTTTCATGTTGAATATGAGGAAGGACCTCGAGGTGAAATGTGCGTCACATTCCAGTCGTTCAGTTTCTGTGCAGCAGTTTGACTTCCTTCTCAATCTCATCCATATACTTTCTGATTACTCAGTGGGGAATGAAATCCCAGCAGGAGCTCAGCACTCACCTGTCATGGTGAAGATCCCCACCAGCCGGCCGATGCCTCGGTTCCCCAGCAGGGCCATCTCCATCCCAGTGGCCGCACTCTTCTTCTGCACCCGTCTGGACTTGAAGGAGGCCCAGACGCCGGTCCCGAGGACCAGCAGGTAGAAAACCACCATCACCACCACACCGAGGACGTTGACGGCCATGATGGACCACCGCAGGCTCTCTGAGGTCGGACTGACTGCACAAGTGAGTGGTGGTGGTGAACATTGGAAGTTATCAAACAACAAATCCTCCCTACACCGTCCCGCTGGTCAAACCGGTTGTTGTGAGTCATGGGGTAAGCTGTACGATACAAACAAAGCAATTAATCTGTCACATCTGTTGCTCACCTCTGCCAGAGTGATGCCATAAGTGACTCTGTCTTTACCTTATTCATAGGTATAGCTGCTTTTGCTTTGTATTGTATCCATGGCAATGTTTAAAAAAAAATAGGGACGCTCTGCCCACGGTTCTGATCGTGTCATAAGCAGGGCCAAAAAAGCTGAGTTGCCCAAATCACCCAAACAAGGTAAAAACCCAGGAGAGGGGCTTTCCAACAGGGACGTCTGAGGACACCATTCGTTCCAAGTGTGTGATGGACGTGCCAACAAAACAAAATAATAAAGGCATGATGCAATAGAGAAGTGAATCCAAGGCAGAATCAAACCCTGTCCGGTCAGTCCTGGACCGGTCAGAGACTCTGAGTTTTGCCTGTTTTTTAGAATAAAATCTCATTTCCATCCAAGTCCAGCTTCTCATCAGATTTTTGCTTCTCGAATCAGTTATTGAGGAGCAGAGTTAGAGAATTAGACTGTGATGCTCGTGGGATCACCGGTCAGCTCCTCTGGCCCAGAACAACACACCTGATTGGTACCGCGACAGTCGCTGTATTATTTCCTCCAACTCCTTCAACTCGGAGCAGCATTGATGAGAAATAGACCCATATGGTTTTTCTCATGGTCGACACTGATACCAATTATTAGTAGTCATATTTGGAGCCGATATTTTTTGCCATAAAAGTGAAAATATTGGCGTCAACATTTTGAACAATACAAACTCCAACACTTAACTTTGTTCAAATGTCTTTAAGGATGTGTTTGATTATCAGTAGTTCACCTTTCCAACATTAGTATTAGTATTAGTTTGTTTAAAGTGCCAGTGCGATTTCATAAAACACATGATTACACGTGTTTAGAAAAGCCAGAATTAGCCCGAAGGCTCGTGTTCATCTGTAGTCCCCTGGCCAGGATGTAAAAAAGGCAATACAATTCCATTTAAAAGTAAAAGGAGTAAGAGTAAAAAAGAAAAAGAAAAAAAACACAATTCATGTACAATATAATACAAAATACATTTGCAAACTCTTACTACAATTAAGAAAAAATACAACATCACAACATAACATTTTATCAAAACATCTCAACAGGCTTATCTTTTAGTGTTGATAAGCCACATTTTCCATTTTTTTGTGAAGGCCTTGTTAACATGTTAAATGTTGTTAGTTTTATTTTTTAATTTTAGAAAATAGAATAAAATGCTGACAAAAGGTGCCAGGAGCTCCCAGGCTCAGCAGCATGTCTTATCAAGGTAAACCAAAACGTAAATAAATACCTTGCAAGTTTTTAAAAGTACAAACATTTTTCCAAAATGATTCAATTCAATTCAATTCAATTTTATTTGTAAAGCGCTAAATCACATCAACAAACATCTCAAAGCCTCTTACAATGATAGAGAACAACAGGACCCAACTAAACCTTCCAAAGCAAGCAGGTGTAACAAGCAACAGTGGAAACCAGGAAAAACTCCCTCGCATGGAGAGAAGTTCAAGAACTCCCTCTTCAGGAAGAAACCGTGGGGCGGAGCCTAGACTCTGGAAGGACGGCCATCCGCCTTGACCGGTTGGGGGGAGAAGTACATGGGATAGGACAGGGAGAGAGAGGAAAGAAGAGGGAGAGAGAGAGAGGAATAGAGGGAGAGAGAGAGGAATAGAAGAGGGAGAGAGAGAGAGGAATAGAGGGAGAGAGAGAGTGGCAGACAGGCCAGATAAGTACAAATACTAAGAAAAGTCTATGATGAGCGTTGGTCTGATGATGAGCCAATCTCAGTCTGGAGTTTAAGGGCCGTGCCGTTGCGGTGGGGTCCCGGTGCTGTGGGGGGGTCCCGGTGCTGTGGGGGGGTCCCGGTGCTGTGGTGGGGTCCCGGTGCTGTGGGGGGGTCCCGGTGCTGTGGGGGGGGTCGGGTAGTAGGACCGTCGTAACTCCACTCTGTGAGTCTTGGGTCTGATCCCCTGGATCCTGCTCCCCTCCTGTCAGGATCTGGTGGCTCCAGTAATGTTGTTACACAGAGAGAAAGAAAGAAAGACAAGAAACAGAAGCTCCAAATGTAGAGTTCCTCCCTTTAACGGGAGAGAAAAAATCCCCTCAGCAGTCTAGGCCTAGAGCAGCTCAACTTAGTGCTCCTATTTTATTCCTATTTTATTCCTAAGGATAAGCTTTATCAAATAGGAATGTTTTTAGTCTCCTCTTAAATAAACTAATGGTGTGGGCCCTTCGGACCGAGGCTGCTAGTTGATTCCAGAGTAAAGGAGCCATATGGCTGAAACTCCTGCCTCCTCTTTTACTTTGAAGGACTTTAGGGATTACCAACAGTCCTGCATCCTCAGAGCCAAGGGCTCGTGGAGGGTGAGACCCTTCTAGAAGTTTCTCCATATAGGACGGAGCCTGGTGATGAAGAGTTTTAGATGTGATCAGAAGGATGTTGAATTCTATTCTAGATTTGATGTGAAGCCAGTGTAAGGATGCTAAGACTGGGGAGATGTGCTCTCTTCTTCCAGTTCTGGTTAGTAAACCTGCAGCAGCGTTCTGCTCTAGCTGGAAGATCCTAACAGAGGAGTTTGGACATCCTGACATTAGGGAGTTACAATCATCTCATCTTCAAGTCACAAAGGCAGGAAGCATTTGTTCTGCATCTTTGAAGGACAAGAAGTTTCTCATTTTTGCAATATTCCTTAGATGGAAGAAGGCTGTCCTGGAGACATGTTTAACATGGGACATAAAGGACAGATCCTGATCAGAAATAACACCCAGGTTCCTAATATCACTGTTAGAGGTTAAGGTAATATTATCTAAGGTAATCAGACTATCTGAAAAGTAATCCCTGAGCTTTTTAGGACCTAGGATTAGAACCTCAGTCTTGGATGTGTTGAGCATTAAGAAGTTGATAGACATCCAGGACTTAACGTCCCTGAGGCAGGACTCTAGTTTAACAAGTTGGTCGGCCTGATTGGCTTTAATTGATAAATATAGCTGAGTATCATCTGCATAACAATGAAAGTTAATGTTGTGTTTCCTAATTATATTTCCGAGTGGTAACATCTAGAGATTAAACAATATGGGTCCGAGGACGGAGCCTTGTGGTACTCCACACAGGACCCGTTCATGTATTGAAGATTTGTTATTTACATGAACAAATTGAAACCGGTCAGATAAATATGATTTAAACCAGTTTAAGGCTAAGTTTTTAATGCCGACGGCATCTTCTAATCTCCTTAAAAGTATATTATGATGGACAGTATCAAATGCAGTACTAAGGTCCAGAAGAAGTAAAACCGAAAATGATAAAGCAGCAGAATCCTATTTTCTCTTTCGGTGATGGAAAAAAGTGGTATCGCTGCATGTCTCATTTTCAATTTTATTAAATGTTTAGATATTTCTGTGCAAAGATTTTTCTCTCTCTCTCTCTCTCTCTCCCTCCCTCTCTCTCTCTCTCTCGGTGCATGCTGGGAGTGCGGAAGGGCTGGGAGCGTGTGTGAGCAGGGAGCGTTTGTCACGTTTTCTTCTGTATTTTTCATTGTTAATGTTCACAATCAATATAGTTTAATAATCACAGAGCACTTTTTGGTTTTTTTTCGTTTTTTCTCGGGGTTTTTCGGTGGGTTTGCGTGGTCCGTGTTTGCCGGCGACTGGCTGAGGCCATGTCGTCCGAGCTGAGAAGGCTCACCCGCAAACACGGGATCCGCATCTCGACACCTTTCCCCTGCAGCGTGGAGCAGGTTGCTCTGGCTGTGGGGGAGAAGGTCGGGTACAGCAGGTGGAGCAGGTGGAGCAGGTTGCTCTGGCTGTGGGGGAGAAGGTCGGCTACAGCAGGTGGAGCAGGTGGAGCAGGTTGCTCTGGCTGTGGGGGAGAAGGTCGGGTACAGCAGGTGGAGCAGGTGGAGCAGGTGGAGCAGGTGGAGCAGGTTGCTCTGGCTGTGGGGGAGAAGGTCGGCTACAGCAGGTGGAGCAGGTTGCTCTGGCTGTGGGGGAGAAGGTCGGGTACAGCAGCGTGAAGGCGGCGGCCCGGATGAACGGCGCCGTGGTGATCTTTATGGACCGGGTGGAGAAGGCCAACTCCGTTGTGGAGACAGGAATCACCGTGCTGGACAGGTTCGTCCAGGTACAGCCGCTGTCCCAGCCTGCTGTCCGGGTGATCCTGTCCAACGTCCCTCCTTATGCTCCAGATGAGCTCTTAACTAAGGAGCTTTCCAGGTTTGGAAAAGTGGTGTCTGGCTATAAGGAAATCCTGTCTGGAATTAAGTCTCCGCTGCTGAAACACGCGATCTGTTTCAGAAGACAAGTATTTATGATACTCAATAACCGGAATGAGGAGCTCAACCTCAGGTTCCGTGTGAGAGGAAATGATTATGACTACGTTGTCTTCGCGAGCTCAGCTGGCATGAAATGCTTCGGCTGTGGTGAGGAGGGACACACGGTGAAGTCCTGTCCGCGGCGGGCTGAGTCGGCTCAGCCCGGTTCCGCGGAGTCCCGTGGCGCTGCTGCCACGGCCGCCGCTGCCCCGATGCCGGGGCCGCGGGCCTCCGTCTGGGGGGTCCCCCCCCCCGCTGGTGGCTCCGCAATCCGGGCTCCCGGGAGACGCGGTGGCCGGGGCTCAGTCCGAGCGGCCGATCGCCGCTCCTCGGGTTTTACCGAGGAGACGCGCTGCTGTGACCGACCAGGAGAGCATCAAACACGGGGTGAGTAGTGTAAATACACCGGGTGGAGGTGTGAATGTGAGCGTGAATGAGGAGAGTATGTCGGGTGGAGCTGGAGAGGAAGGAGGAGTGAATGACACTGAATGCAGCGTGAATGAAAGAAATGTAAATATCACTGGTGAGGTGGACGAGAAAAAAGAAAAAAAGAAAAAAAAGTGGTTGAAAAAAAGAGTGAGCCAGATGTGGAGCAGGAAAGAGAGGAGGAAGGAGAAGGAAGGAGCAACATAGCTGATCAAGTGGAGGAGGCAGGAGGGAGCAGCAAGGCAGAACAGGTGGAGGAAGCAGAAAGGAGTACAGCATGGGCAGAACAGGTGGAGGAGGAAGAGATGGAGGAAGAAAAAATTGGAAAAAATAAACCTGCAAAAAGGAGGAGGAAGAGAAAAAACAGTGAAACAAAGAAAATGTGTGGGGAGAATCGGGTGTCAGAAGACAGTGGAAACGAATATGCGTCAGATAACAGTGACATTTCTTTTAACAGTTCTCAAAAAACCAAAGTACCGTACAGTGCAGAAAAATTTAAGATGTTTTTACAGCAGACGAAAAACCAACACGGGGTAAAAGTAGAGGACCACTTCCCAGACCTCAGTCTTTTTATTTTTTCGGCCAGACTCCATCTGAGCAGCAGACAGGAGTCTGGCCTCACAGAACAGGAGGGTTTTAGATTAAGGAAACTTGTGCTGAAAGCCAAAAAACTTTTAGACGATGATGCTTACAGCCAAGTTTGTTTTAATTAATGTATTTGTTTTTATCCTAGTTTTAAACATCGCTTTTATCATGGATGTTTTTAAACTGGGTATTTTAAATGTGAACGGAGCCAGAGATCTGAGAAAAAGACAAGCAATCTATGAGACAGCCACACTTAAAAAGATAGACGTCCTGTTCCTTCAGGAAACCCACAGTGATTTTAGTAATGAAGCTGAGTGGAGGAGGGAATGGAAAGGGGAGGCCATTTTAAGCCACCACACTCCTCTCAGTGGAGGAGTGGGCCTCCTCTTCTCCAGGGCTTTTAACCCCAACTCACTGGAGGTCCAGCACTGTGTACAGGGGAGGTTGCTTTTAATCAAAGCTCAGTTCCACCATTTTAAATGGGTTTTTATTAACTGTTACGCCCCAACAGCCGGTGCAGAGAGGAAGCAGTTTGTCCTCAAGTTAAGTGAGGTGGTAAGTGGGTGTGGGTCGGAGGACTATTTGTTTCTGGGTGGAGATTTTAACTGTACAGAAGACGCGGCATTAGACCGCAACCATGCAGAGCCTCATCCAGCCTCTCAGCACGCCTTAAGGCAGCTGGTCCACTCTCAGGGCATAGTGGACGTCTGGAGAAGGATGGTCCAGCCTTAAGGCAGCTGGTCCACTCTCAGGGCATAGTGGACGTCTGGAGAAGGATGGTCCAGCCTTAAGGCAGCTGGTCCACTCTCAGGGCATAGTGGACGTCTGGAGAAGGATGCATCCTGACTGCCGACAGTATACCTGGTCCCACTTTAGAGAGAGCAGGTCTCCTCAGCCAGGTTAGATCGTATTTATTGTTTTAAACATCATTTTAATGTCTTTAAGAAGTCTGATATTTTACCTATTGGTTTTACTGATCATTGTTTACTTTTAAATAGTATTTTTATCAGAAATGTTTTACCTAAAAGCGCCTACTGGCATTTTAATTCAGTTTTAACCTTTGATAGAAGTTTTAGAGGCTTTAATGTTTTTTTGGGAGGTTTTTAGAGAGAGGAAGGGTGATTTTAGCAGTCTTAGGCAGTGGTGGGACCACGGTAAGACTCAGATCAAACTCCTGTGTCAGCAGCACACCCTAAATGTCACAGGTGACATCACCAGGTCTATGAAGCATCTAGAGACTGAGATAGTGGAACTGGAACATCTAAATGAGTCCACAGGAGATCGAGGTTATTTTGAAAGCCTCAAAAGCAAAAAAAGGGCTTTAGCCGACCTGCTAAACGTTAAAGTGCAGGGCGCATTGGTCCGGTCCCGGTATCAAACCATCTCTGGGATGGATGCTCCCTCTAGCTTCTTCTTCAGCCTGGAAAAAAAGAACGGTCAGGGGAAAGTGGTCCACGCACTGCTCTCAGACACGGGGCAGGAGATCTCAGAACCAAGCCAGATGCGAAGGAGAGCGGTGAGCTTCTACGCGTCCCTGTACCGGAGTGAGTACAAGGAGGAGCAAGGTCTCCTCGAGGGGTTCCTGCGGGGACTGCCTCAAGTCTCCGAGGAGACCAACAAACAGCTGGAGGCCTGCCTGGAAATGCAGGAGCTGCGGGCGGCACTGCAGGCGATGGCAACGGGCAGGTCTCCTGGGATTGACGGGCTCACCGCTGAGTTTTATAAAGCGTTCTGGGACATCCTAGGTAAGGATGTCCTAGACGTATTTAATGAGTGTCTGGCCTCTGGTTCCATGCCAGTGTCCTGCAGGAGGGCAGTCCTCACTTTGCTCCCTAAAAAAGGGAACCTGCAGGACATCAAAAACTGGCGCCCTGTGTCGTTGCTCTGTGTGGACTACAAACTCCTGTCCAAAGTACTGGCCTCCAGGCTGGGGAGGGTTATGGAGCAGGTCATCCACCGGGACCAGACCTACTGTGTCCCTGGCAGGTCCATGGTGGACAACGTCCACCTGATTCGTGATATTTTGGAAGTCTCTAGTTCTTTGGACATAGATGCTGGTCTAATTTCAGTAGACCAAGAAAAGGCTTTTGACCGCGTTGAACACGACTTCCTTTGGAGGGTCATGGAAAGCTTCGGTTTCAGTGCTGGTTTCATAGCTAAGATCAAGGTGCTGTACAGAGACATTGAGAGTGTGCTGAAGTTTAACGGCAGTCTGTGTGCTCCTTTTAGAGTGTGTAGAGGTGTCAGGCAGGGCTGCGCCCTGTCTGGGATGCTCTATGCACTCTCCCTGGAACCCCTCCTCAATAAGATACGTTCTAGTTTAGGGGGTCTGTTTTTACCGGGTTTTAGTGAAGGTGCAATTTTATCTGCTTATGCAGATGATCTTATTGTTTTTATCAGGAGCCAAGAAGAAATAGACCTTTTAAGTAAGATAATAAGGGATTTTAATGTGACATCAGCAGCGAGGGTCAACTGGGGAAAAAGTGAAGCCCTCGCTGTTGGCAAGTGGCATGGCGGTCTCCCAGTTCTTCCCCAGAATTTAACATGGAAAAAAGATGGTTTTAAATATTTAGGGATACATCTGGGTAAAGAACATTTTGTTCAGAAGAACTGGGAGACCGTCATGGAAAATGCCTCACAGGCCCGGCAGATCTGGTGTGGAGAGGTGTGGCCAGCTGCATCCTGAGGCGTGTCAGTAAGTTGGGGTTGGATAATGTTCTGTTTTTAACTGATTCTAAATTCCTAAATCTCAAGGGGCTTCCTCCTTTTTATCAAAGTATTTTTAAATGCTGGGCTTTATTCACACATAGAAGGAGCCTGAAAGCCGACTCTCTGCACTGGCTGTTGAAAGAACCCCTGATCCACGGAGCCAGACTGGACATCAGCGGAACAACAACTCCTGGGCTGACGGGAAGGCTGATCCAGTCTGGGACCCTCACCGTGGGTCAGCTTGTGGATGCTGTGGGGCTGGACCTGAGCGACGTCCAGGCCCTGGGCTCTCGACTGAAGCTGCAGTCTGTCCGGGTGTCCCAGAGGCTCCTGGAGACCTGGAGGACGACACTCACGGCCAGAGACAGGAGCCTCCTGAGGAGATACAGCGAAGGAGAACTCTCCCCGGACGCTGCAGACCCCTTCCCTGAGGTCCTGCTGAGCCCGGGGCTGGGGGGATTGTCCGGCCCCCTCCTAGAAATCATACAGCCCGAGAGACTGTCGTTGCACAAGGCAGACAAACGGATTTTTTATCGGAACTGTGTGAAGAGCATCCACAAGGGTGGACTGAGCAACAGACCCCCCACTGTGTGGTCGCAAAGACTGGGTCAGGGCGGACCCGGTCCCCAGTGGAGGATCTTATATAAACCCCCCCTAAAGAAACGAACTGGAGACCTTCAGTGGAGGATTTTACACGGTGCGATCGCTTCCAATGCTTTTATCTCTGTTATTAATCCTGCTGTTTTAAACACTTGCCCATTTTGCACAAAAAAAGAAAGTATTTATCATGTTTTTACAGAGTGCAAGAGACTTTCAGATTTCTTCACCCTTTTAACAATGGTTTTTACTCTTTTTAATGTTGTTTTTACTGAGAGGATTTTTATCATGGGAGCAGGCTATAAAAAGAGTACAAAAGCAAAATGGCAGCTCCTGAACTTCCTCTCAGGTGAGGCAAAGATGGCCATATATGTCAGCAGGAGGAACAAGGTGGAAAACAGAGAAGGGCAGGATGTCATAGAAGTGTGGCGAGTCAACATCAAATCCAGACTCTGGCTTGAATACCGTTTTTTTAAACAAAACAATGATTTGAATGCTTTTAAAGAGGTCTGGTGTTTTAAAAACATTCTGTGCTGTACGGAAAACAATGAACTGCAATTTGCACATTTTTTAACATAAATGATTTTATAAAGCTCTGATGCACAATGTCACTGTTTTCTGACAAGATGGTGTAAATAAAAGTGTTTTTAAAAATCAAAAAAAATCTCTCTCTCTCTCTCTCTCTCTCCCTCTCTCTCTACCTCTCCCTCTCTCTCTCTCTCTCTCTCTCTCTCTCTCTCTCTCTCTCTCTCCCTCTCTCTCCCTCTCTCTCTCTCTCCCTCTCTCTCTCTCTCTCTCTCTCTCTCTCTCCCTCTCTCTCTACCTCTCCCTCTCTCTCTCTCTCCCTCTCCCTCTCTCCCTCTCCCTCTCCCTCTCCCTCTCTCTCTCTCTCTCTCTCTCTCTCTCTCTCTGATAACAATAACAGGAACTGTCTCTGAGTTTGACTCAAGTTGAATTTTGAATTTCACTCGTGAAACCTGACTTTCACAAACCTCCGTGTCACATGTCATCTCTGGGCTGATCTCCAGTCACCTGATGGTGCCCTCCACCTCAGCTTTGCTTCAGTGTTTCTGTCTCATCAGAGCTCAGGTTATGTTGGAATTTACTGTCTTGACAAATGACTCATTGCCGAGATGTTGATTAAATACCTTACCAAAGGATTGAAGAGCAACCTGCTCTCCCACCTCAAGCCATCATTACAGAGGTGTTCTGTTACCTTTACCACCAACGTCCTGAATACACACCAGACACTTGATGGACACTAATTGTTGGTTCTCCAGTTAATTCCCGAACAGGCCGCCACAAGCAACCGTCATGAACAGAAGCAACAGATGAGAGCCGAACATGAGGAAGTTTGACTAACCTACCTGATCTGGGATGGAAAAGATGTACAACTGTATAGAAGACAGGTCAGCAGGCTGACTGCTTAGAGCTGTGGGTAAGAACTCATTGTTTGAACTGACCGGGTCAGCAGATGGACTTTTGTTACAGTCCACATCTCTATCCACAGTACTCTCAGTATCTCTATCCACAGTACTCTCACATCTCTAACCACGGTACTCTCATCATCTCTATCCACGGTACTCTCAGTATCTCTATCCACGGTACTCTCAGTATCTCTATTAACAGTACTCTCAGTATCTCTATCCACGGTACTCTCAGTATCTCTATCCACAGTACTCTCAGTATCTCTATCCACGGTACTCTCAGCATCTCTATCCACGGTACTCTCAGTATCTCTATCCACGGTACTCTCACATCTCTAACCACAGTACTCTCAGTATCTCTATCCACAGTACTCTCACATCTCTAACCACGGTACTCTCATCATCTCTATCCACGGTACTCTCAGTATCTCTATCCACGGTACTCTCAGTATCTCTATTAACAGTACTCTCAGTATCTCTATCCACGGTACTCTCAGTATCTCTATCCACAGTACTCTCAGTATCTCTATCCACGGTACTCTCAGCATCTCTATCCACGGTACTCTCAGTATCTCTATCCACAGTACTCTCAGTATCTCTATCCACAGTACTCTCAGCATCTCTATCCACAGTACTCTCAGCATCTCTATCCACAGTACTCTCATCATCTCTATCCACAGTACTCTCATCATCTCTATCCACGGTACTCTCAGTATCTCTATCCACGGTACTCTCAGTATCTCTATCCACAGTACTCTCAGCATCTCTATCCACGGTACTCTCAGTATCTCTATCCACGGTACTCTCAGTATCTCTATCCACAGTACTCTCAGCATCTCTATCCACGGTACTCTCAGTATCTCTATCCACAGTACTCTCAGTATCTCTATCCACGGTACTCTCAGCATCTCTATCCACGGTACTCTCAGTATCTCTATCCACAGTACTCTCAGTATCTCTATCCACAGTACTCTCAGCATCTCTATCCACAGTACTCTCAGCATCTCTATCCACAGTACTCTCAGCATCTCTATCCACAGTACTCTCATCATCTCTATCCACAGTACTCTCATCATCTCTATCCACGGTACTCTCAGTATCTCTATCCACGGTACTCTCAGTATCTCTATCCACGGTACTCTCAGCATCTCTATCCACGGTACTCTCAGTATCTCTATCCACGGTACTCTCAGTATCTCTATCCACAGTACTCTCAGCATCTCTATCCACGGTACTCTCAGTATCTCTATCCACAGTACTCTCAGTATCTCTATCCACGGTACTCTCAGTATCTCTATCCACAGTACTCTCAGTATCTCTATCCACGGTACTCTCAGCATCTCTATCCACGGTACTCTCAGTATCTCTATCCACAGTACTCTCAGTATCTCTATCCACAGTACTCTCAGCATCTCTATCCACAGTACTCTCAGCATCTCTATCCACAGTACTCTCATCATCTCTATCCACAGTACTCTCATCATCTCTATCCACGGTACTCTCAGTATCTCTATCCACGGTACTCTCAGTATCTCTATCCACAGTACTCTCAGCATCTCTATCCACAGTACTCTCATCATCTCTATCCACGGTACTCTCAGCATCTCTATCCACAGTACTCTCAGCATCTCTAACCACAGTACTCTCAGCATCTCTATCCACAGTACTCTCACATCTCTAACCACGGTACTCTCAGCATCTCTATCCACAGTACTCTCAGCATCTCTAACCACAGTACTCTCAGCATCTCTATCCACAGTACTCTCACATCTCTAACCACGGTACTCTCAGCATTACTATCCACAGTACTCTCAGCATCTCTATCCACAGTACTCTCAGCATCTCTAACCACAGTACTCTCAGCATCTCTATCCACAGTACTCTCAGCATCTCTATCCACAGTACTCTCAGCATCTCTATCCACAGTACTCTCAGCATCTCTAACCACGGTACTCTCAGCATCTCTATCCACAGTACTCTCAGCATCTCTAACCACGGTACTCTCAGCATCTCTATCCACAGTACTCTCACATCTCTAACCACGGTACTCTCAGCATCTCTATCCACAGTACTCTCAGCATCTCTAACCACAGTACTCTCAGCATCTCTATCCACAGTACTCTCACATCTCTAACCACAGTACTCTCAGCATCTCTATCCACAGTACTCTCAGCATCTCTATCCACGGTACTCTCAGCATCTCTATCCACAGTACTCTCAGCATCTCTAACCACGGTACTCTCAGCATCTCTATCCACAGTACTCTCAGCATCTCTAACCACGGTACTCTCAGCATCTCTATCCACGGTACTCTCAGCATCTCTATCCACAGTACTCTCAGCATCTCTAACCACGGTACTCTCAGCATCTCTATCCACAGTACTCTCAGCATCTCTAACCACGGTACTCTCAGCATCTCTATCCACAGTACTCTCAGCATCTCTAACCACGGTACTCTCAGCATCTCTAACCACGGTACTCTCAGCATCTCTAACCACGGTACTCTCAGCATCTCTATCCACAGTACTCTCATCATCTCTAACCACAGTACTCTCAGCATCTCTATCCACAGTACTCTCAGTATCTCTAACCACAGTACTCTCAGCATCTCTAACCACGGTACTCTCAGCATCTCTATCCACAGTACTCTCATCATCTCTAACCACAGTACTCTCAGCATCTCTATCCACGGTACTCTCAGCATCTCTATCCACAGTACTCTCATCATCTCTAACCACAGTACTCTCAGCATCTCTATCCACGGTACTCTCAGCATCTCTATCCACAGTACTCTCATCATCTCTAACCACAGTACTCTCAGCATCTCTATCCACAGTACTCTCAGTATCTCTAACCACAGTACTCTCAGCATCTCTATCCACAGTACTCTCAGCATCTCTATCCACAGTACTCTCATCATCTCTAACCACAGTACTCTCAGCATCTCTATCCACAGTACTCTCAGTATCTCTATCCACGGTACTCTCAGCATCTCTATCCACAGTACTCTCAGCATCTCTATCCACAGTACTCTCATCATCTCTATCCACAGTACTCTCAGTATCTCTATCCACAGTACTCTCATCATCTCTATCCACGGTACTCTCAGCATCTCTAACCACGGTACTCTCAGCATCTCTATCCACAGTACTCTCAGCATCTCTATCCACAGTACTCTCAGTATCTCTAACCACGGTACTCTCAGCAGACAAAGTTTTGTTGCAGCTCACATCCACATCCAGATTGCACTCAGGTGCGGAAAGTTGAAACAGTGACTCAGCAGTTTGTTTAGATGACTTTGGTTCTGTCTGAGCATGCTTCCTTCAGGTGTACACACTAAATACCAACGTGGCTGATACTGCCTTTTCAGAACCACTGCTGGTTTCCATCTGATAAAAGTTCCCAGAAAGTCCCTGAAATGACCTCTGGTCCTGATCAATTCACACAGGTTTTCTCAGTCTCGTTACTCACAATATGTTTCAGTCACACACGAGGTGACGAGGTACAACCTTTAAAATGAACCACTTAGTGTGCTGCTTTTTGATTGGCCCGTAGGGAAGAAATCATTGACTTGACTTGACTTGTCTGGTGGTGCCGTTGAACAAATCATGCCACAGTACAAAGTCCGGTAGCCTACAGCAGTGGTTCTGGAACTGTAGAGTCCCTTAGCACTTCCCACAAGACATCTCTGGACACGGTTGTAGACTGAGAGGGTGAATCGGGTCTGTTGTTCCACGGCCAGGACTGAATCTGAGGTTTGACCATCGGTTGGTCTCTCCTTCCCAGTACCCGAGGGTAGACTTTCCCAGGGAGGCTGAGAAGTGTGGTCCTGTAGAAGCACGTCTCATGGAAATCTTGGAAGCGAGCATGCACCAATAACGGTAGACAGAGGAACCAGAGACTGTGATCGAACCTTTCAACGATCCTTTCACGTAATGAGAGAAACGTCTTCATCAAACGTCCGAGAGGAAAGTTCTGCTCCTGCCTCCAGTCAGGATGTTTTAAGGACACACTGATCAATAGGCAGACTTCCCTGTTTTCTTTTAGACACGACAGCAAATATGATTCAGCACCAAAATTGAGCACTTGTCTGATTTAAAGTGACACGGGGCACAACAAAAACTGTACTTTCCAAAAGTAAACACTTCCACAGTAGACGTCTTATGCTTCCACGTCCCATAATGCATCATTATTTAGTGAGAAGCCAAGACTGAGACACAGTTCAATTAATCAAACGTGATGACACAACTGTATACCATTATATTCAAATTTTATTTTGTAGCGAGTAACGACGGGATCATGCATAAATGTAGCAGAATAAAAGCATAATTTTCTTGCCTTCTTAATAAAATGAAGTATAAATGAAAGTTGGAATAAATGTGAAAACTCAAGTGAAGTACTAAAGTAATGGAGCAATGTATTTTTACTGGGGTCTTTTACACCACTTAGTAAACCCGAACCAAAAAAGCTCAACACCTCGAACAACTATCAACATATTGAAAAATGTCTCATTCCTTAGTGGTAAAAAACCTCTGCAAGCCTGTTGGTGCCGTTTGTTCCCATGTGACTGGAAATTTCTCAGGTTTGATTAAATGAAACATTTTTTAAAAATGTACCCGTGTTTAAAAAAGGGCTTATTCCAATTGCATCACTTTGTATTTATATTGGACTGAGGAGAACGATTCAATGGATTTTATGAGCCGAGTTTGTAGTTACACCCTTCATTCATTACATGAGTGAAAAAACACCAGACAGGAATGTTAACATGTGCTCATCATTGGTTCTGTTAAGTCAGAATGAGGGAGGTTTCCGTTCCGCTTCTCATTCTCCTTCAGCTCGGTGGCGCCAACTGCTGGTGTTTGTGGCAACTGCTGGTGTTTCACTTTGAACACGTCCCACCTCTCAGACAGCAGGTTTTTATTGAAGAGCTCAGACGTCAGGTAGGAGAAGAGCAAGATGGAGACCAGACCACACACCATGGAGATGGTCTTAACCGGAGAGTACTGGACGTAGACGCCGTCCTCCAGAGTGCATCCTGGGAAATGGAGGATGACGGGCAGTCCGAGAGCTTCGTTTCCACTGAGGAGTCGTACCGCCAGTCCCACCAGAAAGCCTATCAGAGCCCCGTAAGCGTTGGACACTTTAGAATAGAGGACACAGACGAGTTGAGGGAAGATGATGAGGTATGACACTTCGGCTCCAAGAAACCAGAAGAGTATGATGCTGTTTTTCACGTTGGCCAGAGATGTTCCAACCACACCCGCCACAACTACAACAGCACGGATCACCCACAGGGTCTCCCTGTCTGATGCCTGGAGAGGAAACAATGAATTAGGAACCAGATGTTCATTCCTTCATTCTATCAAATCATCCTTATTGGCTCCTGGCACCTCTACATACAGTAATATCATTGAATGGGGATTTGGGTACTGTAGTAGTAAGAAGAAGCAGTTTACTCAGATTCCATATCAGCTCACCTCTGGTCTCAGGAGGTTCTTGTAGATGTTGGTGGTGAAAACTGAAGCAGCAGAAAGCAAAGCAGAGTCAGCTGACGACATGACGGCTGCAGCCACACATCCGATACCGATGATGGAGACGAAGGTCGGGGTGAGGTGCTGCAGGGCGAGGGGCAGGACCAGAGCTGCTTCCCCACGTTCGTATGGAGACGGAGAACCATAGGACGTCATGTTCCAGTCTGAAGGACGGAAACAGCAGTTCAACTGATTTAAAATGAGATGGAACAAATACGAAGACCTAAAATGGTTCATTCATTCATCTTCTTTCCAACTTGGCCTGCATAGCGTCCCAGTGGCAATATGGAGAGCCAATCAGCCCAGACGTCCCTGTCTTCCCCCAACGCTTCTGAAGGACATCAAGCTTCTGGAAGACCAACCAAGAGATGCAATTTCTCCTGATAGTTTGGACCGGGCTGACGGGCTGAGTCGGATGTCCTTGGTTCAGTTAGAGGACACCAGTGGATTTCTTAGCCGTTGTCCTGAACCACTTTAGCTGTCTCCTTTCACTGTGGAGGACCAACGGCTCCACCACGAGTCCTGCCACTTATAGCCACAATCTCATTCTTTCAGTCATCATCCAAAGTTCATGGAATCGGTGAGTGTTGGGATGTCTTCAGACTGGTAAAAGAAAACCTTTCTTCACTGCTCAGCCCCATTTTCACCACAGTCCAATAGAGGAAGGAAATACAGGACGTTTGTTTTGGAAGTTCTGGATCACATCCTGTAGGCGCCACACTGTTCCATTTGACCGCTCAGCATTTCTTCACCACAGTACCCACAGTCATGTCAAAGTGCTTGTTTTCTGTTTGCTGTTATTCTGAAGTCTCATGATGTTTCCTTGACTTTCTCTCCTCATGTCTGATTGCTGTTCCCTGATGTGTTTCACTTGTGACTGAGTGTGTGATCGTCTTCACCTGGTGACAGAAGTATAGAAGTATATGGGGACAGAAGTATACTTTGGACTTCCCTTATGTGTTGTTGTTGTCTTATATTGTTTGAGCATGCGTTGCTTCCTGTAATCCCTGCATTTCATTATGTTCCAGGTTTTCTCCATGTTTGAATTTTGGCATATGGTATAGTTCCCAATAGAAGAGCACGACCCAGACGACAGGGGGAGAGAGGTTTCAATACACAGAGAGACACAGGTGGAGCTCATAACGACAGGTAGGAGCCCACAGAGGGAGAAGACCATTGGGCAATCGGCTTGCACTCACATACTGCGCTTCTATTGGGAACATTTTAAATGTCTCTTTCTTTCCATTGTTTTTGAACTATTCCTTTGTTGGCAGCTTGCACCACCTCCCCTTCCCCCAGTGCGTTGAAGTAATCAGACTCCAATCCCCTGAACGACGACGCCCGGCCCGTTGAGTCCTGCCATCATTCACCCGTGACAAGTAAACAATTTCAGATGAGGTGAAACGACAACACTGGTTCAGAGATCACTGGTACAAGATTTTTGAACATGTTTATAGACGGTCCACGAAGCTGTTGATTACCTGTAGACGACACGGCCGCCCCGATCAGAATGAGAGGAATCATAAATACAAGCAAGACGAAAGCAGCAACAAAGCATGTCAGCTTGGCCGTCGCAGTAGAAGAAGACGACAAGATTCTCTGGTGCATGGCCTGATATCCCAAACTGCCCAGTCCCTTCAAAACAAAATGCAGTGAAATTAAAGAAATCTGCTGATTTTCTTCCCCAAATTTCATTTTGAAGTGTCAGAAACACAAATGACATGAGCTGTCCCAGTGCAGTGTGATTGTAGGAGACGATATTACTTGATGTTGTTGCCTCATCTTACCAAGTAGAAGAACTCATCAATCAGTAACCATGTCTTTCTAACGTCTGGTCTGCCAATCCATGGAGAGTGTAAAGTGTTGTTCAGCAGAGTCTGGCTGATGTTCAAGGTGTGAGGGTTCATCATGATGAAGGGAACACAGGCAACCTGTAGGAAAAAGACACCACAGTGTTTCAAGTGAAAACGCATCATTTTGAAAACGATGGCCAATACCACAGCAACAGCAGAAACACTGAACACGATGTTGTAATGAGTTTGGACCACTAGTGGGTGCTGTTGGTTGTTGCTGTAATGAAACCACACACATGCGCTGATTAAACCAGTATTTACCAAGCTGATGAATATGAGGACCAGCTGGATGACATCAGTGTAGGCCACTGAGTAGAGGCCTCCCAGCAGGGTGTAGACCACGACCACGGCAGCAGAGATCCAGATGCACACGGAGAAGGACAAATCCAGGACCACACTCATGGTTCCTCCTGCCAGACACAGTCAGGGATTGATCCACAGCACAGCAGCCAATGAGCATCACAGTAAAGCCAATATAAAGCCTCGTTTACACCACAAAGTTCCAAGTGAAAACTCATGAAGGCCCTGGAGTGACTTGTCCTGGAGCAGCTCTGGCTCCTCCTCAAGCCTCCAGTTCGCCTACCATCTGAACCATCTGAGCTCAACGTGACGCTTCTATTTTCATTGTAGGAAGGTTTGGCGTTTACACTGCGACTTACTGGAAACAATGTCTGTTTACACAGAAGCAACTGAAACTATGAAAACCATGTAGGTTCCATGTTGGGCTGCCAGGGGGCACTGTTTTTTATTTAGCTTTTTTTGGACTGAAAAACTACAAAAGTTTAGCTTTTTCACTTGAAACTGAAAACGGGTGCTAAACAGAACGTTACCGAGGCCCATCAGTGTTGCTGGCACCCAGACCACATCCATCACAAGGGAAACCAGGCTCAGTCCAGCTGCAGGGATTTTTCCATATTTCAAGTGAAACGGATCCATCACGGTGACACATTTCATGTTTCTCAGCGGCGTTGCAAAAACCAAACCAGCTGAGAAGAAAAATGTAACATGAGGAGAAAAATCATTAGAATATTGGTCAAATATATAGAGCTCAAACACTGATAGACAATTACATAATTAGCTGTCAGACGGCTTTTGGCATCTGCTTTTCACCAACTGAACATCCAGAGACTTAAGGAACTCAGGGCGGATCTCAGCCACTCCCGGTGCCTTGCCACCGAGGAGCTTAGCAACTACCTCGGTGACGTCAGCCTGGGTAATGGACGAGTCTACCTGAGGACCCAGCCTCTGCTTCCTCAGTGGAAGACGTGATGGTGGGATTGAGGAGGTCCTCGAAGTATTCCTTCCACCGCCCGACGACATCCCCAGTTGAGGTCAGCAGCCCCCCCCCTCCACTGTAAACAGTGTTGGTGAAAAACTGCTTCCCCCTCCTGAGGCGCCGGACGCTTTGCCAGAATTTCCTCAGGATAGTCCTCCTCCATGGCCTCCCCGAACTCCTCCATGGCCTCCCCGAACTCCTCCCAGACCCGGGTTTTTGCCTCCACCACGGCCCGGGCTGCGGCCCGCCTGGCCTGCAGGTACCTGTCAGCTGCCTCGGGAGTCCTATGAGCTAACATACCGGCCTTCCGGTGCGCTACCCAAGTGGCTGCACGGTACAACAGCTCCTGGATTTTTCCTACTTTTTTCCTACTTTCTCCTACTAACTGTTCTTTTAGTGGATTTTAGTGGATTTTTTTTTTGTTTTTGTACGACAATCATCCTGCCACAAGATGGATATAACTCTGGCCAAGTCTGCCCTGGTTTTTCTCATTTTAATAACTTTACAGGCTACACCTGTGACCGCGGATGCCAGGCGCTGTGGCGGTCCTATTGTTTACACTCGGGATCAGCTGTTAGCCCTCGGTAACGCAGCTAAGCTAACCGGCGAACGACCCGATGTTCCCAACGGGCTGAAGAGAAGGCGACGGGGGGGCCGTGCCGGGGTAAAACACCGCAACAGGAAGCGACGCTACAAACCCGTCCTACCATCGATCGTCACCGGGAACGTAAAATCCCTTACAAACAAGATGGACGAGCTCGCGGCGCTAACCCGGCATCAGAGGGAATATCGGGAATGTAGCCTGATGCTATTCACGCAGACCTGGCTAACGGAGCTAACACCGGACTCGAACGTTACGCTGGATGGTTTCCACCTGACACGGGCAGAGAGGACAAAGGAGAGTGGTCAGAGGAAAGGAGGAGGGCTGGCAGTGTTTGTGAACGATAGACGGTGTAATCCCGGCACATCACTGTTAAAGAACAACTCTGCTGTAGGGACATTGAACTGTTAGCGGTTAGCATGAGGTCGTATTACCTGCCGCGGGAATTCTCGCACGTTATCACGATAACTGCGTACGTTCCCCCCTCTGCTAACGCCCACGCAGCGTGTGATGTCCTGCACTCGCTCACAAACAGGCTGCAGACACACCACCCACAGCTCTCCTCCATCACCGGGGACTTTAATCATGCCTCCATCTCCTCCACCCTGCCCACCTTCAAACAATATGTCACCTGCTGCACCAGAGACAATAAAATACTGGACCTTTTCTATGCCAACACCAAGGGGGCATACCCCTCATCTCCTCTCCCTCCCCTTGGCCGATCAGATCACAACCTTGTGCACCTCCTGCCTGTGTACAAACCTCTGGTACACAGACAACCAGCTGTGACCCGCACCATTAACATCTGGTCCGATGAGGCAGAAGAGGCTCTCAAAGACTGTTTTGAGACAACTGCATGGGAAGTGTTCTATGAGGACCACGGGGAGGACATGGACAGCCTCACAAACTGCATCACAGACTACATAAACTTCTGTGTGGATT
This sequence comes from Lipophrys pholis, assembly GCF_963383615.2. Classification (NCBI taxonomy): domain Eukaryota; kingdom Metazoa; phylum Chordata; class Actinopteri; order Blenniiformes; family Blenniidae; genus Lipophrys; species Lipophrys pholis. The sequence goes on from NC_137642.1 coordinate 28,408,137, forward strand.
ACACGGTACCCACCAAGACCATACGCTGGATTGCCAACAGCAAACCGTGGATCACTCCTGAGATAAGGGCCGTCCTCAGGGACAAAAGGACGGCCTGTGAATCAAAAGACAGGGAGGAGATGAGGACTGTGCAGAGAGAGCTGAGGAGGAAGATCAGGGAGGGGAAAAGCAGCTACAGGAGGAAGATGGAGGAAGAGCTGCAGTAGCGGAATGTCAGCGGAGTCTGGAAGGACCTGAAAGCCATCTCGGGTCACAAGGACTCCAACACCGAGCTGGTTCTGGACCAGGAGGGGGTGAATGATCTGAACATTTTCTTCAACAGATTTGAACAGACATCCGCCCCTCCCCCGACCCATTCCATCCCGCTGCAATCACCACCACCAGCTGTCCCCACCCCCATCCCACCCCCCTGCACACTGCTCTCTGCTCCCCTCAGTGTCAGCCACACCCTCACTCCCACAACTACCCCCCCACAGCCCCCTGCTCCAGCCTGTCCTTCACAACAGCCCAGGTGAACAGAGAGCTGAGGAGGCTAAAGGTCAGGAACCGGTCCGGATGGCATCAGCTCCAGACTCCTCAGAACCTGTGCAGACCAGCTCAGTGGGGTCATGGGGCACATGTTCAACCTGAGCCTTCAACTGGGGAGAGTACCACAGCTCTGGAAGACGACCTGTGTGGTACCGGTGCCGAAGATCTCCCGCCCCAAGGACTTCAACCACTTCAGGCCGGTGGCGCTGACATCACACCTGATGAAGACCTTGGAGAGGTTGGTCCTTCTCCATCTGCGCCCCCTGGTGAGCTCATCGATGGACCAGCTCCAGTTGGCCTACCAGCCAGGCATCGGGGTGGAGGACGCTGTCCTCTACCTCATGGAGAGATCTCTCTCTCACCTGGAGAGGGCTGGGAGCACTGTGAGGATCATGTTCTAGGATTCCTCCAGAGCTTTCAACACCATCCAGCCCACGCTTCTGGGGGACAAGCTGCAGCACACTGGAGTCGACCCGCACCTCACATCCTGGCTCCTGGACTACCTGACCAACCGGCCACAGTTTGTGAGGACACGGGACTGTGTGTCTGACCTGGTCATCTGCAGTACGGGGGCTCCACAGGGGACGGTCCTGGCTCCCTTCCTCTTCACCCTCTACACTGCAGACTCCTCCCACAACACATCCACCTGTCACCTGCAGAAGTTCTCTGACGACTCCACCATCGTCGGCCTCATCACCAACGACGACGAGGCGGAGTACAGAGAACTCAACCTGGACTTTGTGGACTGGTGCCAGCGGAACCACCTCCAGATCAATGTGGGTAAAACCAAAGAGCTGGTGGTGGACTTCCGCAGGCGGAGACCCACTCCCCCCCCACCGGTGAACATTCAGGGAAAGGACATTGAGATAGTGGACTCTTCTAAGTACCTGGGTGTTCACCTGAACAATAAACTGGACTGGTCTGACAACACACAAGCTCTCTACAAGAAGGGCCAGAGCAGACTCCATCTGCTGCAGAGACTCAGGTCCTTTGGACTGCAGGGGGCTCTCCTGAGGACCTTTTATGACTCAGTGGTGGCATCAGCCATCTTCTATAGAGTGGTCTGCTGGAGCAGCAGCACTCCGGCTGCAGACAGGAACCAACTGAACCAACTGGTGAGGAAGGCCAGCTCTGTCCTGGGCTGCCCCCTGGACCCTGTGGAGGTGGTGGGAGACAGGAGGATGTTGAAGAAGCTTTCATCCCTGATGGAGACCGTCTCCCACCCCCTACATGGTACCGTCACATCACTGGGCAGCTCCGTCAGTGACAGGCTTCTCCACCCGCGGTGTCTGAAGGAGAGACTCCGCCGGTCCTTCCTCCCTGCTGCAGTCAGACTCTTCAACCAAGCCTGCTCCCAGGAGACCACTGCACACCACCACCGGACAATATCACTCCACTGCAACTGGGCAATAAGTGGTGCTATAACTATAATAATCTATAAGAACGGATTTACTATGTAAAATACATCCACCCCCATATTCTGTACATGTCCACACTTATAGGCACCGTGTGCATATTTTTGTATTATTTTGTATTCTTATCTGCTTTTTTTAGTTCCTGCTATGTGTGCTTCTGTCTCTGTACTATCCTGCTGTACCACTGCAAATTTCTCCACATGCGAGATAAATAAAGGGACATCTTATCTTATCTTAACAGCGCCCCATAGGACTCCTTCTTCAGCTTGACGGAATCCCTTACTTCCCGTTCTTATTTTGGACTATTTCTCAAATCCAGATTAGCAGTAACCTGGCAGATGTGACTGTAAACTCTTACCAACAATGAAACCCATACTGTATGCAGTGAACATGACGAGTGTCCAGGTCAGTCCCATTGACGGCGTGTACATCATCTCCACAGTGCCAACAATCAGGGCTCCTCCGACCCACGTGGCTGCCAGACGGATCACAAAACAGAGAATCACACAGCTTTCACTCTTCTTATTTTCAGTGTTGAGGAATAAAAAGTATCAGGAATGAAATTCTCCCACTCCTCCCCCTTCCTGGCTGCCCCCCAATGTGGTGTCATGAAGCCAGTCACTGAAGGTGATTGGTCAGTCCTCCCCAGCGGCTGATGCCTCTGGATTGCCCCCAACACTCACTGACACTCACCTCTCAGGCCCCGTTTAAACCACAACGTCTCACGTGACAACACCTAATCTGTTAAAAAAAAAGTGTTGCGTTTCCACTGCAGCAGCAGACACACTGACGGCGATGTAATTAGTCTCCCGGGCCACAAGAGGGCGCTGTCGCATGTTTTTGGAATGAAACCACACAGACGTGAGCAGAGAACAAAACGCTCTAAACGTGAATGAAATGGAGAGAACCCGACATTCTAGTGGACTGATGAGGAATCAGATTGGATCAGGTGTCTCTGTCACCGGCTTGTCTCTTCCTGTTTTATTTTGAAGTCTCTGTCTGGTCTGCGTCTTTGTTCCCTCACCCTTCCTGTTGTGGCTCCCTCTGTAGCGTCTGATCAGTGTTGATCTATATCCCCTGTCTGCCCTTCCTTTGTGTATTTCAGCCCCTCTTCCTCTTTTCTCAGGGCATCATCGTCATCGTTGCTCGTCCACATAACCTGCTGCAGTTTTTAATAAACGTTGTCGCATGTTGTAATAACTTGTTACATATTACAACAGTTATTACAAAATGTGGCTGCTCCCCTTTTTGTTAAGAAAATGTAATAATGTGGTGCATTATGTAATAAATCATCATAATTCAGTTTACTGCGTTCCAAATAACACCGTGACTAACATCAGGTGTAACACAAATATACAAATAAAGGTTATATATATATTACAGTGGATAAACCTCAGAGGTAATAGATTACACTTTGGACATGAGCCAGTTTGCATTAACTCCACCCAGTAAGTTCACAGGCTTTATTGTAGATGTAGGAGGCAGTTTGAAGTCATGACAGTAGGTATTTGTTCTAATAATCATATTGGAAGTAAAGAGTAAAGTACAGATATCTAAAATACTTTTATATTATTGGCCGTAGAAATACTTCATTAATTGCCAGCTCTGTTGAAAACTGAAAAATACTCAGAACTTCAACTGAAACTTGTAATATAGTTTGATAGTGAAGAACTGAGGCACCAATTCTTTATTCTTTATTCTTTATTCTTTATTCTTTATTCTTTATTCTTTATTCTTTATTCTTTATTCTTTATTCTTTATTCTTTATTCTTTATTCTTTATTCTTTATTGGACACTTGATGTATATTTCTACTCTTTCATATTATCTTTGCCGTTTCAATACTTTAGTGTACGTTGTACATTTCATTCACTTTACAAAGAGACTAGAAAGTTGACATCACTTCACTGACCAGTTGAGATTTAACTTGCAGAGGTTCCATCTCTTCTTTAGACTGGAGAAGGTCCAACGCTTCAAACCAACCAAAACTCTTAGAATTGTTCAAGAGTCCAAATGAGTCATGCAACACGTCCCTTGTCTCATTGTTATGTATTTGATCAACTTGGTGGAAAACTGCATGTTGGAGCTGTAATGTAATGTATATTTAACTCATACAATGTTTCTCACCTTTAATTCAGGGTGTCTGTTCTGTTGTATATTACACATTAGGGGTGTTTTGTTTTGGACGATGCACATTTCTCCTTTTTTTATTTCTGTTTTGATATCTAGCTGCACTGTCTCTCTGGTCTATATTGTTGAATTTGTTATTTACTTGGTTGATATATGGTCAAAATGTTCATTATTTTGAGTGATATCTGACTACACTGTAGGAGAGCGAGCGAGATGAGAGTTTGATTCCACATCGTGTCTGAAGCTCTTCTACTTTGAATTTGTCTATTTGAACTTCCTTTCATGTTGAATATGAGGAAGGACCTCGAGGTGAAATGTGCGTCACATTCCAGTCGTTCAGTTTCTGTGCAGCAGTTTGACTTCCTTCTCAATCTCATCCATATACTTTCTGATTACTCAGTGGGGAATGAAATCCCAGCAGGAGCTCAGCACTCACCTGTCATGGTGAAGATCCCCACCAGCCGGCCGATGCCTCGGTTCCCCAGCAGGGCCATCTCCATCCCAGTGGCCGCACTCTTCTTCTGCACCCGTCTGGACTTGAAGGAGGCCCAGACGCCGGTCCCGAGGACCAGCAGGTAGAAAACCACCATCACCACCACACCGAGGACGTTGACGGCCATGATGGACCACCGCAGGCTCTCTGAGGTCTGACTGACTGCACAAGTGAGTGGTGGTGGTGAACATTGGAAGTGATCAAACAACAAATCCTCCCTACACCGTCCCGCTGGTCAAACCGGTTGTTGCGAGTAATGGGGTAAGCTTTACGATACAAACAAAGCAATTAATCTGTCACATCTGTTGCTCACCTCTGCCAGAGTGATGCCATAAGTGACTCTGTCTTTACCTTATTCATAGGTATAGCTGCTTTTGCTTTGTATTGTATCCATGGCAATGTTTAAAAAAAAATAGGGACGCTCTGCCCACGGTTCTGATCGTGTCATAAGCAGGGCCAAAAAAGCTGAGTTGCCCAAATCACCCAAACAAGGTAAAAACCCAGGAGAGGGGCTTTCCAACAGGGACGTCTGAGGACACCATTCGTTCCAAGTGTGTGATGGACGTGCCAACAAAACAAAATAATAAAGGCATGATGCAATAGAGAAGTGAATCCAAGGCAGAATCAAACCCTGTCCGGTCAGTCCTGGACCGGTCAGAGACTCTGAGTTTTGCCTGTTTTTTAGAATAAAATCTCATTTCCATCCAAGTCCAGCTTCTCATCAGATTTTTGCTTCTCGAATCAGTTATTGAGGAGCAGAGTTAGAGAATTAGACTGTGATGCTCGTGGGATCACCGGTCAGCTCCTCTGGCCCAGAACAACACACCTGATTGGTACCGCGACAGTCGCTGTATTATTTCCTCCAACTCCTTCAACTCGGAGCAGCATTGATGAGAAATAGACCCATATGGTTTTTCTCATGGTCGACACTGATACCAATTATTAGTAGTCATATTTGGAGCCGATATTTTTTGCCATAAAAGTGAAAATATTGGCGTCAACATTTTGAACAATACAAACTCCAACACTTAACTTTGTTCAAATGTCTTTAAGGATGTGTTTGATTATCAGTAGTTCACCTTTCCAACATTAGTATTAGTATTAGTTTGTTTAAAGTGCCAGTGCGATTTCATAAAACACATGATTACACGTGTTTAGAAAAGCCAGAATTAGCCCGAAGGCTCGTGTTCATCTGTAGTCCCCTGGCCAGGATGTAAAAAAGGCAATACAATTCCATTTAAAAGTAAAAGGAGTAAGAGTAAAAAAGAAAAAGAAAAAAAACACAATTCATGTACAATATAATACAAAATACATTTGCAAACTCTTACTACAATTAAGAAAAAATACAACATCACAACATAACATTTTATCAAAACATCTCAACAGGCTTATCTTTTAGTGTTGATAAGCCACATTTTCCATTTTTTTGTGAAGGCCTTGTTAACATGTTAAATGTTTTAATTTTAGAAAATAGAATAAAATGCTGACAAAAGGTGCCAGGAGTTTGACTCAAGTTGAATTTTGAATTTCACTCGTGAAACCTGACTTTCACAAACCTCCGTGTCACATGTCATCTCTGGGCTGATCTCCAGTCACCTGATGGTGCCCTCCACCTCAGCTTTGCTTCAGTGTTTCTGTCTCATCAGAGCTCAGGTTATGTTGGAATTTACTGTCTTGACAAATGACTCATTGCCGAGATGTTGATTAAATACCTTACCAAAGGATTGAAGAGCAACCTGCTCTCCCACCTCAAGCCATCATTACAGAGGTGTTCTGTTACCTTTACCACCAACGTCCTGAATACACACCAGACACTTGATGGACACTAATTGTTGGTTCTCCAGTTAATTCCCGAACAGGCCGCCACAAGCAACCGTTATGAACAGAAGCAACAGATGAGAGCCGAACATGAGGAAGTTTGACTAACCTACCTGATCTGGGATGGAAAAGATGTACAACTGTATAGAAGACAGGTCAGCAGGCTGACTGCTTAGAGCTGTGGGTAAGAACTCATTGTTTGAACTGACCGGGTCAGCAGATGGACTTTTGTTACAGTCCACATCTCTATCCACAGTACTCTCAGTATCTCTATCCACGGTACTCTCAGTATCTCTATCCACAGTACTCTCAGCATCTCAATCCACAGTACTCTCAGCATCTCTATCCACAGTACTCTCAGCATCTCTATCCACAGTACTCTCATCATCTCTATCCACGGTACTCTCAGTATCTCTATCCACGGTACTCTCAGTATCTCTATCCACAGTACTCTCATCATCTCTATCCACGGTACTCTCAGCATCTCTATCCACAGTACTCTCAGTATCTCTATCCACAGTACTCTCATCATCTCTATCCACGGTACTATCAGCATCTCTATCCACAGTACTCTCAGCATCTCTATCCACAGTACTCTCATCATCTCTATCCACGGTACTCTCAGTATCTCTATCCACGGTACTCTCAGTATCTCTATCCACAGTACTCTCATCATCTCTATCCACGGTACTCTCAGCATCTCTATCCACGGTACTCTCAGCATCTCTATCCACGGTACTCTCAGTATCTCTATCCACGGTACTCTCAGCATCTCTATCCACGGTACTCTCAGTATCTCTATCCACGGTACTCTCAGTATCTCTATCCACAGTACTCTCAGTATCTCTATCCACAGTACTCTCTTCATCTCTATCCACGGTACTCTCAGCATCTCTATCCACAGTACTCTCAGCATCTCTAACCACAGTACTCTCAGCATCTCTATCCACAGTACTCTCAGCATCTCTATCCACGGTACTCTCAGCAACTCTATCCACAGTACTCTCAGCATCTCTAACCACAGTACTCTCAGCATCTCTATCCACAGTACTCTCAGTATCTCTATCCACAGTACTCTCAGCATCTCTAACCACAGTACTCTCAGCATCTCTATCCACAGTACTCTCACATCTCTAACCACGGTACTCTCAGCATCTCTATCCACAGTACTCTCAGCATCTCTAACCACAGTACTCTCAGCATCTCTATCCACAGTACTCTCACATCTCTAACCACGGTACTCTCAGCATCTCTATCCACAGTACTCTCAGCATCTCTATCCACAGTACTCTCAGCATCTCTATCCACAGTACTCTCAGCATCTCTATCCACAGTACTCTCAGCATCTCTATCCACGGTACTCTCAGCATCTCTATCCACAGTACTCTCAGCATCTCTAACCACGGTACTCTCAGCATCTCTATCCACGGTACTCTCAGCATCTCTATCCACAGTACTCTCAGCATCTCTATCCACAGTACTCTCAGCATCTCTAACCACGGTACTCTCAGCATCTCTATCCACAGTACTCTCAGCATCTCTAACCACGGTACTCTCAGCATCTCTATCCACAGTACTCTCAGCATCTCTATCCACAGTACTCTCAGCATCTCTAACCACGGTACTCTCAGTATCTCTAACCACGGTACTCTCAGCAGACAAAGTTTTGTTGCAGCTCACATCCACATCCAGATTGCACTCAGGTGCGGAAAGTGGAAACAGTGACTCAGCAGTTTGTTTAGATGACTTTGGTTCTGTCTGAGCATGCTTCCTTCAGGTGTACACACTAAATACCAACGTGGCTGATACTGCCTTTTCAGAACCACTGCTGGTTTCCATCTGATAAAAGTTCCCAGAAAGTCCCTGAAATGACCTCTGGTCCTGATCAATTCACACAGGTTTTCTCAGTCTCGTTACTCACAATATGTTTCAGTCACACACGAGGTGACGAGGTACAACCTTTAAAATGAACCACTTAGTGTGCTGCTTTTTGATTGGCCCGTAGGGAAGAAATCATTGACTTGACTTGACTTGTCTGGTGGTGCCGTTGAACAAATCATGCCACAGTACAAAGTCCGGTAGCCTACAGCAGTGGTTCTGGAACTGTAGAGTCCCTTAGCACTTCCCACAAGACATCTCTGGACACGGTTGTAGACTGAGAGGGTGAATCGGGTCTGTTGTTCCACGGCCAGGACTGAATCTGAGGTTTGACCATCGGTTGGTCTCTCCTTCCCAGTACCCGAGGGTAGACTTTCCCAGGGAGGCTGAGAAGTGTGGTCCTGTAGAAGCACGTCTCATGGAAATCTTGGAAGCGAGCATGCACCAATAACGGTAGACAGAGGAACCAGAGACTGTGATCGAACCTTTCAACGATCCTTTCACGTAATGAGAGAAACGTCTTCATCAAACGTCCGAGAGGAAAGTTCTGCTCCTGCCTCCAGTCAGGATGTTTTAAGGACACACTGATCAATAGGCAGACTTCCCTGTTTTCTTTTAGACACGACAGCAAATATGATTCAGCACCAAAATTGAGCACTTGTCTGATTTAAAGTGACACGGGGCACAACAAAAACTGTACTTTCCAAAAGTAAACACTTCCACAGTAGACGTCTTATGCTTCCACGTCCCATAATGCATCATTATTTAGTGAGAAGCCAAGACTGAGACACAGTTCAATTAATCAAACGTGATGACACAACTGTATACCATTATATTCAAATTTTATTTTGTAGCGAGTAACGACGGGATCATGCATAAATGTAGCAGAATAAAAGCATAATTTTCTTGCCTTCTTAATAAAATGAAGTATAAATGAAAGTTGGAATAAATGTGAAAACTCAAGTGAAGTACTAAAGTAATGGAGCAATGTATTTTTACTGGGGTCTTTTACACCACTTAGTAAACCCGAACCAAAAAAGCTCAACACCTCGAACAACTATCAACATATTGAAAAATGTCTCATTCCTTAGTGGTAAAAAACCTCTGCAAGCCTGTTGGTGCCGTTTGTTCCCATGTGACTGGAAATTTCTCAGGTTTGATTAAATGAAACATTTTTTAAAAATGTACCCGTGTTTAAAAAAGGGCTTATTCCAATTGCATCACTTTGTATTTATATTGGACTGAGGAGAACGATTCAATGGATTTTATGAGCCGAGTTTGTAGTTACACCCTTCATTCATTACATGAGGGAAAAAACACCAGACAGGAATGTTAACATGTGCTCATCATTGGTTCTGTTAAGTCAGAATGAGGGAGGTTTCCGTTCCGCTTCTCATTCTCCTTCAGCTCGGTGGCGCCAACTGCTGGTGTTTGTGGCAACTGCTGGTGTTTCACTTTGAACACGTCCCACCTCTCAGACAGCAGGTTTTTATTGAAGAGCTCTGTCGTCAGGTAGGAGAAGAGCAAGATGGAGACCAGACCACACACCATGGAGATGGTCTTAACCGGAGAGTACTGGACGTAGACGCCGTCCTCCAGAGTGCATCCTGGGAAATGGAGGATGACGGGCAGTCCGAGAGCTTCGTTTCCACTGAGGAGTCGTACCGCCAGTCCCACCAGAAAGCCTATCAGAGCCCCGTAAGCGTTGGACACTTTAGAATAGAGGACACAGACGAGTTGAGGGAAGATGATGAGGTATGACACTTCGGCTCCAAGAAACCAGAAGAGTATGATGCTGTTTTTCACGTTGGCCAGAGATGTTCCAACCACACCCGCCACAACTACAACAGCACGGATCACCCACAGGGTCTCCCTGTCTGATGCCTGGAGAGGAAACAATGAATTAGGAACCAGATGTTCATTCCTTCATTCTATCAAATCATCCTTATTGGCTCCTGGCACCTCTACATACAGTAATATCATTGAATGGGGATTTGGGTACTGTAGTAGTAAGAAGAAGCAGTTTACTCAGATTCCATATCAGCTCACCTCTGGTCTCAGGAGGTTCTTGTAGATGTTGGTGGTGAAAACTGAAGCAGCAGAAAGCAAAGCAGAGTCAGCTGACGACATGACGGCTGCAGCCACACATCCGATACCGATGATGGAGACGAAGGTCGGGGTGAGGTGCTGCAGGGCGAGGGGCAGGACCAGAGCTGCTTCCCCACGTTCGTATGGAGACGGAGAACCATAGGACGTCATGTTCCAGTCTGAAGGACGGAAACAGGAGTTCAACTGATTTAAAATGAGATGGAACAAATACGAAGACCTAAAATGGTTCATTCATTCATCTTCTTTCCAACTTGGCCTGCATAGCGTCCCAGTGGCAATATGGAGAGCCAATCAGCCCAGACGTCCCTGTCTTCCCCCAACGCTTCTGAAGGACATCAAGCTTCTGGAAGACCAACCAAGAGATGCAATTTCTCCTGATAGTTTGGACCGGGCTGACGGGCTGAGTCGGATGTCCTTGGTTCAGTTAGAGGACACCAGTGGATTTCTTAGCCGTTGTCCTGAACCACTTTAGCTGTCTCCTTTCACTGTGGAGGACCAACGGCTCCACCACGAGTCCTGCCACTTATAGCCACAATCTCATTCTTTCAGTCATCATCCAAAGTTCATGGAATCGGTGAGTGTTGGGATGTCTTCAGACTGGTAAAAGAAAACCTTTCTTCACTGCTCAGCCCCATTTTCACCACAGTCCAATAGAGGAAGGAAATACAGGACGTTTGTTTTGGAAGTTCTGGATCACATCCTGTAGGCGCCACACTGTTCCATTTGACCGCTCAGCATTTCTTCACCACAGTACCCACAGTCATGTCAAAGTGCTTGTTTTCTGTTTGCTGTTATTCTGAAGTCTCATGATGTTTCCTTGACTTTCTCTCCTCATGTCTGATTGCTGTTCCCTGATGTGTTTCACTTGTGACTGAGTGTGTGATCGTCTTCACCTGGTGACAGAAGTATAGAAGTATATGGTGACAGAAGTATACTTTGGACTTCCCTTATGTGTTGTTGTTGTCTTATATTGTTTGAGCATGCGTTGCTTCCTGTAATCCCTGCATTTCATTATGTTCCAGGTTTTCTCCATGTTTGAATTTTGGCATATGGTATAGTTCCCAATAGAAGAGCACGACCCAGACGACAGGGGGAGAGAGGTTTCAATACACAGAGAGACACAGGTGGAGCTCATAACGACAGGTAGGAGCCCACAGAGGGAGAAGACCATTGGGCAATCGGCTTGCACTCACATACTGCGCTTCTCTTGGGAACATTTTAAATGTCTCTTTCTTTCCATTGTTTTTGAACTATTCCTTTGTTGGCAGCTTGCACCACCTCCCCTTCCCCCAGTGCGTTGAAGTAATCAGACTCCAATCCCCTGAACGACGACGCCCGGCCCGTTGAGTCCTGCCATCATTCACCCGTGACAAGTAAACAATTTCAGATGAGGTGAAACGACAACACTGGTTCAGAGATCACTGGTACAAGATTTTTGAACATGTTTATAGACGGTCCACGAAGCTGTTGATTACCTGTAGACGACACGGCCGCCCCGATCAGAATGAGAGGAATCATAAACACAAGCAAGACGAAAGCAGCAACAAAGCATGTCAGCTTGGCCGTCGCAGTAGAAGAAGACGACAAGATTCTCTGGTGCATGGCCTGATATCCCAAACTGCCCAGTCCCTTCAAAACAAAATGCAGTGAAATTAAAGAAATCTGCTGATTTTCTTCCCCAAATTTCATTTTGAAGTGTCAGAAACACAAATGACATGAGCTGTCCCAGTGCAGTGTGATTGTAGGAGATGATATTACTTGATGTTGTTGCCTCATCTTACCAAGTAGAAGAACTCATCAATCAGTAACCATGTCTTTCTAACGTCTGGTCTGCCAATCCATGGAGAGTGTAAAGTGTTGTTCAGCAGAGTCTGGCTGATGTTCAAGGTGTGAGGGTTCATCATGATGAAGGGAACACAGGCAACCTGTAGGAAAAAGACACCACAGTGTTTCAAGTGAAAACGCATCATTTTGAAAACGATGGCCAATACCACAGCAACAGCAGAAACACTGAACACGATGTTGTAATGAGTTTGGACCACTAGTGGGTGCTGTTGGTTGTTGCTGTAATGAAACCACACACATGCGCTGATTAAACCAGTATTTACCAAGCTGATGAATATGAGGACCAGCTGGATGACATCAGTGTAGGCCACTGAGTAGAGGCCTCCCAGCAGGGTGTAGACCACGACCACGGCAGCAGAGATCCAGATGCACACGGAGAAGGACAAATCCAGGACCACACTCATGGTTCCTCCTGCCAGACACAGTCAGGGATTGATCCACAGCACAGCAGCCAATGAGCATCACAGTAAAGCCAATATAAAGCCTCGTTTACACCACAAAGTTCCAAGTGAAAACTCATGAAGGCCCTGGAGTGACTTGTCCTGGAGCAGCTCTGGCTCCTCCTCAAGCCTCCAGTTCGCCTACCATCTGAACCATCTGAGCTCAACGTGACGCTTCTATTTTCATTGTAGGAAGGTTTGGCGTTTACACTGCGACTTACTGGAAACAATGTCTGTTTACACAGAAGCAACTGAAACTATGAAAACCATGTAGGTTCCATGTTGGGCTGCCAGGGGGCACTGTTTTTTATTTTGCTTTTTTTGGACTGAAAAACTACAAAAGTTTAGCTTTTTCACTTGAAACTGAAAACGGGTGCTAAACAGAACGTTACCGAGGCCCATCAGTGTTGCTGGCACCCAGACCACATCCATCACAAGGGAAACCAGGCTCAGTCCAGCTGCAGGGATTTTTCCATATTTCAAGTGAAACGGATCCATCACGGTGACACATTTCATGTTTCTCAGCGGCGTTGCAAAAACCAAACCAGCTGAGAAGAAAAATGTAACATGAGGAGAAAAATCATTAGAATATTGGTCAAATATATAGAGCTCAAACACTGATAGACAATTACATAATTAGCTGTCAGACGGCTTTTGGCATCTGCTTTTCACCAACTGAACATCCAGAGACTTAAGGAACTCAGGGCGGATCTCAGCCACTCCCGGTGCCTTGCCACCGAGGAGCTTAGCAACTACCTCGGTGACGTCAGCCTGGGTAATGGACGAGTCTACCTGAGGACCCAGCCTCTGCTTCCTCAGTGGAAGACGTGATGGTGGGATTGAGGAGGTCCTCGAAGTATTCCTTCCACCGCCCGACGACATCCCCAGTTGAGGTCAGCAGCCCCCCCCCTCCACTGTAAACAGTGTTGGTGAAAAACTGCTTCGCCCTCCTGAGGCGCCGGACGCTTTGCCAGAATTTTCTCGGGGTAGTCCTCCTCCATGGCCTCCCCGAACTCCTCCCAGACCCGGGTTTTTGCCTCCACCACGGCCCGGGCTGCGGCCCGCCTGGCCTGCAGGTACCTGTCAGCTGCCTCGGGAGTCCTATGAGCTAACAGCGCTCCATAGGACTCCTTCTTCAGCTTGACGGAATCCCTTACTTCCCGTTCTTATTTTGGACTATTTCTCAAATCCAGATTAGCAGTAACCTGGCAGATGTGACTGTAAACTCTTACCAACAATGAAACCCATACTGTGTGCAGTGAACAAGATGAGTGTCCAGGTCAGTCCCATTGACGGCGTGTACATCATCTCCACAGTGCCAACAATCAGGCCTCCTCCGACCCACGTGGCTGCCAGACGGATCACAAAACAGAGAATCACACAGCTTTCAGTCTTCTTATTTTCAGTGTTGAGGAATAAAAAGTATCAGGAATGAAATTCTCCCACTCCTCCCCCTTCCTGGCTGCCCCCCAATGTGGTGTCATGAAGCCAGTCACTGAAGGTGATTGGTCAGTCCTCCCCAGCGGCTGATGCCTCTGGATTGCCCCCAACACTCACTGACACTCACCTCTCAGGCCCCGTTTAAACCACAACGTCTCACGTGACAACACCTAATCTGTTAAAAAAAAAGTGTTGCGTTTCCACTGCAGCAGCAGACACACTGACGGCGATGTAATTAGTCTCCCGGGCCACAAGAGGGCGCGGTCGCATGTTTTTGGAATGAAACCACACAGACGTGAGCAGAGAACAAAACGCTCTAAACGTGAATGAAATGGAGAGAACCCGACATTCTAGTGGACTGATGAGGAATCAGATTGGATCAGGTGTCTCTGTCACCGGCTTGTCTCTTCCTGTTTTATTTTGAAGTCTCTGTCTGGTCTGCGTCTTTGTTCCCTCACCCTTCCTGTTGTGGCTCCCTCTGTAGCGTCTGATCAGTGTTGATCTATATCCCCTGTCTGCCCTTCCTTTGTGTATTTCAGCCCCTCTTCCTCTTTTCTCAGGGCATCATCGTCATCGTTGCTCGTCCACATAACCTGCTGCAGTTTTTAATAAACGTTGTCGCATGTTGTAATAACTTGTTACATATTACAACAGTTATTACAAAATGTGGCTGCTCCCCTTTTTGTTAAGAAAATGTAATAATGTGGTGCATTATGTAATAAATCATCATAATTCAGTTTACTGCGTTCCAAATAACACCGTGACTAACATCAGGTGTAACACAAATATACAAATAAAGGTTATATATATATTACAGTGGATAAACCTCAGAGGTAATAGATTACACTTTGGACATGAGCCAGTTTGCATTAACTCCACCCAGTAAGTTCACAGGCTTTATTGTAGATGTAGGAGGCAGTTTGAAGTCATGACAGTAGGTATTTGTTCTAATAATCATATTGGAAGTAAAGAGTAAAGTACAGATATCTAAAATACTTTTATATTATTGGCCGTAGAAATACTTCATTAATTGCCAGCTCTGTTCAAAACTGAAAAATACTCAGAACTTCAACTGAAACTTGTAATATAGTTTGATAGTGAAGAACTGAGGCACCAATTCTTTATTCTTTATTCTTTATTCTTTATTCTTTATTCTTTATTCTTTATTCTTTATTCTTTATTCTTTATTCTTTATTCTTTATTCTTTATTCTTTATTGGACACTTGATGTATATTTCTACTCTTTCATATTATCTTTGCCGTTTCAATACTTTAGTGTACGTTGTACATTTCATTCACTTTACAAAGAGACTAGAAAGTTGACATCACTTCACTGACCAGTTGAGATTTAACTTGCAGAGGTTCCATCTCTTCTTTAGACTGGAGAAGGTCCAACGCTTCAAACCAACCAAAACTCTTAGAATTGTTCAAGAGTCCAAATGAGTCATGCAACACGTCCCTTGTCTCATTGTTATGTATTTGATCAACTTGGTGGAAAACTGCATGTTGGAGCTGTAATCTAATGTATATTTAACTCATACAATGTTTCTCACCTTTAATTCAGGGTGTCTGTTCTGTTGTATATTACACATTAGGGGTGTTTTGTTTTGGACGATGCACATTTCTCCTTTTTTTATTTCTGTTTTGATATCTAGCTGCACTGTCTCTCTGGTCTATATTGTTGAATTTGTTATTTACTTGGTTGATATATGGTCAAAATGTTCATTATTTTGAGTGATATCTGACTACACTGTAGGAGAGCGAGCGAGATGAGAGTTTGATTCCACATCGTGTCTGAAGCTCTTCTACTTTGAATTTGTCTATTTGAACTTCCTTTCATGTTGAATATGAGGAAGGACCTCGAGGTGAAATGTGCGTCACATTCCAGTCGTTCAGTTTCTGTGCAGCAGTTTGACTTCCTTCTCAATCTCATCCATATACTTTCTGATTACTCAGTGGGGAATGAAATCCCAGCAGGAGCTCAGCACTCACCTGTCATGGTGAAGATCCCCACCAGCCGGCCGATGCCTCGGTTCCCCAGCAGGGCCATCTCCATCCCAGTGGCCGCACTCTTCTTCTGCTCCCGTCTGGACTTGAAGGAGGCCCAGACGCCGGTCCCGAGGACCAGCAGGTAGAAAACCACCATCACCACCACACCGAGGACGTTGACGGCCATGATGGACCACCGCAGGCTCTCTGAGGTCGGACTGACTGCACAAGTGAGTGGTGGTGGTGAACATTGGAAGTGATCAAACAACAAATCCTCCCTACACCGTCCCGCTGGTCAAACTGGTTGTTGCGCGTCGCCCCATTATTTCCTCCAACTCCCTGAAGCCAGAGCAGTATTGACTCTGGTAACCGCTGCTGAACCAGCTCCACCTCACTGTGTCCTGCTCATCAACAGCCTGGCCTTTGTTCCTACACACTTCATTAGAATCGGACATCTTATATTCTTGTGAAATGAGCGTAAACCACTTTGATTGTTGTTGTGAGACGCAGCCTGTTATTGGTCTCCCCTCTTTGATGAGTTTGCCGGCCGCCTCTTGTCTCTGCGCTCAACTTTATTGATTTGGTTTTGCTGAAATATGTTTGTTAGATTAGACCATCGAAGTGAAAATGAATCAGCAAACCTTCATCTTCTTGTCCTTGGGGGAAGACTGGGTAGTTTTTCTGCCCCGGATAAAGTTTGCACTAGCCAGATTTAATGCATGACCTTTAATATTAGAAAGTGAAAAATATTGCATATTGAGTGCTTCGGGCAGTTTGGCTCTGAATAATGATTCACAATATCAAAACAGTTAGTCATCATTTGATTAAACATGGAATCGGCTATGGTAAAGATAACTTCTGGAGCACCGTCTGTTTAACAGGAAATGATAGATCATTTGTTTCTATCAGACTCATAAGATATATTGAACAATTAATTTGGAATTTGAATTAATAGTTCTGAACAGAGAAGAGGTTGACATTTGATTTACGTTTGTGTATATTAAAAACAAAGTAAGCACGATTCCAAAAATTCTATTTATTCAAACTGAAAACAAACAAAACACACCCCTTGGTACTACCCATATACCGCTTGGTGTGTTTACGTGTGTGTGGGTGTAAGTGTGCGAGAGACGGAGAAAGAGAGAGATGGAGAGAGCGTGTTAGACTTGTGATGGAACTACACAACTAAATGACAGATCCCAAGAAACTCCATTCAAAATGGTGGTGACCGGGGAGACAAGATGGCCGACGTGCGTCTCGACCATGCGTTGGGACAACAAAGGGGCGTCGGAGTGAGACTCTCCACACCTGATTCCTGACTGCATCTCTGTTTAAATCCAACTCATAATATCAGTTCATGTGAAAACTATCAGCTTTGTCTAACGTCTGGATTCCTCAGATGTTGTATAATTACATGTATGATGTTGTCTTTGGTGAGATTTGTGTAGGATGGCGAGCTAACAAGTTAGTAAAGTAAAGATTAGCATGTGGATCGAGACACGACTAGATTAATAACTTGAAAATTACTCCTAATATCAGACTACATGACAAGTAATAGACTCAACACATTCTTTAAAAGAAACTGTTCTGTTCAGAGGATAAAATTTAACGAATCATCTCATGTAATGCCCGATAGTCACCACCTCCTTAACGTCTTTGAAAAAGGAGTTTGGTTGGAGAAGCTGGGGTTCCTGGGTTTGCAGATAGCACCTCCCTGCTCACTATGGTTGTGCTGGTTGTCCCTGGTACATCTCGGAGCTGATCGCTGGGGTCTGTGATGAAGCATTTTTCCGGTTTGCTGGAGGAAAAAGCACAAAGATTTGATTCCACATCGTGTCTGAAGCTCTTCTACTTTGAATTTGTCTATTTGAACTTCCTTTCATGTTGAATATGAGGAAGGACCTCGAGGTGAAATGTGCGTCACATTCCAGTCGTTCAGTTTCTGTGCAGCAGTTTGACTTCCTTCTCAATCTCATCCATATACTTTCTGATTACTCAGTGGGGAATGAAATCCCAGCAGGAGCTCAGCACTCACCTGTCATGGTGAAGATCCCCACCAGCCGGCCGATGCCTCGGTTCCCCAGCAGGGCCATCTCCATCCCAGTGGCCGCACTCTTCTTCTGCTCCCGTCTGGACTTGAAGGAGGCCCAGACGCCGGTCCCGAGGACCAGCAGGTAGAAAACCACCATCACCACCACACCGAGGACGTTGACGGCCATGATGGACCACCGCAGGCTCTCTGAGGTCTGACTGACTGCACAAGTGAGTGGTGGTGGTGAACATTGGAAGTGATCAAACAACAAATCCTCCCTACACCGTCCCGCTGGTCAAACCGGTTGTTGCGAGTAATGGGGTAAGCTGTACGATACAAACAAAGCAATTAATCTGTCACATCTGTTGCTCACCTCTGCCAGAGTGATGCCATAAGTGACTCTGTCTTTACCTTATTCATAGGTATAGCTGCTTTTGCTTTGTATTGTATCCATGGCAATGTTTAAAAAAAAATAGGGACGCTCTGCCCACGGTTCTGATCGTGTCATAAGCAGGGCCAAAAAAGCTGAGTTGCCCAAATCACCCAAACAAGGTAAAAACCCAGGAGAGGGGCTTTCCAACAGGGACGTCTGAGGACACCATTCGTTCCAAGTGTGTGATGGACGTGCCAACAAAACAAAATAATAAAGGCATGATGCAATAGAGAAGTGAATCCAAGGCAGAATCAAACCCTGTCCGGTCAGTCCTGGACCGGTCAGAGACTCTGAGTTTTGCCTGTTTTTTAGAATAAAATCTCATTTCCATCCAAGTCCAGCTTCTCATCAGATTTTTGCTTCTCGAATCAGTTATTGAGGAGCAGAGTTAGAGAATTAGACTGTGATGCTCGTGGGATCACCGGTCAGCTCCTCTGGCCCAGAACAACACACCTGATTGGTACCGCGACAGTCGCTGTATTATTTCCTCCAACTCCTTCAACTCGGAGCAGCATTGATGAGAAATAGACCCATATGGTTTTTCTCATGGTCGACACTGATACCAATTATTAGTAGTCATATTTGGAGCCGATATTTTTTGCCATAAAAGTGAAAATATTGGCGTCAAAATTTTGAACAATACAAATTCCAACACTTAACTTTGTTCAAATGTCTTTAAGGATGTGTTTGATTATCAGTAGTTCACCTTTCCAACATTAGTATTAGTATTAGTTTGTTTAAAGTGCCAGTGCGATTTCATAAAACACATGATTACACGTGTTTAGAAAAGCCAGAATTAGCCCGAAGGCTCGTGTTCATCTGTAGTCCCCTGGCCAGGATGTAAAAAAGGCAATACAATTCCATTTAAAAGTAAAAGGAGTAAGAGTAAAAAAGAAAAAGAAAAAAAACACAATTCATGTACAATATAATACAAAATACATTTGCAAACTCTTACTACAATTTAGAAAAAATACAACATCACAACATAACATTTTATCAAAACATCTCAACAGGCTTATCTTTTAGTGTTGATAAGCCACATTTTCCATTTTTTTGTGAAGGCCTTGTTAACATGTTAAATGTTGTTAGTTTTATTTTTTAATTTTAGAAAATAGAATAAAATGCTGACAAAAGGTGCCAGGAGCTCCCAGGCTCAGCAGCATGTCTTATCAAGGTAAACCAAAACGTAAATAAATACCTTGCAAGTTTTTAAAAGTACAAACATTTTTCCAAAATGATTCAATTCAATTCAATTCAATTTTATTTGTAAAGCGCTAAATCACATCAACAAACATCTCAAAGCCTCTTACAATGATAGAGAACAACAGGACCCAACTAAACCTTCCAAAGCAAGCAGGTGTAACAAGCAACAGTGGAAACCAGGAAAAACTCCCTCGCATGGAGAGAAGTTCAAGAAGTCCCTCTTCAGGAAGAAACCGTGGGGCGGAGCCTAGACTCTGGAAGGACGGCCATCCGCCTTGACCGGTTGGGGGGAGAAGTACATGGGATAGGACAGGGAGAGAGAGGAAAAGAAGAGGGAGAGAGAGAGGAATAGAAGAGGGGGAGAGAGAGAGAGGAATAGAGGGAGAGAGAGAGGAATAGAAGAGGGAGAGAGAGAGAGGAATAGAGGGAGAGAGAGAGGAATAGAAGAGGGAGAGAGAGAGAGGCAGACAGGCCAGATAAGTACAAATACTAAGAAAAGTCTATGATGAGCGTTGGTCTGATGATGAGCCAATCTCAGTCTGGAGTTTAAGGGCCGTGCCGTTGCGGTGGGGTCCCGGTGCTGTGGGGGGGTCCCGGTGCTGTGGGGGGGTCCCGGTGCTGTGGGGGGGTCCCGGTGCTGTGGGGGGGTCCCGGTGCTGTGGTGGGGTCGGGTAGTAGGACCGTGGTAACTCCACTCTGGGAGTCTTGGGTCTGATCCCCTGGATCCTGCTCCCCTCCTGTCAGGATCTGGTGGCTCCAGTAATGTTGTTACACAGAGAGAAAGAAAGAAAGACAAGAAACAGAAGCTCCAAATGTAGAGTTCCTCCCTTTAACGGGAGAGAGGAAATCCCCTCAGCAGTCTAGGCCTAGAGCAGCTCAACTTAGTGCTCCTATTATATTCCTAATGAGAAGCTCTATCAAAGAGGAAGCTTTTTAGTCTCCTCTTAAATAAACTAATGGTGTGGGCCCTTCGGACCGAGGCTGCTAGTTGATTCCAGAGTAAAGGAGCCATATGGCTGAAACTCCTGCCTCCTCTTTTACTTTGAAGGACTTTAGGGATTACCAACAGTCCTGCATCCTCAGAGCCAAGGGCTCGTGGAGGGTGAGACCCTTCTAGAAGTTTCTCCATATAGGACGGAGCCTGGTGATGAAGAGTTTTAGATGTGATCAGAAGGATGTTGAATTCTATTCTAGATTTGATGTGAAGCCAGTGTAAGGATGCTAAGACTGGGGAGATGTGCTCTCTTCTTCCAGTTCTGGTTAGTAAACCTGCAGCAGCGTTCTGCTCTAGCTGGAAGATCCTAACAGAGGAGTTTGGACATCCTGACATTAGGGAGTTACAATCATCTCATCTTGAAGTCACAAAGGCAGGAAGCATTTGTTCTGCATCTTTGAAGGACAAGAAGTTTCTCATTTTTGCAATATTCCTTAGATGGAAGAAGGCTGTCCTGGAGACATGTTTAACATGGGACATAAAGGACAGATCCTGATCAGAAATAACACCCAGGTTCCTAATATCACTGTTAGAGGTTAAGGTAATATTATCTAAGGTAATCAGACTATCTGAAAAGTAATCCCTGAGCTTTTTAGGACCTAGGATTAGAACCTCAGTCTTGGATGTGTTGAGCATTAAGAAGTTGATAGACATCCAGGACTTAACGTCCCTGAGGCAGGACTCTAGTTTAACAAGTTGGTCGGCCTGATTGGCTTTAACTGATAAATAGAGCTGAGGATCATCTGCATAACAATGAAAGTTAATGTTGTGTTTCCTAATTATATTTCCGAGTGGCAACATATAGAGATTAAACAATATCGGTCCGAGGACGGAGCCTTGTGGTACTCCACACCGGACCCGTTCATGTATTGAAGATTTGTTATTTACATGAACAAATTGAAAGCGGTCAGATAAATATGATTTAAACCAGTTTAAGAATAAGTTTTTAATGCCGACGGCATCTTCTAATCTCCTTAAAAGTATATTATGATCGACAGTATCAAATGCAGTACTAAGGTCCAGAAGAACTAAAACCGAAAATGATAAAGCAGCAGAATCCTATTTTCTCTTTCGGTGATGGAAAAAAGTGGTATCGCTGCATGTCTCATTTTCAATTTTATTAAATGTTTAGATATTTCTGTGCAAAGATTTTTCTCTCTCTCTCTCTCTCCCTCTCTCTCTCTCTCTCCCTCTCTCTCTCTCTCTCTCTCTCTCCCTCTCTCTCTCTCTCTCTCTCTCTCTCTCTCCCTCTCTCTCTCTCTCTCTCGGTGCATGCTGGGAGTGCGGAAGGGCTGGGAGCGTGTGTGAGCAGGGAGCGTTTGTCACGTTTTCTTCTGTATTTTTCATTGTTAATGTTCACAATCAATATAGTTTAATAATCACAGAGCACTTTTTGGTTTTTTTTCGTTTTTTCTCGGGGTTTTTCGGTGGGTTTGCGTGGTCCGTGTTTGCCGGCGACTGGCTGAGGCCATGTCGTCCGAGCTGAGAAGGCTCACCCGCAAACACGGGATCCGCATCTCGACACCTTTCCCCTGCAGCGTGGAGCAGGTTGCTCTGGCTGTGGGGGAGAAGGTCAGCTACAGCAGGTGGAGCAGGTGGAGCAGGTTGCTCTGGCTGTGGGGGAGAAGGTCGGCTACAGCAGGTGGAGCAGGTGGAGCAGGTTGCTCTGGCTGTGGGGGAGAAGGTCGGGTACAGCAGCGTGAAGGCGGCGGCCCGGATGAACGGCGCCGTGGTGATCTTTATGGACCGGGTGGAGAAGGCCAACTCCGTTGTGGAGACAGGAATCACCGTGCTGGACAGGTTCGTCCAGGTACAGCCGCTGTCCCAGCCTGCTGTCCGGGTGATCCTGTCCAACGTCCCTCCTTATGCTCCAGATGAGCTCTTAACTAAGGAGCTTTCCAGATTTGGAAAAGTGGTGTCTGGCTATAAGGAAATCCTGTCTGGAATTAAGTCTCCGCTGCTGAAACACGCGATCTGTTTCAGAAGACAAGTATCTATGATACTCAATAACCGGAATGAGGAGCTCAACCTCAGGTTCCGTGTGAGAGTAAATGATTATGACTACGTTGTCTTCGCGAGCTCAGCTGGCATGAAATGCTTCGGCTGTGGTGAGGAGGGACACACGGTGAAGTCCTGTCCGCGGCGGGCTGAGTCGGCTCAGCCCGGTTCCGCGGAGTCCCGTGGCGCTGCTGCCACGGCCGCCGCTGCCCCGATGCCGGGGCCGCGGGCCTCCGTCTGGGGGGTCCCCCCCCCGCTGGTGGCTCCGCAATCCGGGCTCCCGGGAGACGCGGTGGCCGGGGCTCAGTCCGAGCGGCCGATCGCCGCTCCTCGGGTTTTACCGAGGAGACGCGCTGCTGTGACCGACCAGGAGAGCATCAAACACGGGGTGAGTAATGTAAATACACCGGGTGAAGTTGTGAATGTGAGCGTGAATGAGGAGAGTATGTCGGGTGGAGCTGGAGAGGAAGGAGGAGTGAATGACACTGAATGCAGCGTGAATGAAAGAAATGTAAATATCACTGGTGAGGTGGAGGGAGAAAAAAGAAAAAAAGAAAAAAAAGTGGTTGAAAAAAAGAGTGAGCCAGATATGGAGCAGGAAAGAGAGGAAGAAGGAGAAGGAAGGAGCAACATAGCTGATCAAGTGGAGGAGGCAGGAGGGAGCAGCAAGGCAGAACAGGTGGAGGAAGCAGAAAGGAGTACAGCATGGGCAGAACAGGTGGAGGAGGAAGAGATGGAGGAAGAAAAAATTGGAAAAAATAAACCTGCAAAAAGGAGGAGGAAGAGAAAAAACAGTGAAACAAAGAAAATGTGTGGGGAGAATCGGGTGTCAGAAGACAGTGGAAACGAATATGCGTCAGATAACAGTGACATTTCTTTTAACAGTTCTCAAAAAACCAAAGTACCGTACAGTGCAGAAAAATTTAAGATGTTTTTACAGCAGACGAAAAACCAACACGGGGTAAAAGTAGAGGACCACTTCCCAGACCTCAGTCTTTTTATTTTTTCGGCCAGACTCCATCTGAGCAGCAGACAGGAGTCTGGCCTCACAGAACAGGAGGGTTTTAGATTAAGGAAACTTGTGCTGAAAGCCAAAAAACTTTTAGACGATGATGCTGACAGCCAAGTTTGTTTTAATTAATGTATTTGTTTTTATCCTAGTTTTAAACATCGCTTTTATCATGGATGTTTTTAAACTGGGTATTTTAAATGTGAACGGAGCCAGAGATCTGAGAAAAAGACAAGCAATCTATGAGACAGCCACACTTAAAAAGATAGACGTCCTGTTCCTTCAGGAAACCCACAGTGATTTTAGTAATGAAGCTGAGTGGAGGAGGGAATGGAAAGGGGAGGCCATGTAGAGCCTCCACCCTCCTCTCAGTGGAGGAGTGGGCCTCCTCTTCTCCAGGGCTTTTAACCCCAACTCACTGGAGGTCCAGCACTGTGTACAGGGGAGGTTGCTTTTAATCAAAGCTCAGTTCCACCATTTTAAATGTGTTTTTATTAACTGTTACGCCCCAACAGCCGGTGCAGAGAGGAAGCAGTTTTTCCTCAAGTTAAGTGAGGTGGTAAGTGGGTGTGGGTCGGAGGACTATTTGTTTCTGGGTGGAGATTTTAATTGTACAGAAGACGCGGCATTAGACCGCAACCATGCAGAGCCTCATCCAGCCTCTCAGCACGCTTTAAGGCAGCTGGTCCACTCTCAGGGCATAGTGGACGTCTGGAGAAGGATGGTCCAGCCTTAAGGCAGCTGGTCCACTCTCAGGGCATAGTGGACGTCTGGAGAAGGATGCATCCTGACTGCCGACAGTATACCTGGTCCCACTTTAGAGAGAGCAGGGTCTCCTCAGCCAGGTTAGATCGTATTTATTGTTTTAAACATCATTTTAATGTCTTTAAGAAGTCTGATATTTTACCTATTGGTTTTACTGATCATTGTTTACTTTTAAATAGTATTTTTATCAGAAATGTTTTACCTAAAAGCGCCTACTGGCATTTTAATTCAGTTTTAACCTTTGATAGAAGTTTTAGAGAGGCTTTAATGTTTTTTTGGGAGGTTTTTAGAGAGAGGAAGGGTGATTTTAGCAGTCTTAGGCAGTGGTGGGACCACGGTAAGACTCAGATCAAACTCCTGTGTCAGCAGCACACCCTAAATGTCACAGGTGACATCACCAGGTCTATGAAGCATCTAGAGACTGAGATAGTGGAACTGGAACATCTAAATGAGTCCACAGGAGATCGAGGTTATTTTGAAAGCCTCAAAAGCAAAAAAAGGGCTTTAGCCGACCTGCTAAACGTTAAAGTGCAGGGCGCATTGGTCCGGTCCCGGTATCAAACCATCTCTGGGATGGATGCTCCCTCTAGCTTCTTCTTCAGCCTGGAAAAAAAGAACGGTCAGGGGAAAGTGGTCCACGCACTGCTCTCAGACACGGGGCAGGAGATCTCAGAACCAAGCCAGATGCGAAGGAGAGCGGTGAGCTTCTACGCGTCCCTGTACCGGAGTGAGTACAAGGAGGAGCAAGGTCTCCTCGAGGGGTTCCTGCGGGGACTGCCTCAAGTCTCCGAGGAGACCAACAAACAGCTGGAGGCCTGCCTGGAAATGCAGGAGCTGCGGGCGGCACTGCAGGCGATGGCAACGGGCAGGTCTCCTGGGATTGACGGGCTCACCGCTGAGTTTTATAAAGCGTTCTGGGACATCCTAGGTAAGGATGTCCTAGACGTATTTAATGAGTGTCTGGCCTCTGGTTCCATGCCAGTGTCCTGCAGGAGGGCAGTCCTCACTTTGCTCCCTAAAAAAGGGAACCTGCAGGACATCAAAAACTGGCGCCCTGTGTCGTTGCTCTGTGTGGACTACAAACTCCTGTCCAAAGTACTGGCCTCCAGGCTGGGGAGGGTTATGGAGCAGGTCATCCACCGGGACCAGACCTACTGTGTCCCTGGCAGGTCCATGGTGGACAACGTCCACCTGATTCGTGATATTTTGGAAGTCTCTAGTTCTTTGGACATAGATGCTGGTCTAATTTCAGTAGACCAAG
>NC_137642.1:28436413-28473913 GCF_963383615.2 Lipophrys pholis
CATCTCTGGGCTGATCTCCAGTCACCTGATGGTGCCCTCCACCTCAGCTTTGCTTCAGTGTTTCTGTCTCATCAGAGCTCAGGTTATGTTGGAATTTACTGTCTTGACAAATGACTCATTGCCGAGATGTTGATTAAATACCTTACCAAAGGATTGAAGAGCAACCTGCTCTCCCACCTCAAGCCATCATTACAGAGGTGTTCTGTTACCTTTACCACCAACGTCCTGAATACACACCAGACACTTGATGGACACTAATTGTTGGTTCTCCAGTTAATTCCCGAACAGGCCGCCACAAGCAACCGTTATGAACAGAAGCAACAGATGAGAGCCGAACATGAGGAAGTTTGACTAACCTACCTGATCTGGGATGGAAAAGATGTACAACTGTATAGAAGACAGGTCAGCAGGCTGACTGCTTAGAGCTGTGGGTAAGAACTCATTGTTTGAACTGACCGGGTCAGCAGATGGACTTTTGTTACAGTCCACATCTCTATCCACAGTACTCTCAGTATCTCTATCCACGGTACTCTCAGTATCTCTATCCACGGTACTCTCAGTATCTCTATCCACAGTACTCTCAGCATCTCTATCCACAGTACTCTCAGCATCTCTATCCACAGTACTCTCAGCATCTCTAACCACGGTACTCTCAGCATCTCTATCCACAGTACTCTCAGTATCTCTATCCACAGTACTCTCAGTATCTCTATCCACAGTACTCTCAGTATCTCTATCCACGGTACTCTCAGCAGACAAAGTTTTGTTGCAGCTCACATCCACATCCAGATTGCACTCAGGTGCGGAAAGTGGAAACAGTGACTCAGCAGTTTGTTTAGATGACTTTGGTTCTGTCTGAGCATGCTTCCTTCAGGTGTACACACTAAATACCAACGTGGCTGATACTGCCTTTTCAGAACCACTGCTGGTTTCCATCTGATAAAAGTTCCCAGAAAGTCCCTGAAATGACCTCTGGTCCTGATCAATTCACACAGGTTTTCTCAGTCTCGTTACTCACAATATGTTTCAGTCACACACGAGGTGACGAGGTACAACCTTTAAAATGAACCACTTAGTGTGCTGCTTTTTGATTGGCCCGTAGGGAAGAAATCATTGACTTGACTTGACTTGTCTGGTGGTGCCGTTGAACAAATCATGCCACAGTACAAAGTCCGGTAGCCTACAGCAGTGGTTCTGGAACTGTAGAGTCCCTTAGCACTTCCCACAAGACATCTCTGGACACGGTTGTAGACTGAGAGGGTGAATCGGGTCTGTTGTTCCACGGCCAGGACTGAATCTGAGGTTTGACCATCGGTTGGTCTCTCCTTCCCAGTACCCGAGGGTAGACTTTCCCAGGGAGGCTGAGAAGTGTGGTCCTGTAGAAGCACGTCTCATGGAAATCTTGGAAGCGAGCATGCACCAATAACGGTAGACAGAGGAACCAGAGACTGTGATCGAACCTTTCAACGATCCTTTCACGTAATGAGAGAAACGTCTTCATCAAACGTCCGAGAGGAAAGTTCTGCTCCTGCCTCCAGTCAGGATGTTTTAAGGACACACTGATCAATAGGCAGACTTCCCTGTTTTCTTTTAGACACGACAGCAAATATGATTCAGCACCAAAATTGAGCACTTGTCTGATTTAAAGTGACACGGGGCACAACAAAAACTGTACTTTCCAAAAGTAAACACTTCCACAGTAGACGTCTTATGCTTCCACGTCCCATAATGCATCATTATTTAGTGAGAAGCCAAGACTGAGACACAGTTCAATTAATCAAACGTGATGACACAACTGTATACCATTATATTCAAATTTTATTTTGTAGCGAGTAACGACGGGATCATGCATAAATGTAGCAGAATAAAAGCATAATTTTCTTGCCTTCTTAATAAAATGAAG
The DNA here is from genome assembly GCF_963383615.2 of Lipophrys pholis. Classification (NCBI taxonomy): domain Eukaryota; kingdom Metazoa; phylum Chordata; class Actinopteri; order Blenniiformes; family Blenniidae; genus Lipophrys; species Lipophrys pholis. The sequence goes on from NC_137642.1 coordinate 28,438,317, forward strand.
TATAGATGAAAGTTGGAATAAATGTGAAAACTCAAGTGAAGTACTAAAGTAATGGAGCAATGTATTTTTACTGGGGTCTTTTACACCACTTAGTAAACCCGAACCAAAAAAGCTCAACACCTCGAACAACTATCAACATATTGAAAAATGTCTCATTCCTTAGTGGTAAAAAACCTCTGCAAGCCTGTTGGTGCCGTTTGTTCCCATGTGACTGGAAATTTCTCAGGTTTGATTAAATGAAACATTTTTTAAAAATGTACCCGTGTTTAAAAAAGGGCTTATTCCAATTGCATCACTTTGTATTTATATTGGACTGAGGAGAACGATTCAATGGATTTTATGAGCCGAGTTTGTAGTTACACCCTTCATTCATTACATGAGTGAAAAAACACCAGACAGGAATGTTAACATGTGCTCATCATTGGTTCTGTTAAGTCAGAATGAGGGAGGTTTCCGTTCCGCTTCTCATTCTCCTTCAGCTCGGTGGCGCCACCTGCTGGTGTTTGTGGCAACTGCTGGTGTTTCACTTTGAACACGTCCCACCTCTCAGACAGCAGGTTTTTATTGAAGAGCTCAGACGTCAGGTAGGAGAAGAGCAAGATGGAGACCAGACCACACACCATGGAGATGGTCTTAACCGGAGAGTACTGGACGTAGACGCCGTCCTCCAGAGTGCATCCTGGGAAATGGAGGATGACGGGCAGTCCGAGAGCTTCGTTTCCACTGAGGAGTCGTACCGCCAGTCCCACCAGAAAGCCTATCAGAGCCCCGTAAGCGTTGGACACTTTAGAATAGAGGACACAGACGAGTTGAGGGAAGATGATGAGGTATGACACTTCGGCTCCAAGAAACCAGAAGAGTATGATGCTGTTTTTCACGTTGGCCAGAGATGTTCCAACCACACCCGCCACAACTACAACAGCACGGATCACCCACAGGGTCTCCCTGTCTGATGCCTGGAGAGGAAACAATGAATTAGGAACCAGATGTTCATTCCTTCATTCTATCAAATCATCCTTATTGGCTCCTGGCACCTCTACATACAGTAATATCATTGAATGGGGATTTGGGTACTGTAGTAGTAAGAAGAAGCAGTTTACTCAGATTCCATATCAGCTCACCTCTGGTCTCAGGAGGTTCTTGTAGATGTTGGTGGTGAAAACTGAAGCAGCAGAAAGCAAAGAAGAGTCAGCTGACGACATGACGGCTGCAGCCACACATCCGATACCGATGATGGAGACGAAGGTCGGGGTGAGGTGCTGCAGGGCGAGGGGCAGGACCAGAGCTGCTTCCCCACGTTCGTATGGAGACGGAGAACCATAGGACGTCATGTTCCAGTCTGAAGGACGGAAACAGGAGTTCAACTGATTTAAAATGAGATGGAACAAATACGAAGACCTAAAATGGTTCATTCATTCATCTTCTTTCCAACTTGGCCTGCATAGCGTCCCAGTGGCAATATGGAGAGCCAATCAGCCCAGACGTCCCTGTCTTCCCCCAACGCTTCTGAAGGACATCAAGCTTCTGGAAGACCAACCAAGAGATGCAATTTCTCCTGATAGTTTGGACCGGGCTGACGGGCTGAGTCGGATGTCCTTGGTTCAGTTAGAGGACACCAGTGGATTTCTTAGCCGTTGTCCTGAACCACTTTAGCTGTCTCCTTTCACTGTGGAGGACCAACGGCTCCACCACGAGTCCTGCCACTTATAGCCACAATCTCATTCTTTCAGTCATCATCCAAAGTTCATGGAATCGGTGAGTGTTGGGATGTCTTCAGACTGGTAAAAGAAAACCTTTCTTCACTGCTCAGCCCCATTTTCACCACAGTCCAATAGATGAAGGAAATACAGGACGTTTGTTTTGGAAGTTCTGGATCACATCCTGTAGGCGCCACACTGTTCCATTTGACCGCTCAGCATTTCTTCACCACAGTACCCACAGTCATGTCAAAGTGCTTGTTTTCTGTTTGCTGTTATTCTGAAGTCTCATGATGTTTCCTTGACTTTCTCTCCTCATGTCTGATTGCTGTTCCCTGATGTGTTTCACTTGTGACTGAGTGTGTGATCGTCTTCACCTGGTGACAGAAGTATAGAAGTATATGGTGACAGAAGTATACTTTGGACTTCCCTTATGTGTTGTTGTTGTCTTATATTGTTTGAGCATGCGTTGCTTCCTGTAATCCCTGCATTTCATTATGTTCCAGGTTTTCTCCATGTTTGAATTTTGGCATATGGTATAGTTCCCAATAGAAGAGCACGACCCAGACGACAGGGGGAGAGAGGTTTCAATACACAGAGAGACACAGGTGGAGCTCATAACGACAGGTAGGAGCCCACAGAGGGAGAAGACCATTGCGCAATCGGCTTGCACTCACATACTGCGCTTCTCTTGGGAACATTTTAAATGTCTCTTTCTTTCCATTGTTTTTGAACTATTCCTTTGTTGGCAGCTTGCACCACCTCCCCTTCCCCCAGTGCGTTGAAGTAATCAGACTCCAATCCCCTGAACGACGACGCCCAACCCGTTGAGTCCTGCCATCATTCACCCGCGACAAGTAAACAATTTCAGATGAGGTGAAACGACAACACTGGTTCAGAGATCACTGGTACAAGATTTTTGAACATGTTTATAGACGGTCCACGAAGCTGTTGATTACCTGTAGACGACACGGCCGCCCCGATCAGAATGAGAGGAATCATAAACACAAGCAAGACGAAAGCAGCAACAAAGCATGTCAGCTTGGCCGTCGCAGTAGAAGAAGACGACAAGATTCTCTGGTGCATGGCCTGATATCCCAAACTGCCCAGTCCCTTCAAAACAAAATGCAGTGAAATTAAAGAAATCTGCTGATTTTCTTCCCCAAATTTCGTTTTGAAGTGTCAGAAACACAAATGACATGAGCTGTCCCAGTGCAGTGTGATTGTAGGAGATGATATTACTTGATGTTGTTGCCTCATCTTACCAAGTAGAAGAACTCATCAATCAGTAACCATGTCTTTCTAACGTCTGGTCTGCCAATCCATGGAGAGTGTAAAGTGTTGTTCAGCAGAGTCTGGCTGATGTTCAAGGTGTGAGGGTTCATCATGATGAAGGGAACACAGGCAACCTGTAGGAAAAAGACACCACAGTGTTTCAAGTGAAAACGCATCATTTTGAAAACGATGGCCAATACCACAGCAACAGCAGAAACACTGAACACGATGTTGTAATGAGTTTGGACCACTAGTGGGTGCTGTTGGTTGTTGCTGTAATGAAACCACACACATGCGCTGATTAAACCAGTATTTACCAAGCTGATGAATATGAGGACCAGCTGGATGACATCAGTGTAGGCCACTGAGTAGAGGCCTCCCAGCAGGGTGTAGACCACGACCACGGCAGCAGAGATCCAGATGCACACGGAGAAGGACAAATCCAGGACCACACTCATGGTTCCTCCTGCCAGACACAGTCAGGGATTGATCCACAGCACAGCAGCCAATGAGCATCACAGTAAAGCCAATATAAAGCCTCGTTTACACCACAAAGTTCCAAGTGAAAACTCATGAAGGCCCTGGAGTGACTTGTCCTGGAGCAGCTCTGGCTCCTCCTCAAGCCTCCAGTTCGCCTACCATCTGAACCATCTGAGCTCAACGTGACGCTTCTATTTTCATTGTAGGAAGGTTTGGCGTTTACACTGCGACTTACTGGAAACAATGTCTGTTTACACAGAAGCAACTGAAACTATGAAAACCATGTAGGTTCCATGTTGGGCTGCCAGGGGGCACTGTTTTTTATTTTGCTTTTTTTGGACTGAAAAACTACAAAAGTTTAGCTTTTTCACTTGAAACTGAAAACGGGTGCTAAACAGAACGTTACCGAGGCCCATCAGTGTTGCTGGCACCCAGACCACATCCATCACAAGGGAAACCAGGCTCAGTCCAGCTGCAGGGATTTTTCCATATTTCAAGTGAAACGGATCCATCACGGTGACACATTTCATGTTTCTCAGCGGCGTTGCAAAAACCAAACCAGCTGAGAAGAAAAATGTAACATGAGGAGAAAAATCATTAGAATATTGGTCAAATATATAGAGCTCAAACACTGATAGACAATTACATAATAAGCTGTCAGACGGCTTTTGGCATCTGCTTTTCACCAACTGAACATCCAGAGACTTAAGGAACTCAGGGCGGATCTCAGCCACTCCCGGTGCCTTGCCACCGAGGAGCTTAGCAACTACCTCGGTGACGTCAGCCTGGGTAATGGACGAGTCTACCTGAGGACCCAGCCTCTGCTTCCTCAGTGGAAGACGTGATGGTGGGATTGAGGAGGTCCTCGAAGTATTCCTTCCACCGCCCGACGACATCCCCAGTTGAGGTCAGCAGCCCCCCCCCCCCCCCCCTCCACTGTAAACAGTGTTGGTGAAAAACTGCTTCCCCCTCCTGAGGCGCCGGACGCTTTGCCAGAATTTCCTCAGGATAGTCCTCCTCCATGGCCTCCCCGAACTCCTCCATGGCCTCCCCGAACTCCTCCATGGCCTCCCCGAACTCCTCCATGGCCTCCCCGAACTCCTCCCAGACCCGGGTTTTTGCCTCCACCACGGCCCGGGCTGCGGCCCGCCTGGCCTGCAGGTACCTGTCAGCTGCCTCGGGAGTCCTATGAGCTAACAGCGCCCCATAGGACTCCTTCTTCAGCTTGACGGAATCCCTTACTTCCTGTTCTTATTTTGGACTATTTCTCAAATCCAGATTAGCAGTAACCTGGCAGATGTGACTGTAAACTCTTACCAACAATGAAACCCATACTGTATGCAGTGAACATGATGAGTGTCCAGGTCAGTCCCATTGACGGCGTGTACATCATCTCCACAGTGCCAACAATCAGGCCTCCTCCGACCCACGTGGCTGCCAGACGGATCACAAAACAGAGAATCACACAGCTTTCACTCTTCTTATTTTCAGTGTTGAGGAATAAAAAGTATCAGGAATGAAATTCTCCCACTCCTCCCCCTTCCTGGCTGCCCCCCAATGTGGTGTCATGAAGCCAGTCACTGAAGGTGATTGGTCAGTCCTCCCCAGCGGCTGATGCCTCTGGATTGCCCCCAACACTCACTGACACTCACCTCTCAGGCCCCGTTTAAACCACAACGTCTCACGTGACAACACCTAATCTGTTAAAAAAAAAGTGTTGCGTTTCCACTGCAGCAGCAGACACACTGACGGCGATGTAATTAGTCTCCCGGGCCACAAGAGGGCGCGGTCGCATGTTTTTGGAATGAAACCACACAGACGTGAGCAGAGAACAAAACGCTCTAAACGTGAATGAAATGGAGAGAACCCGACATTCTAGTGGACTGATGAGGAATCAGATTGGATCAGGTGTCTCTGTCACCGGCTTGTCTCTTCCTGTTTTATTTTGAAGTCTCTGTCTGGTCTGCGTCTTTGTTCCCTCACCCTTCCTGTTGTGGCTCCCTCTGTAGCGTCTGATCAGTGTTGATCTATATCCCCTGTCTGCCCTTCCTTTGTGTATTTCAGCCCCTCTTCCTCTTTTCTCAGGGCATCATCGTCATCGTTGCTCGTCCACATAACCTGCTGCAGTTTTTAATAAACGTTGTCGCATGTTGTAATAACTTGTTACATATTACAACAGTTATTACAAAATGTGGCTGCTCCCCTTTTTGTTAAGAAAATGTAATAATGTGGTGCATTATGTAATAAATCATCATAATTCAGTTTACTGCGTTCCAAATAACACCGTGACTAACATCAGGTGTAACACAAATATACAAATAAAGGTTATATATATATTACAGTGGATAAACCTCAGAGGTAATAGATTACACTTTGGACATGAGCCAGTTTGCATTAACTCCACCCAGTAAGTTCACAGGCTTTATTGTAGATGTAGGAGGCAGTTTGAAGTCATGACAGTAGGTATTTGTTCTAATAATCATATTGGAAGTAAAGAGTAAAGTACAGATATCTAAAATACTTTTATATTATTGGCCGTAGAAATACTTCATTAATTGCCAGCTCTGTTCAAAACTGAAAAATACTCAGAACTTCAACTGAAACTTGTAATATAGTTTGATAGTGAAGAACTGAGGCACCAATTCTTTATTCTTTATTCTTTATTCTTTATTCTTTATTCTTTATTCTTTATTCTTTATTCTTTATTCTTTATTCTTTATTCTTTATTCTTTATTCTTTATTGGACACTTGATGTATATTTCTACTCTTTCATATTATCGTTGCCGTTTCAATACTTTAGTGTACGTTGTACATTTCATTCACTTTACAAAGAGACTAGAAAGTTGACATCACTTCACTGACCAGTTGAGATTTAACTTGCAGAGGTTCCATCTCTTCTTTAGACTGGAGAAGGTCCAACGCTTCAAACCAACCAAAACTCTTAGAATTGTTCAAGAGTCCAAATGAGTCATGCAACACGTCCCTTGTCTCATTGTTATGTATTTGATCAACTTGGTGGAAAACTGCATGTTGGAGCTGTAATCTAATGTATATTTAACTCATACAATGTTTCTCACCTTTAATTCAGGGTGTCTGTTCTGTTGTATATTACACATTAGGGGTGTTTTGTTTTGGACGATGCACATTTCTCCTTTTTTTATTTCTGTTTTGATATCTAGCTGCACTGTCTCTCTGGTCTATATTGTTGAATTTGTTATTTACTTGGTTGATATATGGTCAAAATGTTCATTATTTTGAGTGATATCTGACTACACTGTAGGAGAGCGAGCGAGATGAGAGTTTGATTCCACATCGTGTCTGAAGCTCTTCTACTTTGAATTTGTCTATTTGAACTTCCTTTCATGTTGAATATGAGGAAGGACCTCGAGGTGAAATGTGCGTCACATTCCAGTCGTTCAGTTTCTGTGCAGCAGTTTGACTTCCTTCTCAATCTCATCCATATACTTTCTGATTACTCAGTGGGGAATGAAATCCCAGCAGGAGCTCAGCACTCACCTGTCATGGTGAAGATCCCCACCAGCCGGCCGATGCCTCGGTTCCCCAGCAGGGCCATCTCCATCCCAGTGGCCGCACTCTTCTTCTGCTCCCGTCTGGACTTGAAGGAGGCCCAGACGCCGGTCCCGAGGACCAGCAGGTAGAAAACCACCATCACCACCACACCGAGGACGTTGACGGCCATGATGGACCACCGCAGGCTCTCTGAGGTCGGACTGACTGCACAAGTGAGTGGTGGTGGTGAACATTGGAAGTGATCAAACAACAAATCCTCCCTACACCGTCCCGCTGGTCAAACTGGTTGTTGCGCGTCGCCCCATTATTTCCTCCAACTCCTTGAAGCCAGAGCAGTATTGACTCTGGTAACCGCTGCTCAACCAGCTCCACCTCACTGTGTCCTGCTCATCAACAGCCTGGCCTTTGTTCCTACACACTTCATTAGAATCGGACATCTTATATTCTTGTGAAATGAGCGTAAACCACTTTGATTGTTGTTGTGAGACGCAGCCTGTTATTGGTCTCCCCTCTTTGATGAGTTTGCCGGCCGCCTCTTGTCTCTGCGCTCAACTTTATTGATTTGGTTTTGCTGAAATATGTTTGTTAGATTAGACCATCGAAGTGAAAATGAATCAGCAAACCTTCATCTTCTTGTCCTTGGGGAAGACTGGGTAGTTTTTCTGCCCCGGATAAAGTTTGCACTAGCCAGATTTAATGCATGACCTTTAATATTAGAAAGTGAAAAATATTGAATATGGAGTGCTTCGGGCAGTTTGGCTCTGAATAATGATTCACAATATCAAAACAGTTAGTCATCATTTGATTAAACATGGAATCGGCTATGGTAAAGATAACTTCTGGAGCACCGTCTGTTTAACAGGAAATGATAGATCATTTGTTTCTATCAGACTCATAAGATATATTGAACAATTAATTTGGAATTTGAATTAATAGTTCTGAACAGAGAAGAGGTTGACATTTGATTTACGTTTGTGTATATTAAAAACAAAGTAAGCACGATTCCAAAAATTCTATTTATTCAAACTGAAAACAAACAAAACACACCCCTTGGTACTACCCATATACCGCTTGGTGTGTTTACGTGTGTGTGGGTGTAAGTGTGCGAGAGACGGAGAAAGAGAGAGATGGAGAGAGCGTGTTAGACTTGTGATGGAACTACACAACTAAATGACAGATCCCAAGAAACTCCATTCAAAATGGTGGTGACCGGGGAGACAAGATGGCCGACGTGCGTCTCGACCATGCGTTGGGACAACAAAGGGGCGTCGGAGTGAGACTCTCCACACCTGATTCCTGACTGCATCTCTGTTTAAATCCAACTCATAATATCAGTTCATGTGAAAACTATCAGCTTTGTCTAACGTCTGGATTCCTCAGATGTTGTATAATTACATGTATGATGTTGTCTTTGGTGAGATTTGTGTAGGATGGCGAGCTAACAAGTTAGTAAAGTAAAGATTAGCATGTGGATCGAGACACGACTAGATTAATAACTTGAAAATTACTCCTAATATCAGACTACATGACAAGTAATAGACTCAACACATTCTTTAAAAGAAACTGTTCTGTTCAGAGGATAAAATTTAACGAATCATCTCATGTAATGCCCGATAGTCACCACCTCCTTAACGTCTTTGAAAAAGGAGTTTGGTTGGAGAAGCTGGGGTTCCTGGGTTTGCAGATAGCACCTCCCTGCTCACTATGGTTGTGCTGGTTGTCCCTGGTACATCTCGGAGCTGATCGCTGGGGTCTGTGATGAAGCATTTTTCCGGTTTGCTGGAGGAAAAAGCACAAAGATTTCTTTGAGCTGTGGTCTCCTTGGTTCGGTTCCGGGTCCTTCCCTGGACGAGGCCGGACGCTGGGAGCTGGCCTCTGGTTGTGGTGGAGCTCCAGGAGTCCAGGCCTTCTGGGGGTCAGGCCTCCTCTCTGTTAGCTGTTAGCTGTTAGCTGTTAGCAGCCTCCTTCAAATCCAGGAGAGGAATAGAGACTGAATGAGTTCCCCCAAGGCCTTGATAAGACCCTCAGGAAACTTTTGGAGCTTTTGGATGTGAAACAGAGATGGATTCCACATTTCAGGCTTTTGGATGTCGGTGTCTCTTTGCGTCGCTCTTTGTTTTCAGCCGTGACAATCCAGGGATTGAGCTCCATGTTCTTTCCACTTTTACAGACTTCCTGTGATGTTCGACTTGAACGTGTGAAGCTTCATATTTCCTTGTACCATTGTCATTCCAATCTCTTCTGTACAACAACCAGACGTCACAGTCAGCATGGGCGGAATCTCGCCTGGGACGCCGGAGGTTTGCTTCCGATTCATGATGGACTCACTTTTTCGTTTGTTTCTTCATTGATGACGTCCAGACATGACATCCATGAAATGTCCATGAAAGACATACACAAACCTTACATTCTGGCTTCAAGGGAGACGTCTTGTAGAAGTATCGAGATGCCAACATGTAGACGTGTTTTGGGCCACTTGTTGCTCAGTAGGTGTCATCTCTGGGCTGATCTCCAGTCACCTGATGGTGCCCTCCACCTCAGCTTTGCTTCAGTGTTTCTGTCTCATCAGAGCTCAGGTTATGTCGGAATTTACTGTCTTGACAAATGACTCATTGCCGAGATGTTGATTAAATACCTTACCAAAGGATTGAAGAGCAACCTGCTCTCACACCTCAAGCCATCATTACAGAGGTGTTGTGTTACCTTTACCACCAACGTCCTGAATACACACCAGACACTTGATGGACACTAATTGTTGGTTCTCCAGTTGACCTTCTTCTGTAAACACCACACTGGTCCAACAACTGATTAAAACAAAAGGATTAGTGTGAGTGTTGTATCCATAGAAAAAAGACCTGAGATCTCAACTAGTCACACACACTCCACAGGACACATTCAGGACGGAATCTGTTGCTCTGGTGTCCCCCCCTCTGGACGTAACAATCAATGAACTCCCCATAACTCAACCCTGTGGAGGGGGTTTGAGGCTATTCAGTCTCTATGGAGGGGCTTTGAGGCTATATATATGTCAGTGCTACATATATTATTTGTAGTTATCACACTGATCCAAATACTTTCCAACTGTTATTAGATTAAACCAGCCTGAGCAGCTCTATCTAGACAGTAACATGAGTTTCTAGATTAAACCAGCCTGAGCAGCTCTATCTAGACAGTAACATGAGTTTCTAGATTAAACCAGCGAGTTCTTGTCTTTGTTGTTGTTATTATAAAAATAATCATAAAAGCCCAGTTCTGTGACCTCGTTCTGATTTCTCTAGAGCCAAGCTGTTGGGCTGAGTTATATATTCTCTTTGTTTTGTTTCCCCACTTAAATGTTTTGTTGCTCAAAATCCATTTTAATGTCTAAACAGACATTTTAACCATCCCTGGAGCTCCGCCTCTTCCTCATAACCCGGGTTCAATCCAGTTGAGGTTAGTTCCACTCAAGTTCTTCAGGTTCTACTGCAACCTTTGGTAGATTCTTCTTCAACTGTGAGCATTAGCTAACAGTAAGTATAGCCTAGCTTACCGAGCCCATTGTTAGCATCGCCAATAACAACAACCATTGTATAAGAGTCCTGTTCACTGGAGCAGATCGACGCCATTCGTCCTGACAAAGTCCGTCTTCAGTCAGTTTTTATTCAGAAAAACGCTTCACAAACAACCAAGCAGATACTTTATTTCAAACACGGAACAAAGCGAACATCAATCCATACGCTTGCAGAAAGCTGGATTAGCAACAGTACCAGTATACCATGTTCCTACATGCGATCCGATCTCCAGCTTTGTCGAAGTGCCTTTGAGCAAGAAGTTAAACCACCAGTGGGTCTCAGTGACTGATGAGCGGACTTTGTGTGTCCCTCTGGGCTTCCATAGTGCCTCTCCTCGGCGTTGGTTTGTGTGACTGAGAGTAAGTTTTGAGATGATTCACTGCTACGATATTGAGCTGTTTTCTTTTATACAAGAGCTTTTGGTGCGTATTGTTTATCGTCGTATGGCGTCATGTTACCAAGCTGTTTCGTCTTGTTGTGACTAAGTTTTAAATAGTCCACCCTCATGCCCTGTATGTATGTGGCCACTAGATGGCAATATTCTAAAATTTGTACTTGATTTGTTTCCATCGTTCAGATTTAATGTTCAACTTTTACTTTCACAATGTTCATGAGTGTTGGTTCACGAGGATGAGGGACCAGAGTGTTCAGAGGGCAGAAGAAAGTTCATTGTATTTTAATCTCTTCTCCAGTGGATATATACTAGAGAACACTCCACCAAGTCGTCTTCACTCGTGTCCTGACCACATCATCGCCCCCGTTACACACACATTCTCCTATTTCCGCCTCCAGGGTCTCATTGAGGTGTCAGAGGACATTTGTGTGTTGAAGCTACATCAAATCACAAGTATTATTTACAATGAACGTATGTGTGTGTGCTGTGAGGGACTGTGTTGATGCTACTTTATGTGACGTTAACATGGTTTTCTCATCATTGGCTTTGACTAGTTTCTCTCTCTACTTGAGTTCTGCGTCGCCATCTAACAGTGTGGGTTGCTGTGGCGCCTCCTGGGCCTTCAGCTTGAACACATCCCACCTCTCAGACAGCAGGTTCTTGTTGAAGAGCACGGACGCCACGTATGAAAATAACACAGTGAAAACAATGGAAGTCAGCATGCAGATGGTTTTAACTGGAGAGTACTGGACGTGCACCCCATCCTCCAGGGTGCATCCTGGGAAATGGAGGACGACCGGGAGTCCGAGTGCCGGGTCCCCGCTGAGCAGTCTCAGGCTTACTCCCACCAGGCAGCCCACAACGGCCCCGTAGCCGTTGGAGACCTTGAAGAAGAGAACGCAGACCAGCTGGGGGAAAGTGATGGCGTAGGCCACTTCGGCTCCGAGAAACCAAAAGAGGATGATGCTGTTTTTCATGATGGTGAGAGTCGTACCAAGCAGGCCCACCAGAACCACAAGAGCTCGGAGCGCCCACAGAGCCTCTTCGTCTGACGCCTCGAGAGAAAAGTAGAGAAGAAAATATGAGCAACCTTGGTTTTATTCAACAGTTTCCTCGTCAGACCAAATCTTAGTCTCAAGGAAAAACCCTTTCAAGCACTCAGTTGAATTCTTCTCCTTCCAGTTTGGTGTTGTACTTTGGTGTTGCAGTTTATCTAAAACCAAAAACAAAGCAGTTAATATGTTTACAGTAAATACATTTTATTTGCTTTATTTTGGTACTTTTAGCACATCTCAGCTAAATAACTCACTTTAAGCCACTCTAGTAGGTGAATTTACTTCCATTTCACATTATAAACTGTAGATGTTTGAAAACGTACCTGGTCTATAAAATGATGCTGGAAACAACACTGCTGCTGCTGTTTTATATTTTGATTCTCTGGGTAGCCAGTAGGGGGCGTTAGAGACTTTTGCCAAATATCAATAGTAAGATGTTTCTGCTGCTCCCTGACCTTTATCAATGTGGATTACAATCCAACAACAAGACGTCCCACATCGAGCTCTACGAGTGAATTCGTAATAACCATTCAGCAAAGGAAACTAGTTGACAGTACATATAATACTCGGGGTAGTCTGACTTATACTTCCAAGTATAGTGACACAGTCCTCACACCAGGTACAGTGGCAAGATATGTCAAGGTGTACGTTTTCTATTTCCTGGGTTATTTTGAGGTTCTCATGCTGTCTCTCATTTCAAGCTCCTTGACTGTCCCTCCTCGTTTCTGATTGCTGTTCCCCGTTCTGATGTGTTTCACCTGTTGTCTGGGTGTGTGATTGTCTTCACCTGGTGTCTGGGTGTGTGATTGTCTTCACCTGGTGTCTGGGTGTGTGATTGTCTTCACCCGGTGTCTGGGTGTGTGATTGTCTTCACCTGGTGACAGCAGTATATATTGGGCTTCTTTTGCGTGTCTTGTTTGTTGTTTCGTCTGTGTTTCAGCGTTTGTTCCTGTTGTCTCTACATTCCTCTGTTGGTTGCTTTCCTGTGATCTTTGCATTTTTATAAAAGTTTTTGGTTTTTGGTTTTGGGATTTTTTATTTTTTATTTTTTATTTTTTTTTGCTTTTGACAACTATGTCTTTGCCAGCTGATTGCTCCACCTCATCCTTCTCCAGTGCTTTGGAAACACTCCAATCACATCAATGGTGGTGCCTGGCCTCCTGAATCCTCCTCTCATTGCTCCCTGAAAAGATAAACCACAATAGGAGCCCTGGAAGCCCATGTGTCATCTCAGTGCCTCAGGGCCGCCCTTCCCAGGATGGCTCAGACTGTCATACCTGGATAATTGGCACATACAGACCAAATTGCAGCCCCGAGGTATTTGACCCAAAGTTCAAGCAATATTGAACACTAATGACAGCCTGACAGGATCCACGCATGAGGCATTGGTGGACATACCTCAACAAAGCCCGGAGCCTTACCAACAAGGAGCACTGACGTACTTTGGGCACCTGCACAGGGCAACAGATAAAAGCCTAGTCTTTATTTTAAAGACACAAGATGTTCTGGAGAACCTCACAACAGAAGATCACTGAGTTGTGGAATCTCTTTCAGTTGAGTTTCCATTGCTGTGCTGCACTTCTATCGTGTCACAACTCGCACGTCGACAACAGTCCTTCTAACCTGCTGATCCCTGTCTGCGGAGTGAAGAGCTCAGGAGGCCGTTAAGCTACCTTGTTCAGGTGGACAGCTTCATGAAGAATCGATGTCCACCAGCACTCACCGATGTCACTCTTTTCTCCGTCTTCAAAAGACTCTGCACTGTGAAGATTCTCACCTCTGGTCTCAGGAGGTTCTTGTAGATGTTGGTGGTGAAAACTGAAGCAGCAGAAAGCAAAGCAGAGTCAGCTGACGACATGGCGGCTGCAGCCACACATCCGATACCGATGACGGAGACGAAGGTCGGGGTGAGGTGCTGCAGGGCGAGGGGCAGGACCAGAGATGCTTCCCCACGTTCGTATGGAGACGGAGAACCATAGGAGGTCATGTTCCAGTCTGAAGGACGGAAACAGGGAAGGGTTTGAGCTTTAAATGTCATTTCCTGCTGTAGCGTCATCTCTAGTAGTGCAGAGACTCTTACCAATAGATGACACAGCAGCTCCCAGCAGGATGGGAGGTATCGCCAACACTAAGAAGAAGAACGCAGCAACGAAGCACGTGAGCTTGGCCGATGCTGAGGAGGAAGCTGACAGCGTTCTCTGGTGGAAGCACTGATATCCCAGACTGCCCAGTGTCTGCAGAGTAACAGTCAATAGTAGCTGGTTGGACCTGTCTCTTACAGTATGTGTTCAAAGTGTTTGCAGTTATCCTACCAAGAACAAGAACTCGTCTATCATGGTCCAGATCCTGCTCAGCTCAGGTTTCCCGATCCAGGGAGTGTGCACGGTGTTGTTCAGCAGAGTCTGGCTGATGTTCAGGCAGTGAGGGTTCAGCATGACAAAGGGAACACAGATGACCTGCACAAATAAACAAAGACTTCAGACCTTGGCAAACAGCAGCTAAATGTGTTCCACAGTGTTTTCTGACAGTAAAGTCTTCTGTCTTTCATGAATCAAAGGTGTGGCAGACTCACAAGGCCAGTTAGTATGAGGACCAGCTGGATGATGTCGGTGTAGGCCACCGAGTAGAGGCCTCCCAGCAGGGTGTAGACCACCGCCACGGCAGCAGAGATCCAGATGCACACGGAGAAGGACAAATCCAGGACCACACTCATGGTTCCTCCTGCCAGACAACCAAGAACTGAGCATCAGCAATCTAGTTCTAGAACACTGAGCCACAGAGGAATTGGTATAAACTGTACCTAGTCCAATCAGTGTTGCTGTCACCCAGATCACATCGAGAAGAACAGAAGCCAGGCTCAGTCCAGCTGTCGGGATTTTCCCATACTTCTCGTAGAAAGGGTCCAGCATCGTCACGTAGTTCCTTTGTCTCATTGGTTCAGCAAACAGCAGGCCGCCTTAAAGAGTCATTTTACACAAAATTCACTTCCTAAAGCTTCTCCAGCAGTACTACTCGTCCCCATACCTGGACTGACGTCCCAGAAGTGAAGACAGTCTGTCCTCTCTGTCCCTGGCTGGTTTCAGGTTTTAAAAAGTGTGTTGCTCCAAGCAGCCAATCAGAAATCAAACCCTATATAGTGTCATCGGGGGTTTAGCCAATCACAATCAATCCCAATTACAAAAGAGCTCATTATTCGAGGGGGACAGCTCTGTAGTTAGGGACTTACAGTCACACAGAGTCTTTTAAAGACTTGAAATGGACATTTATTGAAAAACAAGAAAGTGTAGTGTGGCCTGAGGTCCTGCGAGCCATTTCATTTATTCCTTTATTTAGACATATTATTGAACAAGCTCCATGAGGTGAACGTAAATATGCCAGATTTAGCTGAAGGCTAATTCCCATCTGTTGTTCCACATGAATCCATATAAGGTTACAAAAATAGAAAAACTATAAAAACAAGATGGCAAAACCAGGACAAGGATGATAAAATAATTCTTCCTCAATGCTACCGTAAAGTGTAAATATAAAAGTGCTTACTCAGCAGTCTAGCAAAGATAAAGGGCTTGTTTTGTTTGTTTGTTTTTCCAATCTATTTTAAATTGCACGACTGTCCTAATGATCAAGTTTGGTTGTTGATCAGTCGTATCTTGAACTGTTTTTTTTTAAACCGACAAAGGTGGCGCTTTCTGGGATACCTGGAGATTTAGTATTCCAGTTTGTGTAACCGTTAACAAAGAAGGCATTCTGGGCAAAAGAGGACTTTCTAAATTTAATTGCACTGGTGTTACTAAGGCTATTTCTTTTGTTGATCAAATGTCCGGGGGCGGTGGGGCCCTCCCATGGATGGATCGGTCTATTAGGAAGCCACTTTTAAATGATTTAAACTTCTCAAAGCTAAGAAGTTGATATTTCTTTAAAATAGCCATGGATGCATTATTCAGGGATGTTTAGACGACAAGAAATCCAAGTGAGAAAACTAAACTGTTGCTGGGTTTTGGGGGTCAGCTTGCTGGACAGCAGTGCTACGAACCAGCGGCAACACAACCGATTCTGACGGGAATCTGTCCGACATCTTTAGAAACACTCACCCAGGATGAAAGAGACGCTGTAGGACGTAATGATAATGACGGTCCAGGTCAGCCCCATTGACGGCGTGTACATCATCTCCACTGTGCCCAGGATGAAGCCTCCTCCCACCCACGTGGCTGCGACAGACGTCAACAGGTTCATCAGCAAACAGTGTAGAACCAAAACCAATAGAGAGGAGTAGGGGGGTTTCAGCTGGAACTATGGGTTGTCCTTCCTTCTCTAACATCAGATTATAGAGCATCTTCCTCCTCTAACATCAGATTATAGAGCAGCTTCTTCGACTAACCTCAGATTATAGATCATCTTCCTCCTCGAATCGAGATTGTAGAGCATCTTCCTCATCTAATCCAGATTACAGAGCATCTTCCTGATGTAACTTCAGCTGAATTTGATGAGTGACTCGGACATTAAATTGACCCACAAGGTGCTGAAAGCTCAGCCAATGCTAATGCTAATGCTAATGCTAATGCTACGTGTACAGAGGTATGTGGACATTACTAAAGAAGTGAAAGTATGTGACATGAACAGGATTTAAAAGTGTTCATATGAGTGATGGAGAGGAGACGGCACTGAGCTGACAGCTGAGAAATGATTACATTTTATTGCTGAAGACCGGCTGCAGGTCATCCTGTCATCCTGTCATCCTGTCATCCCGTCATCCTGTCATCCCGTCATCCTGTCATCACCTCATGGTGTCAATGAGACATTCATCATCACAGCCATGTTGTCATATGGAGCCTCTGATTGTAACTCTGAAGCTGTGAAGATGAGAAGAACTGCCACAGACATGATGGTCGATAAAGGAGGGTCGATGGATCCCGCCTTTACTTTGGAGTATTTCAGCAGTTTTCATCAAACTTCACTAAAACTGCTTTAGTCAGAAGTGATATGTCAGATTCATCTGCAGGAAGAAAACAAGGAAAAACCTTTTTTCTGGTCTAAACATTAATCATGAGATAATATTTGCTGTTATTTTATTGTTCCCCTGAAGTAAAATAACTTCAAGCTGAACCTTGTTTTCACATTCCTCCAGGTGATTTATGACGCCTGTTAAACATAATTAGATTTGGAGTCTGATTCTTCAGTCAGGCGATGGTTATCTTTGATAAGACAAGACATCTTCTTGTCTTTCTGATCGTCCTTCATCGTGTCTCATCTGTTACAGACTGGCTGTGCAGCTTTTCAGGGGACTTTTGTCAGAAATTCAACGACGAACTGTAAAGAACCTCAAATGACAAACAGAATGAAACCAACTGAATGTCCTGGTGTCAACACCTAGGAAGCTTTGTGATATCCAACAGGTATGCCAAATAAGTTCACCAATTTTCCACCTTGCTCTTGCAATACAGCCTTCCACCACAAGGTGGTGTCAGAGAGGACCCGAAGTGACTGGACTCTGCCTCCTGGTGGACATCGCAGGCATCACATTCGCTTTCACATCGTTCGATGATAAGGCTGGTAGAGCGTAGAGCAGCGACGCAAATGAAGGTTTGAAAATTCCTACAAACTAAAATGGGCCCTGACTTTTATTTGCTTAATTTTCTAGAGAAAATCTTCAACAAAAGAGAGGATTTCTTGATTTCTCTCTCTAGGAGTGTGTGTGAGCAGCTTGGGGCGACATGAAAACCTCCGAGAGGAGGCGGGGCTTAGCTGCTATTTCACCAATGACTGATCAACAATGAGTAACTGACCTGCTCAGTGATTGGCTGAACGTCAGTTCTAGTTTGTTCTGCTGTTTGTACCGGCTGCTGCTGGCATGAAGACGAGTCACTACTCGTCTTCATGCCAGCAGCAGCCGGCATGAAGTCACTGATTATTAACTCTGTCACTTCTCTTCTAATTCAGTCAGATTATTAACTCTGTCACTTCTCTTCTAATTCAGTCAGATTATTCACTCTGTCACTTCTCTTCTAATTCAGTCAGATTATTCACTCTGTCACTTCTCTTCTAATTCAGTCAGATTATTCACTCTGTCCTTTCTCTTCTAATTCAGTCAGATTATTAACTCTGTCCTTTCTCTTCTAATTCAGTCAGATTATTAAATCTGTCACTTCTCTTCTAATTTACTGTTTAAAAGGAGAAATGTCGCTGAAAAGCTGCAGGTCAGCTTCACGTTTCTCCAGAATAGTAATTTTTAATTTCACACACAGAAACGTGTTCAGGTTTGTTTATGTTTATAAATATTTAGATATGATCATATTTATTAATGACTGAAAATCTAAGAGCTTAAAAAACCAAAAACACGGTATATTTTGCGATTCTTTTCTGAGGGGCGCTCCTCGGGGCGGCATGGATCAGTTGGTAGAGTGTTCATCACCCAGTCGGATGGTTGAAGGTTCAATTCCCATCTGTACATGTGTCCTCGGGCAAGTCACTGAACCCAAACTACACACACACACACACACACACACACACACACACACACACACACACACACACACACACACACACACACACACACACACACACACTCACACTCACACTCACACACACACACACACACACACACACACACACACACACACACACACACACACACACACACACACACACACACACACACACACACACACTCACACTCACACTCACACTCACACACACACACACAGACACTTTCTACTTTTATGTGAACAAAGTTTGAAACCTGGAATTAAAGTTAAAGTTGATTCTCTTCATGAGATGAAAAGTCTTGGAGTTTTTGTGAATCGACAGTTTGAAGGTGACTCCAGGTTTTCCACTCTCACACACCTCGGGGCGCCTCGGGGCGCCTCGGGGCGCCTCGAGGTGCAGGGGAGCTTTTCTTTGTCTGCGTGAGGACGAAGGAACCTGAGAGCACCTCTCATGTGTGCGGTGCTCACCTGTCATGGTGAAGATCCCCACCAGCCAGCCGATGCCCCGGTTCCCCAGCAGGGCCATCTCCATCCCAGTGGCCGCACTCTTCTTCTGCACCCGTCTGGACTTGAAGGAGGCCCAGACGCCGGTCCCGAGGACCAGCAGGTAGAAAACCACCATCACCACCACACCGAGGACGTTGACGGCCATGATGGACGAGCTGCTGCTGACGCTCCCTGATGTGGAACCGACTGACAGAGTAACTGACACAGAGCAGGTCGACTGGAGAGCCTTAAGCTCCGCCCCCTCTGCCTCCAGCTTCTCACCTCTGTTGGAAACAGTTAATTACTCTGTGTTGAAGTGTTGAGTAACAGAACTCGATACTACTTGTTACGCCTTCACGCTCCACTGTACACGTCCCTCCTGCAGGGGCATGACGTTATTTACATAATCTTTGGTTTTTTAGCTGTGTTGAAAATAACTTAATTACTCTTGATTGTAACTGATTACTCCTTTGTAGATGAAAATATATCATTGATACTTGAATTATAATTTATATACGACTACACTAACTCTTACCTTCATCATTTTAATTGTCACTATTTCACCAAACTCATCCAGATTATGGAGCATCTTCCTCCTCTAGCGTCCAGATTACAGAGCATCTTCCCCCGCTAACATCCAGATTATAGAGCATCTTCCTCCTCTAGCGTCCAGATTATAGAGCACCTTCCTCCGCTAACATCCAGATTATAGAGCATCTTCCCCTCTAACATCCAGATTATAGAGCACCTTCCTCCTCTAACACCCAGATTATAGAGCACCTTCCTCCTCTAACACCCAGATTATAGAGCACCGTCCTCCTCTAACATCCAGATTATAGAGCATCTTCCCCCTCTAGCGTCCAGATTATAAAGCATCTTCCTCCGCTAACATCCAGATTATAGAGCACCCCCTCTAACATCCAGATTATAGAGCATCTTCCTCCTCTAACATCCAGATTATAGAGCACCCCCTCTAACATCCAGATTATAGAGCACCTTCCTCCTCTAACACCCAGATTATAGAGCACCTTCCTCCTCTAACACCCAGATTATAGAGCACCTTCCTCCTCTAACATCTGATTATAGAGCATCTTCCTCCTCTAACATCCAGATTATAGAGCATCTTCCTCCTCTTAACATTTGATTATAGAGCATCTTCCTCCTTGAACTGGAGGGAAGTGCATAGAACTACCTCTGAGGTTACTTTCGGAGTAGCAACACCTTATTTTGCAGTAATTTGTGAAGTAACTCCACTACTAAGACCTAAATAACTTGAAAGCAGCGGTAATCTCCAGAACCTCACGTGTTTTCATATCTAATCTTAAAACTCAGTTTCTATCGTGTCAAACTGCATGATAATAATAATGTTTACGTTTGTTTGCTTTTTCAATCTATTTGTACTTTTGTTTCAACAATAATGTAGAACTGAATTGTAGTAACATTTATAATATTCCTAGAACTTCTTCAGTCCATGCTGTTTGAATTCTTTTGGACCAATTGTACATTTTTCTCCTGCAGAGAAATCGGCGGATCGGGTTTGACAGAACTTTGCGGACAGATGGTAAAGGTCTTGGTCCAAACCTCTAACTGCATAAACTCAACAGGCACTTTACTTTTACAAACACGGGCCGGTCCAAACCGATGACTCAGCGGTTCCATCGTACGGCTGTAAAGGACAGAGCGGTTGTAACTCTGTTACAAAAGCTTCTTCCCTTCGGGGCGTTCAGCCTTCGACTCTCAGCGGCGCTGCAGTGAACGGGAAGCATGTGATGGTGACGGGGTGTGTTGAGGTGTGCAGACTGCTGGAGGGAAGAGTTAACACCTTGTGAAGACTTCCAGGCGGAACCAATGCTGAGTGACAGGTGATGAGTGTCGATGACACCTGGGTGACTCCTGATGCTTTTCAGGTCTTCCTGCATTGTCATGATTGTTTTCTAACAGCTTAGCCGCGACAGACATGCCGAGGCTAAACAGGAGTGGCCCCAGGATGGAACTGTGAGGAACTCCACTTGTCATTTTATCCAGCGGGGGTTTGAAACACCAGGCTTGACACTAGAACACTAGTGTGGATTTGGGGTCTGAAGCCAGTCATTCATTCAAGGTGTGCACTCAGGGAGGATTCACATTGTTCATTTATTCTATTTTAGGATTTATTTATTCTTCCCATACTAGAAATAGACTGGGTGAATGTGGAGGAGAAACTCATTTGCCCAAGAGCATAAATAATAAAGTATGATTACTTTAGTTTACATCCCTCCAGCTTCATGGTGTAAACAAACTGTAGGCGTGCAAATGAAATGAAACAAAGATGAAGAAGATCACAGTAGTTAGTTGGTTCTAATTTAGTGCAATCTGCAAGGAGTCCCTGCAGATTGCAGGGACGGATAGGGGACTGTGATGACACTGAAACTACTGACTATTTATTCTTCCAATGTACGTATTGTGAAGTGTCTTGGCTGGATGTTAAACACTGGCTATTTCCAAAGGTTCCTCATCCTAATAGTTTCCTTCAAAACGACCATTTTTAGACTAACGGGCTGTTACGGCAGTGACTCCCTGGTTAATTATATCCTAACCCTTGAAAAAATTCTATTCATAGTTCAACATTCCAGAAGGTAAACCATAAATCCAATGAGTTTCGTGATGTATTTCTTTTACATATCAAAGCTCTCATAGTTCTGAAAAATATAATTTCATTAGTTAGTAAGCTTCCCGTGGGCTCTCCACCTTCCTGTGGGCTCTCCACCTTCCCGTGGGCTCTCCACCTTCCCGTGGGCTCTCCACCTTCCCGTGGGCTCTCCACCTTCCCGTGGGCTCTCCACCTGCAGGAAGGTTCTTAATGGTGCTATGTGATCTGGGTGACGGTGCTCGGACTGACACCCCCACCACCCGGGAACGGATACGCGGGAGAAAATGGATGGATGGATGGATGGATAGTTAGTAAGCAGAATTGAAGACTATGATTTAGAAAAAAGCCCATGTGGTAATTTTTTCCTTCCTTTTTAATTTTTTGTTTGTACATATGCAGTTTTTTTTTTTTTATTTAGAATTTCTCATGCACTTTAAAATGCACCTTAGTTCTTGTTATTTAATGATCTGCCACATTGTTTGTAAACGTGCACTCGTTCAATAAAGTTGTTAAAAGAAAAAAAAGCATACAGGGACGGTGACGTCAAACGCAGAGGCGGGGTCTGTGAAACGCTTGGGCTGTGATTGGTCCGTTTCAGTCTCGGGCTGTGATTGGTCCGTTTCAAACAGCAGACCGCGGCTGTTGTCGAAGCTCGTTCGGCGCCGGTTAGCAGCGTGAATGAACTTCCCTCTGTTTTTCACCTTAAAGGGAGTGATAAGAGCGACAGGTAAGTGCGTCTGTCACGTTATGTCGCCGCCGGGATGTGAACAATAAGTCCTTTTTTTGTCGGTTTCGTGTCACATTGGTTTAAAGCGGCTACTCGCTGGAAGCTGGTCTCCAGCTGGGCATTAGCGTTTAGCTTCAGCGTTGTAAACATTCATTAAAGGACAGATTACGCGAATATTAAAACCGTCAAACTCTCAACCGTGTCAATAAAAGTAAAAGCATAGCACAACAGCCTCTCCCAGGTGATTGTTTCTCTAGCTGTTGCACTGCAGTTCATGTACAATGAGGTGTTTATAACATGTTGAAGTTGGTTTCTGATTTGTAGTGCATGAGCATGTTCTCAACTGATTTAAAAAAGAAAAAGAAAAAACGCCCGAGGGATTAAAACGTAATCCGAACATTTAGGAATCCTGCCAGGCCTGAAAACCAAGTTTGAACACCATTAAGTATAATACCACTCCTCACAGAGTAAAAAATGACATCTAGTTTTTTTAATAAGAATGTTCTGGGACATTTCAGCAATTGCACATAAATTCATTTCTGAAATGCAGCATATAAAAAAGTGATCGCAAAGAAAATTAAGTGCAGGTGTGGACAGTGATGAATCAGTTTGACTAAAAACCAGTCCAAACAAGAAGAGAGTAGGAATTTACAGCATACACGATAACAACCAGAATAAGGAACGTATGCACACAAGACATGATTCAAGGGTTAATATCTTTAGGGGAAACAACTCATCAGATATCAATTCATAGAGACACAAGCTTAAATCCTGTTAAAATCAGTCACTAGCTCCAAATCAACAGATACCATTTACATGGCAATGTTTTAAACACAATGTCTGTTTACACAGAACTGCTGAAAACGATGTAGTTGGCATGCCAGGCCACGAGTTGGCGCTGTTGTTTGGTTTTGTAATGAAACCACACACACACATGCATCACAGAACAATCGGCTCTAAACATTAACAATGGGAGAACATGACAGACGACCAAGTTGGATTGTTATTACAGTGACTTGTCAAAATAAAAGCACCAAGTCCAGGAGAATCTGGACTGGGAGTCACGACACCACGGAGGAAACATGGTTCTGATTGTCTCTACTGAGCATGTGCAGAAGAACTAGTTTTTTTTTTTGTTGTTTTTTTTTCTTCCCTTGTCCTGTTCGGCAGCTTGGGCCAACAATATGATGTGATCTAGAACCTTCGGAGTCAGAACAGTTTTTGGTCTTGCAACAGGGAGAGACCTGGAGTCTCCTCCTGTTGCCTTCTCCGTCAGAAGCTGGCATGGCTGCCGTACACGACCGGGGGGGAACGCACAAAGAGAGAGAGAAGAGAAGAGAGAGAAGAAAGTCGAGGGGGGAGGGGTGAGGGGGGAGGGGGGAAGGGGGGAAGGGGGGAAGGGGGGAAGGGGATAACATACAATGTCCTTGTTGTGCTACATATATTATTTGCAATAATCACACTCATCCAAGAAGAACTAGTTAATACGCCCGCGGTGTGCATGTGCAGTAGCAGCGTTTCGGAAAGCTGCGTTTTCCCGTTTACACAGAGACGAAGTGTTTTCAAAAAGTTGTGTTTTCAGTGGCACTGAGCACACTTCACTACGCTGTCGTGTAAAGGGGGCCGAGACACGGTGCATGCTGGGTAAGAGGGAAGAAACCAGGCTGAACCAGAAACCGCCCCGACTGCCTTTACTTTCATTTCAGTATTTTCTCCTCATCTGGTCGTCATGTTCTTTTTGTGTGTTTTAACTCGGAGGAAACACTGAAGTACTTGTATGTGTACGTGTGTTCAGATGATTTGACCTTTGGCCTTCCCCTCCACGTCTCAGCTCCCTGTTATTCTCTACATTCGCTGCAGGCTTATGGAGTCGTGTTTAAACATCGAGCCCGAACGGCAGCAGTTCAACGTGGAAGATGTGAAGCGAGACCTGTCGTCAGAGTTCAGCATCGCCCCGGTAAACGTTCAGCACAGCGCTCTGCACCCCTCATAGCCAGTAGACACACTGTTCTTCTGTTCCCCTCCAAATTAAGATTTTCCTGGAGCCGCAAAACATATCGAACCTTTAAATGAGGCTCACGCTGCTTCTACAGTCTCACTGTAGTTTATGAATATCGCATTAATGAAGTTAGGATGGTGAACATCTCATTACCCCTTCAGCTGTTTTTAGAAGTTTCCTCCTTCCTTTACCATCGAGGCAGTTTTGTTTCCAATAAGATTCAAAGGTACGAGCAGCAATTAGAAACCATGTTCTGCCTGTAACAACCATTCTGGATGTCATCAAACCAATAATTTAATTGTAGAAGGACTGAGAGTGTTGCAGTGTGTTTCCTCAATGAATGATTTCATAATCAAGCTCCACCGAATCGGCCGAGCTGATGTGGCAGGATGTGAACTGTCTCTGCAGAGTTCCTGCGGCACGGAGGACGAAGGGCACCTGCAGGTTTACCTGCGCGTCCGACCCTTCACCTCAGCAGAGGGCACCAACGGAGAGTCCCAGGTAAGAACAGCTGTGCACCACTTATTCTTAAAGGGAACTCATTGGTTTGACAGGATCTCGAGCAGAATTCTGTTTGAGTAAATTGATGGGGGAAATGGCCATGAGATAAACTTTATTGTTTGCCCCCAAGCAGTTCAGGGGTCACATACAGTCCAATCTCCGGTAAAGTAGAGCCATAAAAACCTTTTAAACATTTACCTTAAAGAGGTTTCTTTGTTGAAGCGCAGAGTAGGATCTATATTTTCATAAAGATCTAAAAATGACTACAATCTCAACCGTTAGAATGAAACCTTCTGGTGCAAAATCCAGTGGAATCTTCATAAAACGTGTGTTTTTACAAACTCCCCCTGACAGCGCGGCTTTGAGGCCAGTTTGATAGCAAACCTTTATGGCGGCGTCGCCGATATCTCAGCTCAGTTCTCCGTGTCGTGTTCTTGGTGGTTTGTCCTGATTGGAGCCTCTTTGGGCCCGTTTTGGCCCACGGGCCTCGTGTTTGACTTCCCTGCACTAAAACTGACCTGTAGCACTTTTTGTGCTCCCTCCCTTGTCTAATCACATCAGTTGTACATCAGGTCGTCCATGAGGTGGAAGAAAATAGTCCACATCTCATAGAATTCCTGTTTTTCTGATGCCAGATCTCTTTAATCCTCTCACTACAATTAGGCCCCTCGGCACACTTCCATTTTAAAGCACCTGTTTCACCTGTTTGGCTTGCAACAGACCGAAATCAATAAGTTTATAAAGTAAGTCAGTCTTTGTGCAGTGAAACCTTTAGGGTAGGTATGAAGTAAACAAAGCCTTGTTTCCATTGGAATAAGACTCCCTGTCAATCTACAGATCAGTCCAAGTACCTCTCTCTAGTACGTCTGACGTTTTTTTTGACGTTCGCACTTTTATTCGTTCTGGACATCTTGTAAGAAGGTCAAAGGTCAAAGGTGAGCTGGAGAGGATCCAGGTTGAGGTGGTGGATATATGTGATGATCCAGACAGTCTCCCTGGTCTCCCACAGGACTGTGTTTCCATCGAGCCCCCCGACACGGTGCTGCTGAAGCCCCCCCGGCTCTCCCTCCCCACCAGCACCGACAGAGCCCTTCCACAGACCGGGCAGCGCTTCCAGTTCTCTCAGGTTCCAGGAAAAAACTCTGATACGCTGCGCATGTTAGGAGCCAATCAAAGCCTTGGATCAGAAGCTGTAATAAGCCTGTGGTTCCACCCTCTGACAGGTGTACGGCCCCGACACCACCCAGAGGGAGCTGTTTGAAGGCACCGTCAAGGATTTGGTGAAGGACGTCCTGAGAGGGAAGAACTCTCTGGTCTTCACCTACGGAGTGACAAATGCAGGGAAGACCTTCACCTTCCTCGGTAATCTCTCGTGGCGTTTGAACTCTACCAGCCGTTCCATTAGTGCTGCAGCACAATCTCACAGGGACTGGTGTGTGGGTGAACTGGTTTCCTCAGCCTGCTGCTGTGTGTGGACTAGTTTGGGTTGGTTTTCCGTCAGTATTTTACATTAATTCATTGATTTTAACATGAAACGAACCTTTATTCATGTAAATCAATCAATATTTCTTGACCTCACCTCACATGAAGAAATTCCACAACATTTTGTCACAAACCGTTTCTATTTGAGTGAATTGATGGGATAATGGCCGTGAGCTATTTTTAATTTCATTGTGCCTCCAAGGACCAATGACAATAAAGGAATTCTGATTCTGAAGATAAGATAAACTTTGTTTGCAACAAGCGGTGACAGAAATCTTTCTTTAACCCCCAAACAATAAAATACAACACATACTTAAAAAACACTTAAGACACAAGAAACGGTAGCCGATAAAGAAAGGAATTTAAAAAAGGAAATAAAAAAATGTGTGTGGCTATACATATATATATATATATATATGATGTGTGTGTGTGAGGGAATTTGCACTACAATAAACCATTAGGAATCACTATTTCTTTCAGATTCTTTGGTGTTGATTGACTTCACCTTCTGCTTGGAACTGTTAAAAAAACAGAAACATTTCCCAGTTTGCACTCAGTCCAGCCAACTCCTCATTCCTTCCCACTTCCTACAAACGCGTCTTACCAACGATGAACTTGACAGTGTGAGTTAATCCGTCGACTCATTGTCGCCCCCTGAAGGCCCCAACGATGACGTGGGCGTCCTGCCCCGCACGCTGGCTCTCATCTTCAGCAGCATCAACCAGCAGATCTTCCCGGGGACGAGCATCAAACCTCACCGCTGCCGCGAGTTCACCAAGCTCAGCCAGGAGCAGCAGGACAAAGAGGCGCTCTTCAAGAGGAACCTGCTGCGACAGCTCAAAGAGGTAAACAACAAAGTGCCATCATTCCCCCGAGACGCGTTACTGCGTGAAGTTTGGCTCTATTGCTTTAGACCTGGGAAACAACCCAGTGCTTTTATTGCTAAATATTCAAATTACAATTTATTTTAAATTCCTTCAACCTTGTTGGGTCTTTATCCTGAAGCCCAGCGAACCCGCCACATGAACATTCTTTACCTACCGGGTGTGAGGAGATAATGCAGCTCAGAGATCTGCTCCTCTGCTTTCTGGAAGAGTCTGAATGCTAAATGCTAAATGCTAACCTCCAGAGCCACCAACTTCAGAAGATTTTAAAATGTTGTTGAAGTGTTGATGAAGTCTTCAAGTGCTTCTGAAAACACACAGTATATAGTATATATATATCACAGTCCAGTAGTTGGCTGTAAGTTGTGTCAACATTTGAATGTTTTGAAAGTTTTTCTTTCTTTAGACGAGTCGATGAGCGTCGTGGTTCATCAGAGCAAAACAATGAGACTGATGATTCTCACCAAATCGCTCCACTGACATCAGTCTGATTTGTAAGGTTATGCAAGATAAAGACAGGTACTCGCATTACTTCTGAGCCTGTATTTCACACTCCCGACTGAACATCTTCCAACGTGACATTTTAACACGAGACCCAAAACTATGAAGGAACTGTGGAAAACCTGACGGGTGTCCCGGTTATTACACCACCCAGGGTATGTGGAAAATATCACACGAGAAAAAGATTGACACCAAAGAGAAAAATCCATAAAGCTGACGTGAAGCTGCATGAAACGCTGTGAGGACAGTTTACTGAGTACTTTCAGTGGCGGCAGTAAATCAAGACCTGCAGAGCCGAATCACAGGATTCTCTCCCTCACGCTGCTCTCATGACCGCTTCTTACTGTCCGCACTGGAAATCAGTTCATAATATTTAAATTCCTAATCAACAAACTTCCCTACAAACGACATTTTCATCACACGTTTTGCCCCAAAGAATTTCTCAGGATTTGATTTCACTCCAAATAAAATCATAATTTCCTTCAGAAATAGTTATTTAAGCATTTTTCAATCAAAATATTCTTGGTAATAAAAGTCACGTTTTTCTAAGAGAATAAAATGCATTTTTTGTACAAATGCATTTATAATTTCGGCATTTTTTATTAAGAAAAGGTTATTGGAAATTGAATACATTTTATTTATTTATTTTTTTAATGATTTGATGGTTTTTTTAATAAAAAGTTTGTCATTCAAATTAGAATTCATCTGAAAAAAATCTTTTCATGAAACAGAATATACAAGACACTTATAGATTTTATGATCCTCTGCTGTTCCAGTGTTGTTCTGTCCACATGTTGGACTCAGACTGAAATGACGGCTGTTCATCATATCAGTCTGGATCTGTCTGACCTCTGACCTCTGACCTCTGACCTCTGACCTCTGACATGCAGCATTTCTTTGAAGAAGCAGCTCCTTAATGGGATCAGCCTGTTTTCACCTGCTTCTCTGTGGGACTTATGGTTCTCTCTCTCTCTCTCTCTCTCTCTCTCTCTCTCTCTCTCTCTCTCTCTCTCTCTCTCTCTCTCTCTCTCTCTCTCTCTCTCTCTCTCTCTCTCTCTCTCTCTCTCTCTCTCTCTCTCTCTCTCTCTCCCCCCCTCTCAGAGTGATAAAAGCACCTCCAGCTATCTGAAGTGCAGTGACGGGAGCAACTCAGAAGGTTCGTCTCGTTGTACAAAACACTGCACAAGCCACCGCTTTGCAAATTACAAAGAAATATATACGTATATCATGAAAAATATATATGGCCATGAGGACAAATACATACAGTCATTAGAAGAAATGTATATGGGCATTCAAAAAAATGTGTTTGCATACTATTGGAAATACATACATACATTAGGAAAGGTATATATGTACATGAGGACAAAAGTACAAACGATGCGTTTTCACTTTAAGTGTTGTCGTCTAAATGCAACCAAAGATTCATAGCAAGTGGCTTTAGATCAGCTTCTCCATTTATCCAGATGAAGCACATTGTTCTCTGCTCGACAAACAGAACCATGCCAGGATCACCCGATCAGAACGTTTTGATTGAACATCCTTCAGGAAACATGTTGACAGTGAAGTGGGTCCTGGCTGGACGTGTTGCGGCTGCTTTGAGCAGTCGTCCACGTCCTTGTGGTCCTCTGTTGGTTTGGCGGTTGCCTTCACGCCCTCGGTGTGTCCAGGCTCGTCCTTGTTGGGGTGGAGCACGTTCTCGGAGGAGGACTCCGTCGTGGAGCTGGAAGCAGACAGCAGGTTCTCCGTCTGGGTCTCCTTCTGCGAGATTTACAACGAGAACATCCACGACCTGCTGGAGGCCGCCCCCTGCGGAGCCGTGAGACGCGCTGCGCTGCGCCTCTCGCAGGACGTCAAGGGGAACTCCTTCGTGAAGGGTGAGGCTGCTCAGCTGGGTGGACATTTCATCTGATGAATGTCTTCTGGTCCACCTCGGTCAATGATCCGACCTTTGTTGTACCTGCTCAGACGCCCGGTCTCATCACTAACTGGTGTTTCAGATCTGCACTGGGTTCAGGTGAACAATGCAGAGGAGGCTCACAGGGTGCTGAGGCTGGGCAAGAGGAACCAGAGCTTCTCCTCCACTCGACTCAACCATCTGTCCAGCAGGAGGTGAGCGCACAGGGAGGGAGGCGGGCCATCTGGAAACACCGCCGGAGACTCGTGCTGTCTCACTCCTCCAACCTTTTAAGGCCCCAGCATACCCCCATAAGAACACGGAGAAAAGTCAGCCAGCTGCTGAAAAAAAATGCTTTTTTGATTTCAAGAGGAAGTGCAAAACCTCCGTAGCGTTGGGGTCCGTTTACTCAACAACGTTGCTTGGTGTTGTGGAATTTTGTGAGACGAAGGTCATGTTGGAATTTATGTTGAAAATGAAGTCACACACTGTTCAAACCTTTGAAGGAATATTTCAAAGTGATAATTCTATAAATTAAAGAATTTACATTCTTACATCACAAAATAGTTTCTCCTAAAAAAAACAAAAAACAATTTTACATAATTATTTTTCTCTCTAGTGTCTTTGGATGAAGATCTGAGGGACGTTTTGTTGTTGCCACGGTTACCGGTGTCTCCTACAGTGACCAGCTGATGAAACATTTGTGTTTTTCCACCGTGTCTAGTCACAGCATCTTCTCCATCCGGGTTCTGAGGATCGAGGACATCGGCACTCCGAGGGTTCAGACGGTCAGCGAGTAAGTCGTGGAGGTCAGAGGTCAAATATTAATGTAGCTCAGTGTGGACCGCGGCCCCCTGGTGGTCTGCAGAGGGATTACAGGACAATTGTGATGGTGTTTACAAGAAATACCTCATTTTTAAAAGAATGTCATTTTCTAGTTTAAAATATACACGACATGTTAAAATCTCTTATGATGATGATTAAAGTTTGTGTGTGTGTGTCTCTCTCCATGTGTGTCTTCAGGTTGTGTCTGTGCGACCTTGCCGGCTCTGAGCGTTGTGGAAAGACTCAGAATAACGGCGAGCGTCTGAAAGAAGCAGGAAACATCAACACGTCTCTGCTCATCCTGGGGAAATGCATCAACGCTCTGAGACACAACCAGAAAGCCAAGTGAGAGCCCATCTCTGCCCTTCACCACGACATCAGACTGAACCGGGAGTTCCCTTCAGTCCTGCTTGTAACTGGATGTGTGTTTCCTCCCCTCAGACTCCTCCAGCACGTTCCCTTCAGAGAGAGCAAGCTGACGCACTACCTGCAGGGCTTCTTCCGCGGCCACGGCAAAGCCTGCATGATCGTCAACATTAACCAGTGTGCCTCCATGTACGACGAGACGCTCAACGTCCTCAAGTTCTCCGCCGTGGCCCAGAAGGTCCACACCCTCCCCCTCCTCCTCCTCCTCCTCCTCCTCCTCCTCCTCCTCCTCAGTGTCAATACGTTCTATCACATTATGTGTTACACTTGTTCTTCCACTTGAGACCAGACATCTGCAACCTTCAGGACCAAAATATCCGTTCTCACCATTTTCCATCGGAACATGTTAATTGTCTCAAATGAAGAAAAAACATGTTTAAAAAAAAAATGTTTATGTTGTGTTTATGAAGTTTCAAAACTATGATTTAGATCTAATTTATTCCTTTTCTTTGTTTAGCTTTTGGAGCCTTTTGGAGCCTCTCCATTAAAAATATAGTTGGAAAAAAGGCAGTAGATTAAAGTTAATTTTACTTTTGCTTTATGAGCCGAATGTTCGACAGCCTGATCGGAGATCCAGGGAAATGGCGTGTTCAGTAAATGTATTAATGTGTCTCCAGGTGGTGGTCCTGTCCTCCAGACCTCCTCCCATCATAGCCCAGAAGGACTCCAGCGAGCTCTCTATCCTCATCAACAGCGCCAACTGGGAGGGGCGGGGCCACAGCAGGCGGAGCTCTCTGATTGGCTGGGAGAGCAGCCTGGAGGACGTCCTGGAGGATGAGGATTATGAGGATGAGGAAGAGGAGATGGAACAGACTGTGTTGGAGGAGACGCTAAATCTGAGCGACGACGATGAAAAAATAGTCATTTCCAGAAAAAAACTCCAGGTCAGTTGGTGATAACTTTAATTTTACGATCTGTTTAAACTTTAATCAGTTCTATTAAATTGTCCTTGGCCGTATCAACATTAGATTTCTTGACTCCAGGGGGCGCCACAAGAAGCATACTCGAGTAACCTGGCTCCTGTGCAACCTCTAAACCTGGGTTCCCCGATGCCGGGCCTCGAGGGCCGGTGTCCTGCAGGTTTTAGCTCCTCCCAGCTTCAGCACACGTCAATCTGATGATGATGTCATCGTCTAGCTTGTAAAAAAGCCAAGTAACGAGGCCTCATTGCATTCAGGTGTGTTGCAACTGGGAGGAACCTAAAACCTCCAGGCCTGGAATTGAGGAACCCTGCTGTAAACCATTTGTGAACTCTGTTCTCCTCCCCACATCTGTAGAGCATGTGTGAACTGTGTTCCCCTGTGTGTCCCGGTCTTCAGAGACAGGGGGCGCTGTTGGAGCAGCTGAAGACGGAGGGAGCCCAGGCACTGCTGATGGAGGCTCGGGTCAGAGAGGAAATCAGCCGGGAGTTCTCCGATCTCTTCTCCAAGATGCAGAGCGACTACAAGTGAGGCTTCGTCTCGTAGTTTCTCCCGACTGGTTCTGTTGGAGTTCTGACTCGGTGTTTCTGTCCGGCCCAGCGAGCGTCTGGCGAGAGAGACCGAAATCCTGGAGGAGCGAGCGGAGCACCGGATGAAGATCTTCCAGGAGCTGGTCCAGAAGATGTCCTCTCGAGACGGCAGCCAGGACCAAAAGGCCATGGTGACGCTCGGATTTTACCTCCATTGAAATGTTGACCTGCAGCCAGTCGGAATGTTTGATCATCTAAGCCCCGCCCACTCCACTGTAACGCATCCCACTTTTTAGGTTTTTAAAACGAGTGGTTTTGCTCTTTTCTACCAAATAGAATTGATCTGCAGCCTAAAACAGGTTTAACCTTTAAAATAAAGAAAACAGTCAACAGGCGGGATCGTTTTTTTGTTTTTGTTTTTTAGGACAAATTTACAGCTGTAAGCATTTATTTTCATTTTCAGCAGTTTTAGCATTTGTTGTTTCCACGCTCAATGTTGTGAAGAAGTGCTGGTTAAGGTCTGATGTGTTCCAGGAGGACACGGCGGGCTCGTCCTGGACTTCTGCTGAGGAGGAGAGTGTCTGTGGGAGGTCGAAGGCTTCATTTATAGCCCATGCTGCTCAGGACAAACTCAGCGGTGAAGAAGGTAACGACGCTTCCAGACATTTTAAAGTCGGCGCGTGATTCCACTGGGTAGATCCAGAGCTGTTACTCTAGATTCCTTGTCTGGAAATGTGTGATGAACTCATCATAATGTCAGTAGTTACCTGAAAACAGCTCAAAATCATCTTTTTTTTTTTTCGCTCTCTCTCATAACATCAGCTTGTGAGGTTGGCTTGTGAATGTCCAATTGATGGTGCTCTGTGTTTGTTTGTGTCCCCTCTGAAGTCGGCAGAGTGGAGGACGAGGACAGACTCCGTTTAGTGTCTGCACTGGAGGAGAAGAGTTCAGACATGCTGCGTCTGCAGAAGCGAATGTCGGAGCTGCAGAAGCGGCTGGATCAGGAGTCGGAGAGCTCGCAGGTCACACTCGCCTCACACTGACACGACTCTGTTTCTATTTCTGTTCCGTTGGAGGAACGGATGAAAATTAGCCTTCTGCTAAATTCGGCACATTTACGGTAACCTAGTGAAGAGATGACTTGTCCATTAATATGCAAGGTCCCATAAAAATAAATAAATGAATAAACCCTTTAACCAGGAGAGATTTTAAACAAAACAGTTTGATCCAAATCTGTTGATTCCCATCAGTGGGCTGTTTTGCTCTCTGAGCCCAGGAAACATGTCTGGAGTGGAAACCTTCAGAAGTTACCTTTATTAAAAAGTTGCAGTTCATGTGTTTGTTATTCCGCTTTGTGAGGTCGTCCTGTCAAATTAAGACCAGCCATGGCTGGTTTTAGGTCGCGGGTCACATCGGGATTAATCACGTTCATCAGTTGGTTCTGTGAGCTTGTTGAGGTCCGACGGACTGTTCAGCGCCCGACATGAAGGACGTTCCTCACAGAAATGTTCAGAGTGTGACGATATAGCATGGATTGTTTTTTACTGTCGTTTTTTTTCTGTAATTCTAGAAATGAACAAATTAAGGTTGTTTCCACCACAATTTATCAAGTGAAAACACATCGTTTGTGTTTCGCGTTTACACGGAACTATTTTGAAAACGATGTCCATTTACACAGAACCAGCAGAACCAGCAGAAACACTATAAAAGCTTTCGATTTAGGATTGAAGATGTTGCATCAACTGGGTCTTAGTTATCAACAGATAGCCTATTTTAAAGCTCATCCAGTCAGACTCACAGTGTCTTGTTTCTTTGTGTTTGTACATTTAAATAATGATTCTTCTCAAACACTCAGGAAGCCGCTGCTGCTCTGGAGAAGGAAAGACGAGGTAAAGAGGCGACCATGGCTGCACTGGGGAAGGAGAAGGAGGAGAACCAGAGGAGGCAGCAGGAGCAGCTTTTACTCCGACAACAATTCACACAAGTGACCAACAAACTGGAAGCTGCTGAGCAGCAGGTGACAGCTTAAATTAGAGAGCAGCTTTCAGCCTCTCGTGACTGAGCCAGACTCTCGTACTCCTGCTTAAAAAGTTGGTTTTATACCAGCATCAATATACTGACCAAAAATAAGGGTTTTAAGGGAGTTTCTGAATTCATGTTGTCCTCTGCTTGTTGTCTGAAGGAAGGATCTCTGAGCCGATTCTGTGTTTCAGGTGGAGATGGAGGCCCAGAGAGCCCAGCAGGCCATGACTCGGCTCCAAGCTGCTGAGAAACGACAGGAGGAACAGTCGGAGCAGGTCAACACTCTGAGCCTGGAGGTGGAGAGGCTGAAGCAGAAGCTGCAGGCGTCCTCCATATCTTCTGCCTGTGAGGGAGACCAGCTGAGGGAGCAGGCTGCAGAGCTCAGGAAGGCTCTGGACCAGGAGAGACAAAAACTGCAGGACTTCAACCAGCAGCTGCAGCAGCTGAGGAGGACGGCTCAGGAACGGGAGGAGAGCTCACAGCAGCACCTGGAGCAGCTCCGTGCAAAGCTCCAGCAGGCCACAGAGGAGGCGGCAGAGCTCCAGGAGCAGGTTCAGCAGCTCCACCACAGGCTGAGAGAGCAGGGGGACGGAGCCAAAGATCCAGACTCTTCCTCCAGCTCCTTGGCCAAAGATCTGAGGAGGATGAACTCTGACCTCCAAGCTGAGGTCTCCTCTCTGAGGGTGAAGGTGTCTCTCTTCGAAGAATCCAGCAGGACTCTTGATCTGCCACCTTCTGCAGTAATGCAGAAGAAACTAGCAGAGATGGAGACGTCTTCAGTTCAGCGTGAGGCCCAGCTGCAGGAGAAGGACAAGCAGGTGGAGTTTCTCCAGAAGAAGCTGCAGGAGAAGGAGCAGCAGGTGGAGTCTCTCCAGGAGAAGGAGCAGCAGGTGGAGTCCCTCCAGGAGAAGCTGCAGGAGAAGGAGCAGCATGTGGAGTCCCTCCAGAAGAAGCTGCAGGAGAAGGACAAGCAGGTGGAGTCCCTCCAGGAGAAGGAGCAGCAGGTGGAGTCCCTCCAGGAGAAGGAGCAGCAGGTGGTGTCCCTCCATGAGAAGGAGCTGCAGGTGGAGTCCCTCCAGGAGAAGCTGCAGGAGAAGGAGCAGCAGGTGGAGTCCCTCCAGGAGAAGCTGCAAGAGAAGGAGCAGCAGGTGGAGTCCCTCCATGTGAAGGAGCAGCAGGTGGCGTTGCTGCAGGAGCATCTGGAGAAGGAGGAGAGCCACACGGTCCAGGAGGCCCGGCGCAGGGAGGTGGAGAGGCGTCGAGAGCTGCTGGCTGCAGCACACGAGGCCCTGGCCCTGAAGGAGGAGGC